>NW_004443998.1:3931689-3964449 GCF_000243295.1 Trichechus manatus latirostris
CTCATTTAACAGTTACTACAAATGTTGCCCTATGACAACGGTTAACAATCTCACAACACATCAACAATATCCTTACTCAACCTTGGGTTCCCTATCACCAGCTTCCTTGTCCCCTTCTGCTTTCTGGCCACTTTGATTGATTTTTAAATTTCAAATTAACCATAGTTCCCTGAGATAAACCTCATTGGATCATGATACATTATCCTTGTAAATATTACTGGATTCTATTTGCTAATGCTTTGTTAAGGATCTTTGCATCTACATCTATGAGAGATTTAGTCTGTGGCTTTCTTTTCTTATAATGTTTATTTCTTATATTGGTATCAGAGTAATGCTGGCCTCATAAAATGAGTTGGGAAATGTGCCCTCCTACTCTATTTTCTGAAGGTGGTTTTGGAGGATTGATATTATTTTTCACTTAAATGTTTGATAGAATTCGCTAGTGAAGCTATATGGAGTTAAGCCCAGATTAAGAATTCAATTGTTTTAATAGACATAAGGCTAGTCAGATTTTCTACTTCTTTTTGAATCAATTTTGGTTATTTATGTCTTTCAAGGAATTTGTCCCTTTCATTTAAGTTGCCAAATTTATTGACAAAGATACTCATATTGTTCCCTTATTATTCTTGTAATATCTGTGGAATCTGTACTGATGTCTCCTTTTAAATTTCAAATATGCATCTTCTTTTTTTTCTTAATCAGTCTAGCTGGAGACATCAATTTTCTTGATCTTTTCAAAGAAGCAACTTTTGATTTCATTGATTTTCTCTTTTGTTTGTGTTCTATTTCATTGATTTCTGCTCTTATCTTTATTATTTCCTTCCTTCTGCTTACTTTGTATTTAACGTCTCTTCTTTTTCAAGCCTGTTAAGGTGAAAGCTTTGATTGTTGATTTTGGACCTTTTGCCTTTTCTGTAAGTGTTTAAAGCTATATATCTCCTCCTAAGCACCACTTTAGCTGCATCCCACAAATACACATATGTCGTATTTCATTATCATTCTGTTCAAGATATTTTCTAATTTCCTTTGTGTTATTTCTTTGAGCCATAGGTTATTTAGAACTGTGTAGTTTAATATCCAAATGTTTAGGGATTTTCCAGATAGCCTTCTGTTATCAATTTCTAATTAAAGTCCCTTGTGGTCAGAGAATATACTTTGAATGATTTTAATGCGTTAAGACTTGTTTAATGACCCAGAACATGATCTATCTTGGTGATTGTTCTACATACACTTGGAAAGAATACGTATTCTGCTATTATTGGGTAGTTTACAAGTGTCAATGAGATCAAATTAGTTGATAGTGTACAAGTATTCTGTGTTCTTATTTGTTCTATCTATTGTCGAAAGAGAAAATTGATATTTCTGATTATAATTGTAGATTTGTTATTTTTTCTCACAGTTCTATTAGTTTTTACTGTATGTATTTTGAAGCTTTGTCATCAGGTGTCATCAAGGATACTCCACTCTGGCTAGTCAGAACTCAAACATCTTCTAGGCCTATGTGAGCTATAGGAATTGTTCAGCTTATCACTCTCCAGTCATTCTATGATCTAGCCTCTTGTAATTTCACCCTATGCCTTCATGGCTATTTATTCATCAACAGTCTCAAGGGTAATCCTATGCAATTTCAGAAGCTCTTTTTCTGTATAGCATCCTCTTCTCTGGACCTCTGCTCTGCCTACTCCAACTGTCTTCATCTTCCCAAACTCCAAACTCTGCCTCTTCAATGCAGCAAGACTGCCACACTCAGCCTGGGATCACTGCACCTGCAACACGGTCCAGAAAGTGCCTCAAGGCAGAAAGCTAGGACTGTTATAGGGTTCATCTCATTTATTTCCCTTCCCTCAGGGCTCACAGCCCTTCCCTGTCCATTATGCAATGACTGAAAATAGTTGTTCATATATTTTGCTCCATCATGGTCAAAAGTAGAAGTCAGTAATTTTTTCCTAATACTTTTTTATTTTTGTTGTTGTTGTTGAGAATGTACGCAGCAGAACCTACACCAATTCAACAATTTCTACGTGTACAATTCAGTGACATTGATTACATTTTTTAAGTTGTGTCACTATTCTCACCCTCCTTTTCCCAGTTGTTCCTCTCCCATTAACATAAACTCTGTGCCCCCTAAGTTTTCTGTCTGATCTTTCGAGTTACTGTTGTCAGTTTGATTCCATATAGATAGATCTTAAAAGAGCACAGTGCTCAAGGCAGACATTCTCTACTTGCTAAGCAAATCTATTGTTTGGTTTTAAGAAGACTTCAGGGGACATTTGTGATTTAAGGTTTAAGATTTAAAGCAGTGGCATCACTAGGGTTGGTGTCACCCAGTGCAGTAACTTATGGTGTCAGCCCCCCCCACCATGGACCTCCTCCCAAACCAGACCATACAGAATCCTTAGTAACGTTTTTTGTACTCTTACTCATAAATCATGATTCCCATGTATCACTCCTTCTTTTCCTTTAGTTACTACTTCAGTCTCAAAAGTTATTGATATAGGTTCACAAATACTAGTTACTGCAATATTGTAGCTAAACCACCAGAAAATTTGACAAAGTCAGTGACTATAAAAACCCCAGCAGCAACAAAAACAACAGCATGTGCTTGTAGTGCTGGTGGACGAAACCACGTGATTCAAAGCATCATTGTAACTGGGTAATAATGACAGCTCCGACCAGAGCACATTAGAAGGTTCAAAAAGTAAATTAGCATTGAGTTTTAGCCTTGTAGGTATAATGATACATGTAAGCTGGGCTTGGAGCCCTGGTAGTGCAGTGGTTAACAGCTACAGCTACTAACCAAAGGCCGGCAGTTCAAATCCACCAGCTGCTCCTTGGAAGCTCTATTGGGGAAGTTCTACTCTGTCCTATCTGGTTGTTATGAGTCAGAATCAACTCGACAGCAATGGGTTTGTTTTGTTTTGTTTTTAAGCTGGACTTACAAAAAATGTTTTTGTTGTTATAACTAACTACAGGGATATTTTTTATAAAAAATGAATTTTTGCTGAAACACTGCACAGAAATTTTATAGACAGTCATTTTGATGTTACTCCCTTTGACAGTGTCACTCAGTGTAGTCCGAGCACCCCGTCCTCCTCCCCTCAATGATGCCACTGATTTAAAGATGATCTCAGGGCAATAGTTTCAGGGATTCATCCAGCCTCAATAGCTCCAGAAAGTCTGGATTCCAAGAGAATTTTAAATTCTGTTCTGCGTTTTCCCCCTTTTGATCAGGCTTCTTATATAGAATCTTTGATCAAAATATTCAGTAACGGTAGCCATGCATCATCCAGTTCTTCTGATCTCATGGCAAAGGAGGCCGTTGCTCATGAAAACAATTAGCCATACATTCCATTTCTTCCTTCTATTCCTGACTCTCCTTAGAAGTCAGTAACTTTTGGAAGAGAGCTGCAGTACTGCAATACTCATAAAATCGTATTTTACCTAAACCAAGGTAAAAAATTAAAAATCCACCGAAAACTACTGGAAAAATTTAGATTTTAAAAGTTTTAGGAATTCTGAAAAATAGTTTTGCTAGTACCCCTGACATCAAGGATTGATTATTCTCTCTGGATTAAGCCAGAGCTAATATTCCTAATACAACCAGAATGCTCCTTAGAAGCAAGGATGGCGAGACTACGTCTCACATATTTGGGACATGTTGTCAGAAGCGATCAGTCCCTGGAGAAGGACATCATGCTTGGTAAAGTAAAGGGTCCACGAGAAAGAGGAAGACCCTCAACGAGATGGATTGGCACTGTGGCTGAAACAATGGGCTCAAGCGTAACAACAATTGTGAGGATGGCACAGAACCAGACAGTGTTTTGTTCTGTTGTGCGTAGGGTCGCTAATGAGTCGGAACCGACTTGATGGCGCCCAACAACGACAACAGTATTCCTAAGGATTCTAAATGGTTCCAGCGGCCTTTTAGAAACACAACAGGCCATGTTCATCTACTCGTTCACAAATGACACATTTACATATATCTCACATCAACTATGAGCTCCTTCATAACAGTGTGTACTCATTCATCTGCTTTTTCCATAGATAGGAGGTGTAAAGTGGGTGGATCTTCTGTGTTACATATTTGTGCTGTGTGAATGTTCAAAAAAAAAAGTCTGCCAAACTTTCATACGCAAGTTTTATATGAATAAAGGAATCTCCAGGAACTCTCTTTTCTGTCCTGTTTTTGTTGAAAATGACTCCTTCCGAATGGCTGGCTCTACTGTCACCGGAACAAAACTTCTCAATGCTTCTGATCTATCTCTTTGCTCAATTTTTACTTTACTCCATGAGGTACAGCTAGGATTTATAGTAGCAGGATAAAAGTGGGGAAAGGGAAATAAGTATTAATAATAATAGCAGCTAACATTAAGCCCTTACTATATGCCAGATATTGGGTTTATCAGTCAGTATAAGCTAGCTTATGCTGTGATAACAAGCATCCCCCAAAGCTCAGTGGCTTATAACTTATAATACCTGTTGTCGTCGAGTCAATTCCGACTCATAGTGACTCTATAGGACAGTAGAACTGCCCCATACTTATCATAGCAGAGGTTGATTTCTTGCACATGCTACTTGTCCATTGTGTGTCAGCTGTGACTCTCTGTTCTACATCTTCTTTAGTCTGGGACACAGAGTGACATAACAGTTGCTGTCTGGAACATTCTTGGTCATTATGGCAGAGAGAAAAAGAGAACATGACAAACTGTGTCCTAGCTCTAAAGTTTCTGTCCTGAAGTGTCATATGTCACTTCCACTCCTATTTCATTGGCTAAGTTAAATCTCATGGCCTAGGCTGACATCAGTGAAATGGGGAACTCTAATCTTCCCCCAAGGAGGAGCACCAAATATTTGTGAACAATACAACAGTCTACTGTACTATGCTAAGTGTACAACACTGATTTTCTCCTTTAATCTTCATAGCCTTACAGAAGCAGTTACTGTTATTGTCTCAACTTCACAGACGAGGAAACTAAGCCTCAGAGAGTAACTTGATAAAAGAGAAATAGCAATCAAATGGCAGGGCCTGGATTCAGCTTATCTGACCCCAATGTCATTGTGTGATATGTCCTAGGGAAGGAAAAGGGAAAAGAAGACATGAGGGAGTTTGGGAAGGAAGGTAGGAAAGAGAAAGGGAAGAGAGATATTAATAATAATTGCAAATTTCTTCCTATGGAAATCAGGTCCAGTGACCAGAAAGCGGTAACAAGAAGAGAATGGGGAAGACCAGAGAGACAGGAGGAAGCTCTTAATTTAGTTATCCCCAATGCACCCCTCCTCTGCCCGACCCTGACCACGCGCCTTCAGCTCATGCCATCACAAGAATGCCCAGCTCCCACCTCTTCACATCCCAAGGCCACAGCCCTGTTACCTAGCTTCACATCCCAAAGCCCCAGCCCCTTTTAATGGATTGATCTGTTTTCACCGTGCAGAGAATAAGTCACTGCATACATTTAGCGTCGACCAAAGATTTTCCATCATTTAGCCTGGTATGTGGTAAAAATCTCAACACACGACAATGTTGTATTGTTTTCTCTGGAAACGTGATGTTACTGACTTGTGTCTTCCCTTTACACCAAAACCAGTACCCAAAGCTCTCTGAAGAAATTCTGTGAAAACTAGAGGTGGTGTAGCTCATTAAAAAAACCTTCGAATTACATTAAAAAGGGAAAATAGACTGGAAAATATTAGTAGCATATATGAAAAAGGCTTGAAATCGACAGTATATAAAATCCTCATACAAAAATATTAGCTCCGCCTAAGTAAATGAGCTGGGGAAAGACACAGGCAGGTCACTCAAGAGGACAAGAGTAAAGAAATACATGGAAACAGACTCAGCCTCACTAATGGTAAGAGTAATGCAAATTAAAACAACATCGGGAAACCGTTTTACACTTATTAAAGGGGCATACCCAAAACCAGACCTGACTCACTGCCATCCTGTAAGACAGCATAGAGCTGCCCCATAGGGTTTCCAAGGCTGTAATCTTTGCAGAAGCAGACTGCCACGTCTTTCTCCCACAGAGCAGCTGGTGGGTTCGAATTGCTGACAGTTAGCAGCCGAGCGCTTTAACCACTGCACCCCAGGGCTCCTTAAAAGGGCATAAACCCATTGCTGTGGAGCCGATTTCAACTCAGAGTGACTTTGTAGGACAAAATAGAACTGCCCCATAGGGTTTCCAAGGAGCAGCTGGTGAATTCGAACTGCCAACATTTTGCTTAGCAGCTGAGCCCTTAACCACTGTGCCACCAGGGTTCTTAAAAGGGCATACAGCCCTTTAAACGTTACTGTTCAATCTGTTTTTTTATAATCTTAAAATGCTGTGTTACACTCCTTGAGAACCAGGTAGTAACAACATATATCAAGGTCATATGGGTTAAAGGTCATAATTTTTAAGCCTATATTTTCCTGCAAATTGGCCCTGGGCTTGTCCCAGCATTCTTGGGGGAGGCCACAGTTATTGAAAAATCTCTGATGGAGAATTGTCTACCTCCAGTGGAAAAGATGGGAGGCCATGGGCGGGGCCTCAGAGCCTGAAGGTGGAGGGAAGGTGGGCGGAGCAACCAAAACAAGACCCTTAGTCACTTGTTAATTGCCGTTGAGTGGATTCAGACTCCTGGCGACCCCTCCACCCCTCGGTCATGGGATGAAATAGAAATCTCCTCACAGCCAGGCTTTTTGACCTTTTAATCCTGTCTCTTTGGGTGCATTCTGAAGACATAATCCATAACAAGGGAAAAGCTAAATGAACAAAGATTGGCTGTGCATTGTTTATTATAGAAAAAAGGTATGAAATACATGCTGGACAGTATGGGAATAAATAATTATAAAGACCCCACAGAACATGGAACACGCTTCTGAACAGGCAGAGCACACTCAGGGGAATTCTCCACAAGGGCTGGAAGGGAACAGGGTCGAAGGAAAAGTCTGATCTGCTGAGGTGACAAGATTGTGGGCAATTTTTTCTCTCTCACTTATTTAGATTTATTGTGTAACACAGATAGAATATTTATGTAATGAGAATTCTATTTATAGAGATAAGGAGAAATAGGACGCTATGACCCTTTTCTACTCTGCTTCTTATTCAAAGGCTCTAGGATTTCATTAAAATGCAAAACCTAAAATCATGCTTATTTTTTGTATATTCTGATATATTGTTAGAAGCTTACTCAGAATTTAAATTGGTCTTTCTCATTGGAGGGTTTCCGTGTAGCTAAATAGTTCCTATTAATCCAGTTAATTTTGGAAGATTTTATAGGGGGGGATGGAAACCCTGCTGGCATAGTGGTTAAGAGCTTGTCTGCTAACCAAAAGGTTGGCAGTTTGAATCCACCAGGCGCTCCCTGGAAACCCTATGGGGCAGTTCTATTCTCTACTATAGGGTCCCTGTGAGTCAGAATCAACGGGACCACAATGGGTTTGGCTTTTTTTTTTTTTTTTCTTTTTTATAGGGGGAATGTACACCAATCGCAATGTCCACTTGTTAGGTTTTTAAATGTACAGGGCATTATACAGGATGTTGGAAAAATCAGGAAGCGTAGGATAAACTTTTTTAAAAAAGTATATTAGTCACTTTTTTTTAAAGCTCAATGTGCTTTTGTTTTCAACTATATTTCAGGTGAGGTATTTCTACATTTAAAGCAGTAGGTTCAATTGTCAATCTGAAAGAAGTTTCCAGACTTTTGGGGGCATTCCTGTAGTGTTTTTATTGTACTTTTTCAGATTAACAATTGGACCCGCTGTATTCCATTTAGAGGGACTTTACCTGAAAAAGAGGCCTGGAGATTGAAGAGAAATATTTGCTCTCCAGACCTCTTTTATCTGAAAATGTATATTATTTGACTAATGCATATTATTAAGCCATATTATTTGAAAATGAAACCAAAATACAGTCTACAAACAAGCGTATCGTCAGTATCCTGACGTTCTGACCACCCTGTGGTTTCTCACCCTTAGCATTTTCTCTGTCTCTGGGCAAAAACAGAACGGCAGTCACAGTCTCCCAAGGTGGGGGGAATGGAGAACAGAGCAAAGGAGGAACAGGAAGAGCCATTGTTATTTATTTATTTATTTGGCTGTCCCGACTGAGAAAAGTAGGGCTTAGCAGAAGTCTTGAAATACTTGTGGGCCCACTGGTCCATGGGGGTGGGGTTGGAGGAAGAGAACAGGGGAAAAAGAGCCCTGTGCCCTCTGGTGCCCCTGGGAACAGCGTTCTGGAGTTTGCAGTTGAGGCTGAGGCAAAGTTGGGAGGTAGGTAGTGCTCTGCACGCTCCCCGCCCCCCACCCCCAGGGGCTTTCCCCTCCCCTAGAGGTAGCTGTGAGGAAACCACAGGTGTTTGTGAAGGGTGGGGTGGGGAGGGGCAGAGGCAGGGGAACCGGGAAGGAGAGGAAGATCTCAGAGAAGATAATGAAGCTGTTGAGTGGGAGCCCAGAGCAGGAAACATTCTGGTGCCTGGGAGAGAACAGGAAAGGGTGTGTGTGTCTTTCTTTTTTAGATACTTTCATTCAGGAGGCATCTCCCTGGAGACTGAGATGGTAGGAGTCCCCTGGGGTGCTGTCAGCTCCGGGAGCTGAACTTCCGGAGAAAGACTGAAATACTAGGTAAAGGAAATGCCTCCAGCCAGCTCCCTGGGAGAGGCGGGCCTGGGGAGAAGGAGTGGGCAGGGAGAGTGAACCAGACCTGAAAAAGCTGGAGGAGTGTCCAGATGCGGTTCCCTTCATACTCTCTCTACCTCTCTGCACGGAAACCCCTGTCAGGAAGGAAGACTGGACTGTGCTGTGGCCGCCTCCAGCTTCAGGACAGCCGGAGGGACCCTCCAGACACTTATGCTCCTAACTTGCTGGCTTCCTGCCAAACCGCAAGGCCCCCCCAGCCTCAAAGAAGGACCATTCCTGGGACAGTATTAATGCCAAGTCCAGAAAGTATGGTTAGAAGGCTGATGTCTTCCTTTCCAGGGACTTCAGGGACCCCGTGCTGCACCAAAAACTCTCCTCACCTCACCCCCAAAAAACACAACCAAACCCATTGTTGTCAAGTCAATTCCAACTCATAGAGACCCTGTAGGACAGAGTAGAACTGCCCCACAGGGTTTCCAAGGAGCAGCTGCTGGATTCAAACTGCCAGCCTTTTGGTTAGCAGCCTGAGCTCTTAACCACTGGGGCTCCCATCTCACTCCATGCTCTGCCAAAAACTGTTCATTTCTTCTGGATAGTTTGCCCTGCCTAAGTTTATGATCAGGAGCCTCAAGGGCATGGAACTCCTGTGGGGTGGAAACCCCACACCATACGTTTGCAACAGCCTTCTTTGTTACTCTTTTTTTCATTGCCAATGTGAAGTAATCCATCTGCGTTGTTGCTTCTGTGGTCCTATTTATATCTTTGTTTCCGGGAGAAGTGTGTTCCTTGTTTAAAAAAAAAATCATAATAAACAAGCATTTGGAACAAAGTCTCTTCAAAGAATGTTGTCTTAAAGCCTCTGGAGATGCCATCATTTACTACAACACACGTTCCGTGTGAGTCTTATGCAAGGCTGGGAAACACTGTGTATGTGCTTTCAGAAACTGGGCCATCACTGTGTGCTACGGGATGGTGTCAGCTTGAACACTGACAGGGCAAGAAACACCACTGAATCACAGTTAGAAAGTGACTTCCTCTCCAGTGGTCTTGTAATCCTTCTGATTACAGCAAGAAGGTCTCAGTTTGGTGCTGATGGATCTTTAGCACTCTTCTCCCCTTCCTCCTCCTCCTTCTTCTGCTTGCCTTTTTTTTTTAGCAGAGAAAAAAGGCCCCAGGTTTCTGGCTAGAATTTAATTAGCCTGTTGTGTTTTCCTTGCGTTTGTTTTCACAGTTAACGTCTATTCATGGCCAAGGATATTGGTTTTCCTTTCATATGGTGACAGTGTATTTCAAAAATAAATTCAAGGCAGAAATAAAAGATCTATATAAAGAAAGAAATAATTGCGATGTTGTGCAAACATGGCAAAAGCGTGATCAAAAATTTGGAAAGCCCAGCTCTAATATATCAAAGAGTATCGTGGTAAAGAAAGTGGTCAAAATAGAACTTGACGGAGCGGTGCTTCTCGCTATCTGTGGAAAACAACCAGATTTTTTTTTTTTTTTAATCTCCAGTTCATGGCCGACCAATGACTTGTGTAAAATACAATAAATAATGAATTACTAGAAAATTTATCCCATGCTTGGGTTTAAGCGCAATGTCAGATTGCTAAAAAACCAAATGCCGTCAAGTCAATTCTGAATCCTGGCGACCCCATGGGCATCAGAGTGGATCTGTGCTCTGTAGGGTTTTCAGTGACTGATATTGTGGAGGTAGATCGCAAGGCCTTTCCTCCAACGCACTGTGGGTGGACACAAACCTCCAACCTTTAGGTTAGCAGCTGAGCTTGTTAACCCTTTGCATCCCTCAACCAAAAAAACCCAAACCCATTGCTGTGGAGTCGACTCTGACTCATAGCGACCCTAGAGGACAGAGTAGAACTGCCCCACAGGGTTTCCAAGGAACGGCTGGTGGATTCACACTGCCACTTTTTTGGTTAGCATCTGAGCTCTTAACCACTGCGCCACCAGGACTCCTCATAAAGATTATAGCCAGTGGCTAATTAACAAAAACATTTGCCATTTCTACAGTCTTTGTATGTACAGTTCAGTGGTATTAATTACATTCATCGTGTCGTTCAGCCATCACCATTAACTGTTCCCATTTTTCCATCACCATTGACAGAACTTCAGTGTCCCCTGAGCAGTGTGTCTTCCTTTCCCCCTCCTCCTGCCTGTTCCAGGTAACCACTAGTAAACTTTGATTTCTATACACTTGCTTACTCTAAATATTTCATGTAAGTGAGATCATACAATATTAGTCCTTTTGAGACTGACTTGTTTCACTCAGCGTAATGTTCTCAAGGTTCATCCCTGTTGTAACACCCGTCAGGACTTCATTTCTCTTCGTGGCTGAGCGATATTCCCTTGTACGTATGTACCACGTTTTGTTTACCCATTCATACACTGATGGACGTTTAGGCTGTTTCCACCTTTAGGCTATTGTGGATAGTACTGCAGCGAACATTGGTGTGCGAATATCTGAGTTCTTGTAAGAGTGTGAGATTTTGTTAGCCAGGATTTCCAACAGTCAATTAAAAAGCCTGCATTCCCACAGTTACCTAAACAGAGAGAGAGAGCCCCTGGCTGTGAGTGTGTCTTAAGGAGTGAATCTGTCCCATTCAAATCAAGTGAGAATTCCCTGTGGCTCTGCACTCCCCTGAGTGACCGACAAGAAGGGCAACTACGCTTCCCAGAGTTGGCTGGACGTGGGGTAAACCAGGCCCAAGTACAGAACAGAAGACAAGCTTGAGACCTCGGAAATAGTGCCTGAACTAGAGTCTGGGGGGGGAGTGAAAACTGTATAAATGTCCTATCTTAAAGGAGCTTTCTGTTTGTGACAGACTGTTTTATCTGGGTTATGGAACAAAAAGAGGGTAAGATGTAAATTTACCTGCAAGGACCTCAAAATGTAGTAAATGGTATCTAAACATTCCCTGAAAGGCTAACGAAATGAGCTCAAAATACAACAAAATAATACAAAGCGGTGACGAGATTAACTGCCAAACTCATCCATTCGTTCCACCTACTATGTGTTAGGTGCTGTTTCAGGTATTGTGGATCAGTGGGAAAAAAACAAAAACAAAATTCCTCTTCACATGGAGTTTACATTCTAGTGGGGGAGGACAGACAAAACCAAGGTAATTAAATGAAGCGAGGGCGGCGAGACTTTGGCTCACATCCTTTGGACATGTTATCAGGAGGGACCAGTCCCTGGAGAAGGACAACATGCTTGGTAAAGTAGAAGGTCAGTGAAAAAGAGGAAGACTTTCAACAAGATGGACTGACACAGTGGCTGCAACAATGGGCTCAAACACAGCAACAATTGTGAGGATGGCGCAGGACTGGGCAGTGTTTTGTTCTGTTCTACGTACGGTCGCTAGGAATCAGAACTGACTCTATGAGCACCTAACAACAACATGTTAGATGTTAACAGTCGCAATAGATTTGACAACATCTAACAGAGAAAAGTTAAGAAAGGGGACAGGGGATGTTCAGGGAGTGTGCACAGAGGGAAAGGGGGATGTCCGTTTTCATAGGGGCAGCTAGGAAGGACTCATCAAGAAGCTAACTTTTAATCCAAGACCTGAAGGAGTTGAGAGAGTCAGCACTGTAAATATTTGGAGGAAGAGCATTCTGGGCAGAGGGAATAGCAAGTGCAAAGGCCCTGAGGCAGGAGCATTCCTAGAAGGTTTCAGGAATAACAAAGGAGCCCAGGTGATTGGAGCGCAAGAATGAGGAAGAGTATTATAGTAATTGAGGTCAGAGAGACCAGCAGGAGCCACAAGGTGTATGAGAGACCTCGTAGGCCATTGTAGTGACTTTGACTCTGCTTAGGGTGAAAAGAATAGCCACTGGGGAACTTTGAACAGCAAAGCGACAGTGCTCTTCATATGTAAGAGGACCGCTCTGGCTGCTGGGCTGAGAATGGACTTCAACAGAGCAAGGGTACAATCAGGGAGACCAGTCAGGAGGCTAGGCAGTCAGCCAGCTGAGAGAAGACGGAAGCTTGGTGCAGAATGGCAGGGGCTCAAGTAATGAAAATTGGCCAGACTCTGGATATATTTTTAAGGCAAAGCTGAGGACGTGAAAGAAAGAGTTAAGGAGAACTCCAGCGAGGATTGTCGGGGGAGAGATTTTAGGGCGGGAGGGGGAGTTAGAGCTCAGGTTTCGGCAGATTAAGTTTGAGATAATTATTAGCGTCTAGTGACTAGGTTTCGTCTGTTGTACATGGGATCGCTGTGAGTTGGAACCGACTCGACGGCACCTAACAACAACAAAACAGTAACTAGGTGGAGCCCTCGTGGCACCAGCGGTTAAGAGCTCAGGCTGCTAATCAAAAGGTCCGCGGTTCGAATCCACCAGCTGCTCCTTGGAAACCCTATGGGGCAGTTCTGCTCTGTCCTACAGGGTCACTATGAGTCAGAATCGACTTGACAGCAACAGGATTTAGTACGTGTGGGCTCAAGCGTAGCAACAATTGTGAGGATGGTGCAGGGCCGGGCCGTGTTTGGTTCTGTTGTACATAGGGTCAGAACCAACATGACAGCACCTAACAACACTGATAGATGAGGAGAACGATGCTCTGAGAGGTCCCCTGACTTGCCAAAGTCACCCAACTGGTTACTGGGGGAGCAGTGTGACCTAGCTCCTCTGACAGCTGGCTTAGGTTATTTCCTTCTCTACACTGCCCAGAGGCCATGGGCAGTATGAGAGAAGAGAAAAAACATCACTCAGGGTCAGAATGGCCCAAGGAAGCTTTATAGAGGAGGGAAAGGGCCTGGAAGGAGCCAGAATTTTCAGGTGGAGAGCAACATGGAAGTCATGCCAGGTTAGACAAAGGCGGTGAGAAAAAAGCGTAAGAAGTATCTGATGGACAGTGAGACCAGTTGGGCTGATGTAAAGGAGGGTAGAATTCCAAATGCGTGGTCCTAGGGCTGGCTATAGCCTGCAAATACGATTTATATATAATGGATTTGGTAAAACAAACCTGTTGCCATCAAGTCAATTCTGCCTCATAGCGACCCTACAGGACAGAGTAGAACTGCCCCCATAAAGTTTCCGAGGAACAGCTGGTGGAATCGAACTACTGGCCTTTTGGTTAGCAGCCAACCCTTTAACCACTGCACCTGGGGATCCAAGATATATACACTTAAAACTCAGGAAATTTTGCCTAAAAATCCAGATTTTTAACTTCTCTTAAATAATCAGAGTAATCTAGCAACCCAGGGTTCAAATTTCCTCATGGTAATGGCTGGCTCTCCCCTTTAAACAGACACATGCTCTCCAATCTGCTGTAGTCCTCACCACTGTTTATGGTTTTATAAGAAAACCAGTTGCTTTTGAGTCATCTCCGACTCATGACAAACTCATGTGTGTCAGAATAGAACTATGCTCCAAAGTGTTTCCAATGGCTAGGATCTTTCGGAAGTAGATTATCGAGACTTTCTTCCGAGGTACCTCTGGGTGGCCTCAAAATGCCAACTTTTCGGTTAGTAGCCAAGCACATATATAAGGCTCTTATTATTGATTTCCATTACCTTTCTAGCCTCTCTAAGCATATGAGTCTTGGAGCCTATTTTAGGAATTCTATGGTTAAAAAGGAGCCCTGATGGTGCAGCGGTTAAGAGCTCAGCTGCTATCCAAAAGGTCAGCAGTTCGAATCCACCAGCTGCTCCTTGGAAACCCTATGGGGCAGTTTTACTCTGTCTTATAGGGTCACTATGAGTTGGAATTGACTCAGTGGCAATGGATTTAGTTTGGTTGGTATGGTTAAAAAAGGTAGATTACAGTCCAACTTGAATTCCAAGCTAAGGAATTTAGTCTTCATTCTATAGGAAGTAGAGTCATTGATAATTTTTAAGTAGGGTAGCCAAGGTTCAAACAATTCTTTCAAAAGTGATTCTGACATTTATTTGAAGCTGGGAGTGAGGAGAGGGACTGAACAAGGGGGATTGGTGAGGAGGTGACTTCAAACCTCACTGGCTGGGCAAATGGGAGTTGGAGACTCCGGCTGGGCCAGGGAGCTAGAAGCTGGGCCTGGGCGATGGAATGGGCAAGACTGGCCTACATGGCTTCTAGACATACAGCTAAAGGGAGGCTGGGAACCCTAGGCAATGCGGGGACAGACAGGGAGCCAACCTGGACTGGAAACACATGGTCATCGGTGAGGCTGGGCCAGCTGGCTCAGAGCCTGGAGGGGCTCCTTGAAGCAGAAATACAAGGGGAAAAGGGATTTTTCAGGAAGGGAACCATCAAAGAGGTCAAGCTGGTTCTGGCCAGGCAGGGGAAGGCCTGGACCAGCGTGGTAGCTGTGGGAATGCAAACAGCAGGAGAAATGTAAGAGCCATTTGGAAGGAAGATTCAACAGATACTTGGTGACTAATAGGAAGGGGAGTCTGAAGGAGGAATGAAAAATGACTCTAAGGCTTCTAAGTTGGGAGCCAAGAAAATAGTGGTGTCGTTAACAGACGTAGGAAAGTGAGAAGGAGAGATGGTTTTTTTTTTTTTTTTAAATATATGAATTTTGAGGTGTCATCAAAATACCCAGCAGAATATGGCCAGTAGGCATTGGAAGGATTGGAGTTTAGAGAGAGGTCAAGGATGAAAGTAGGCATTAGGATATCATCTGAACAGAGATAAGAAATGAAGATACAGGAAAGAGAGAGAAGCTGAAGAGTAAGGAGTGATTTGGGGCATATTTATACTTAGGGAGTCAGTGAAAGTACCAGAGGAAGGATCTGACACAGAGAATGAGAAGCATTTAGCTCCATGCTGGTCAGGGCGGGGCTAGGCAGTGGGGTTCAGATAAGTCAAAAGCTGCAATGACCTAAGCAAATGAGGACTGAGAAACAAGAGCAGAGCGAGAGGAAAAGTGTTTTTTAGAGAAGATAGACACATTCATTCATCCATGTGACAAATATTTATTAAGAAGCTACTGTGTGCTTGGCTTTCTTTCAGGTCCTAAACAAACCATGGTGAGCAAAACAGAGACCCTGTCTTCATGAAGCGTACCATACACTGGGGAAGACAGGTGCCACACAAAGATTGATTGTGAAAGTGCTATGTACAGAAGTGAAGCAGGTAGGTGGGTACAGGCACAGAGTAGTCAAGGAAGGCCTCTCTGAGGAGGTGTCATTTAAATAGACTCCTGAAGGAAGTGAGGGAGCGGGCCATGCAGATATCTGGCGGGAGAGCATTCCAGGCAGAGGGGAGAGCAAGGGAGAGGACCTGAGTCTGTCACATGCTTGACGGGTGTGAAAACAGCAAGAGGGGCAATAATGGAGAGCAAGGGAAAGAGAGAAAGGGAGGGACCAGACCACAAAAGACCACGCAGGCCATGTAAGGACTTCAGATGTTATCCTAAGCGTGAGGGGGGCCATTGGAGAGTTGCAACAAGGCAAGGATATGGCACTATTTATGCTTTCAAAGCATCTGGCTGGGTGTCTGTCTGTGACTTGGGGGCTAGGGGAAGGACGAGGATGAGGGCGAGGGCAGAAGCAGGCAGTTAGGAGGCCCTCACAGTAGTTGAAGTCGGAGATGGTGGTTTGGAGCTGGAGGAGTGTAGGGAGAAGTAGCCGGATGGAAGCTGGAGGGACGGAGCAGATGCTGTGAAGAGGGGAAGGAATAGGACTGAGAACAGAGGCGGAGGAGGAGGGAGACTGTTACGTGAGAGAACAGAATCATCTAGACGCAAGCAGGTCTTCAGAGGTGCCGAGGCACAGGGAAGGCAGGGTAGTCTGGTCTTTGTTTCAACCACTTCTGTTTTTCCTTGCAGACCTCTGTGGAATGGCTGTGGATACTGGAGGAAGGTGAATTTGTCAGTGTTGACAGAAGGCTCTCTGAGGGGTGGGGGGCGAGGGGCTGACATCTGCAGTTTATGACAGGAAAATGCTGACCCCTCAGACATCAGATATGGCTCTAGAATGGAGGAGTTCTGACCTCATTAATTTCATCATCCCTCTATGACATCTATGACATCATCCTTCTTCACTCTGGCTGTCTGTCTCCTGAACCCTGGGTGCTGCGATGAAGTGGCCCCCGTGGCCCGTCTTGAGGGCCACCACTCTCTTGTCCTCACCACACGAGGGAGCTTGGTCCATCAAGCTCTGCGGATTGCATACTGCCACCGAGTCAACATTCTCAAAAGACGGCGTGAGTCACTCCTGCCTCTTCTCAAAAACTTTCAGGGGCCCTTGTTTCTTAGCAAGATGAGGAGAAGCTGCTCTTCTGTACGATTCCAGCCTACCTCTGTGCCCCCCTGCCTTCCCACTCTCATTCCAGGACCCAGCCAAGATGGCGCTGCTTGCTTTTCTCCAAACGCACACCATCTTTTCCTACCTCCAAGCCTTTGCTCCTGCTATTCGTCTCACCCTGCCCCCAGGTACTCTCCCATCCTTCTCTGCCTGTTGAAAACCTACTTACCTTTAAAGAGCCATCTTTGATACCACCTTCTCCAGGAAGTCCTCTGAGTGTGATCTCCTTCCTTAAAACCCTCCCAGGACTCACGGAACTGTCACGGTGCTCGCCAGATTCTTGTCTCTGTTGGGGCCATTTGTGTGCTTGTCCAGTTCCCTCCTCCCTCCCCACATTAGACTGAGTTTTTAAGTTAAAAGCTCCCGTTTCCTCTTGTTTGTATCATCCAAGGTCCTTAGCAAAGGGCCTTGAACATAGCAGGCAGTTAACAAAGTACTGAATTGGTTTACTTTTCAGATCAGACAAATTAGAGTTCCGAAAGAAATTAGAATGTGGGAAGAGACTTGTAAGCCAGTATTCACAAATGCTGGAATGTCCTGCAAGGGTAAGCAGAGGAGCAGCCGAGGGATGGATGCGGGTGTTGTGGGCGGCCAATCACATGGCCTGGCAGGGAAGAAGGCCCAGGCCAGGAGCCAGCACTATGAGGCCACCCTCCCACACGTGGCCCGCTGTCTGGAGGAGCCTCCCCAAAGGCCCCCCAGACTGTGGAAGCTGTGGGTGCTGCTCTCATGGCGACTTCATTCTCCTCTGTAAGCCCTCCTACAGGGCCTGAGGAGCCCCTCCAAGCTGTCTTTACTTGACAGCCGCATCAGCAGGGCAGCGGACCCCCTCCACGCTCTTACTTCGTGTGTCTACCCCTGGCTGTGATGGTTCTGGTCCACCAGACCAGTGGCAGACCCCCTCTTCTTCGTTTATTCTGGTTCTCTTTGTTTGTTGTTGTTGCTGGCTGTCATCCAGTCAGTTCCCCCTCATGGCGACCATGCGAGTTACAGCGTAGAGCTGCTCCATAGGGTTTTCAAGGCTGCAGTCTTTTGGAAGCACAATACCAGCCTTGTCTTCCAAGGCACCTGTGGGTGTGTTCGAACCGCCAGCCTTTCTGCCAAGAGTCCACCCAGGGATTCCTTTAATTGTTTATCACCATGAAACTACTCCAAATCTATGGCCTGAAACTAACCTTAAAGTAACTTAAGCTTATCTGAAGGTTAATTTAAGCACAAGTAAGCTAATAGACTCCTAATCTCCCAAAAGGCCATTTCAACTGTGAAAGCGTGAAAGGCCCTGTGTCATTGTTTTTAGGTGCCATTGAGTCCATTTCAACTCATAATGACCCCATTAGACAGAGCAGAACTGTCTCATACGGTTTTCTGGACTATAATCTTCATGAGAGCAGATCACCAGGTCTTTTCTTCCAGGGAGCAGCTGGTGGATTTGAACCACGAACCTTCCAGTTAGCAGCTGAGTGCTTAACTTTTGCACCAACAGGGCCCCTGAAAGGACCTCGATGGTTACTTAATTCATTGCCCCCACACTGGGTGGCAGAGCAGGATCAGCTGGGTAGCTTTTCTAGGCCCCATCCCTGGAAATCCTGGTTCAGTTGATCATGGTGGGACCCAGGAATCTGAATTTAACACACCTCCTGGGTGCTTCACACATAGCTGATGTCTTGGGAACTGTAGATGTAACTTCTCCCCTCATCTTATAGATGCAGACTCTTGAGCCAAGAGATCTTAGACACCAAGTCCAAGGACATGTCATTGGTGTTAATAACAACCAACATTTCCAGGGCACTTCACAGGGCACGTTATTTCACGTGATCCTCCAATAACCCGCTACATACGCCCACCTCCATCAAGTCTCTTCTGACTCATAGCGACCCTACAGGACAGAGAAGAACTGCCCCAGAGTTTCCAAGGCTGTAATCTTTATGGAAGCAGGCTGCCACACCTTTCTCCCAAGTAACCTGCTAGGCTGGTATTATTACAGGATTGTCCCCATTTCACCAAGGAAGGAAAGATGTAGCAGAGCAGGCAAGTGACTTGGCTAAGTTCTCACTATTAAGGAACAGACCAGAACTTGGACCCAGTTTTCCTGAGCCCTAGTGCTGCCCTCTTTTCCCTGAAAAATTGGGGTTCTGGGCCCAAGCAGGTGGAGGCGGTGGATGGTGGGTGATGGCGGGACTGGGTAGGAAGGACATCCCAAATCTGCAAAATTCCACACAGTTTTGGCTCTGTGCTGCTTGTTGTCACCTGAAGAAATGGGTAGTAGGTAAAGGCATACACCAACTTACTCACTGCAAGGTTTGCAAGCCTTACAATGATCAATCTGACCTTTCAAACATATTTTTAATGTTGAAATATACAAAATTAGAGAGACTAGAATAATAAAACTCCTATTTACCCAACAGGAGTCCTGGTGGTGCAGTGGTTAAGAGCTCAGCTGCTAACCAAAAGGTTGGCGGTTTGAATCTACCAGCTGTTCCTTGGAAACCCTGTGGGGCAGTTCTACTCTGTCCTGTAGGGTTGCTAGGAGTCAGAATCGACTCAACAGCAACAGGTTTGATTTGGTTTATTTACCCAACATCCTGATTCAACAATCAGCACAATTTTGCCACATTTGCTTCATCTGGCACATTTTGACACTTTCTTCTTTTCTCTTTGCTGAAATATTTTAAAACGAATCCCAGACATCATGTCATTTCTTCCCTTCATACTTCAGGATGCATCTGAAGTTTGGGTTTAGAGGAGGGTGACTTAGCAGCCAGATACAGCCCCCGCCCCCACTAGAGCACACACTCCGGCAAGCACATCACATCTTGCTCTGGGTGCGGTGGCTGGACTGCAGGCTGCACCTTGGCACCAGGTATGGGTTCTCAGTCTTCCTGGCTGCAAACACATTTTGGGCTTGCTCCAAGCCCTCTGACACATTCGGGCATTGACGTAATCCTGTCTCAGTTTGCCAGTTGCTGCTGAGTGCCACCTTGCCTGCTTGAAAGAATGTCAGAAAAAGGACTTGGGAAGCAGTCTTCTTATTCAATCCCCAGTTTACAAGTACGACCATAATTAATCCCCTCCCTGCAGTAGGATAAAACCCAAAAACCAAACCCACTGCTGTTGAGTTGATTCCAACTCATAGCAACCCTATAGGACACAGTAAAACTGCCCCATAGGGTTTCCAAGGCTGTAGTCTTTACAGAAACAGACTGCCACATCTCTCCCCCACAGAGCAGCTGGTGAACTCGAACTGCCAACCTTTTGGTTGGCAGCCGAGCTCTTAACCACTGTGCCAACAGGGCTCCTCTGCAGTAGGGCTACGGGACATAAATCCTTGCTGTCACAAATCTGAGAAACAGCTACAGACGGGAGAGGAGTCCGCTGGAGTCTCTCGCGCACATCAGGCAGAAAAGAGCGGTCACGATTTTTGGCAACCTTGTTAGGCATCTGCCCGATGCCAGGGTGCTGTAATGCCACCTCTGCAGAATGACAGGGTCCCTTTCACAGTTCACTTCGCTGAGTCTGTCCTCCTCAAACAGGCCGCTAGCGGCTCCCCTCCGTACTGTTGCTGCTGTTGTTGTGAGGTGCTGTCAGGTTGGTTCCAACTTGTACAACGGGATGCACAACAGCACGAAACACGGCCGGGTCCAGCGTCATCCTCACGGTCGTTGTTCTGCTCGAGCCCATTGTTGCAGCCACTGTGTCAGTCCACCTCGCTGAGGGTCTTCCTCTTTTTTGCGAGTTAAGTGAGGTGCCCTCTACTTTACCAAGCATGATGTCCTTCTCCAGGGACTGGTCCCTCCTGAGAACATGTCCTAAGTATGTGAGACGAAGTCTTGCCGTCCTTGCTTCCAATGAGCACTCTGGCTGTACTGTACTTCTTGGAAGAAGTACTACAACTATAAAATCAAAAGTTAGAGTCATAGAATGTGGAGCAGAACTGGCCCATGTAAAGCAGTTGTCCTGGCCTTTGGCACTGCCTCAGCTAAGGTGATGTGCACACTTCGTTAGTCCACCTGCAGCACCCCTACCTCCCCCCAGTCTTGGCCAACCCTGGTGAGGCTCTGTTAGGAAATTCCAGAACCTCACTCAGGCCACTGACACATTTCCCCGTTCATTCTGCTGACCTACCATCAACAGAGTCTGGTCCCAGGAGCCACAACTTTGGGTTAAGTTACCTGCACTTCTATTTCTGGGAGACTGCAGCAGATGTGTGTCCTACGATGCTGCTGGGAAACAGGAAGAGCGAAACTGGACCTGTATTTTCGCAAACACCTACTAGTTTCCATTTTCAATTCAAGTAACCGATTCTTGACTACTTAGTAGTTAGATGAGGACCTCAGCCCTGACTCCCGCTGCCTCCATGCTGATATCCGACACCGTGGATTCCCCTAATTACGTTCTTCTCTCACAGGATCACACTCCTGTGCTCACGTGGGTGAACAGGGGCGGAGACCATCAGGGCTGCGTTTATTTCCTTTTCATCTTGGAAGGAAATTTGTATCATTTGACACTGAGTACATGCCCGAAATTGAAATTAAACTCCACATTTGGCATCAGTTACAGATAAAGTGTTGTTACGATGCTGGAAACACCACGGAAAAATTAAAAAATTCAGTCCATCAGCTGATTGTTTGAGCGGTGTTTTCTCCCTTATGTCGGGCACCACCTGTTCAGTCTACTTTATCTGAGTGAGGATGGGGCGCAAGGGGAGCCCAACGAGGTGCTCGGGGCACAAAATGTGAGGAGACATTCTCTCTCCAGGTGCTGACAGTGTAGTGTCCCCGGCTTCACAGCTATGAGAACAAGTGCCTAGTCCTGGCCCCGATCTGAATCAAGCACTGGAAGATGTTCTTCTGCTTGGGTCAGACGCAACGTGACGTACGTTTTGCATTTTTCCATATGAAAAATTATCATTGTCACTTACCCGTTAGAGGAACATGGTTAAGATGCCATTTCCCTCATGTACGGACTTCACACATTTCAGAGATCCAAAGGGACCTCAGAAGGGTCTCTTATTCTTTTGCTTCCTCCCAAACAAGACCATCTCCGAAGGACACCGCACAGCTGTGCCGCCTCTGGTCGCCCTTCAGCTGTTGGTTGCCGTCGAGTCGGCTCTGGCTCATGGCCGCCTGACGCCTGACGAAACAACACGTGGCTCAGTCAGCTCTGCACCATCTTCACATCACTGGTGTGTTTGAGTCTATTGTCGTGGTATTATGTCAGTCCTTCTTGTTGAGGGTTTCCCTCACTTTCATTGGCCCTTTACCAAACATGATGTCCTTTTCCAGCAATTTGTCTTTCCTGATGACGTGTTCACAGTGAGTGAGTCTAAGTCTCACCATCCTCACTTCTAAAGAACATTCTGGTTGCATTTCTTCTAAGAATGATTTGTTCACCTTTGGCACGGGGTTGTTGTTATGCCACCAGGGAGCGGGGCAGTGATCAGGACGGGCCTGTGCTCCAGCTGGGAGCCAGTAGTCAGGAGAGTGAGTGGTGGTGAAAGATGACCTCCACGAAAAACGTCAAGCAGATGGCGAGGTATCTGTGGCTTCAAGAAGCTGCCCTTTGGACCAGGGTTGGAGCCCTGGTGGTGCAGTGGTTAAGAGCTCAGCTGCTAACCAAAAGGTTGGCAGTTCGAATCCACCAGCCGCTAACTGGAAACCCTATGGGGCAGTTCTACTCTGTCCTCTAGGGTGGCTATAAGTCGGAATCAACTCAATGGTAATAGGTTTGGCTTTTTTTTGGTTTGGATTAGAGTGAGTTAAGCAAGGTGTCTGGGCTCTTGCATAGGTGGGGCGGTGCCTGAAAGTGAGCGTCTCCCTACATGTTGCACCCTGGCTCTCGTCTCCCTACATGTTGCACCCTGGCTCTCGTCTCACTCTAGTCTCAGCCTCGCTGTGGACTGGCGCCAGCTGGGGGCAAAAGACATACCTTGTCCTAATGTGGAGACTCTGATTCAGTGCAGCTGGGGTGAGGTTCAGGAACCGTTTTAAATAAGCTCCCTTAGGGAATCCTGGTATAGAGCCAGGTCTGGGAACTACTGATAGAGTTTAGAATACCAACATTAGGAGGTGATCTTCCCTACATTTATCATGACTAACCAAAACCAAACCTGTCGCAGTTGACTCGGTTCTGACTCATAGCAACCCTACAGGATGGAGTAGAACTGCCCCGTAGGGTTGCCAAGCTTTTGGTTAGCAGCCGTAGCTCTTAACCACTGCACCACTAGGGCTCTAAAGCCCCAAGTAAAGTTATTGGATTCATTTCTGATTTTCTCAGTGTAAAATATACTTGGAGATCCGATTCTGTATCAGGTAGGATTGTATTCAGCTGCAAGTAACATAAATGCCTACTAATCCGAGAAAACTATCCATTGCCGTCGGGTCGATTCTGACTCATAGTGACCCTATAGGACAGAATAGAACTGCCCCATAGAGTTTCCAAGGAGTGCCTGGTGGATTAGAACTGCCAACCTTTTGGTTAGCAGCTGTAGCTCTTAACCAGTATGCCACCAGCGTTTCCATGCCTACTAATAGTAGCTTAAAAAGCAAAGTGTTAAAAAGCAAAGATGTCACTTTCAGGACTAACGTGAGCCAGACCGAAGCCATAGTGTTTTCAATCACCTCATTTGCATGCGAAAGCTGGACAACGAATAAGAAAGACCAAAAAAGAATCAATGCTTTTGAATTAGGATGTTGGCGAAGAATATTTAAGGTACTGTGGACTGCCAGAAGAATGAACAAATCTGTCTTGGAAGAAGTACAGCCAGAATGCTCCTTAGAAGCAAGGATGGTGAGACTTTGTCTCACATTCTTTGGACATGTTATCAGGAGGGACCAGTCCCTGGAGAAGGACATCATGCTTGGTAAAGTAGAGGGTCAGCAAGAAAGAAGAAGACCCTCAACAAGATGGATTGACACAGTAACTGCAACAATGGGCTCAAGCATAACAACGATTGTGAGGATGGCACAGGACCGGGCAGTGTTTTGTTCTGTTGTGTGTAGGGTCACTATCAGTTGGAACCGACTCGACGGCATCTAACAATAGTAGCTTAAACAAGTAGGAGTTTACTTTTCCTATAACTAGAAATTTGGAAGTAGGTTCCTGCTGGTTTTGATCAGCAACTTGATGACATTAGGGCCAGCACCTCTGTAATTCTCTTGGACTTTCCTCAGGTTTGTTTGCCTTGTGGTTCCCAAATGGCATCCGTAGTTTCAGCAATCACCCACCTTCAAGATAGCAAGGGAGGAAGAGGCGGAAGTGCACTGCCAGCCATGCCTATTTCCTTGTATCAAGAAAGCAAAAGCCTTCCCAGAAACCACCTCATCCCAGCCAACCTCTTCTAGGGTCATGTGGTCACCTGTTGTTGAAAGGGATGCTGGGAAATCAGGGAACAGGCTCCTCATGATGGGTTTAAGCCATGCTTCTCAAACCTCAGGAAGCATCAGAATCACCTGGAGGGCTTTTTAAAACAAGGATTGCTGACTCCAACCCCCATGGATTCTGATTCAGTAGGTCCTGGTTAAACCAGTTGGCCGCCGAGTTGACTGCAACTCATGGTGGCCTCATGTGTGTCAGAGTAGAGCTGTGCCTCATAGGGTTTCAGTGGCTGATATTTCAGAAGTAGATTGCCAGGCCTTTCCTCCAAGGTGCCTCTGGGTGAATGTGAACTTCCAACCTTTTGGTTAGCAGCTGAGTTTGTTGACTCTTTGCACCACACAGGGACTCCAAGGTCTGGATTATGGCCTGAGATTTATTTATTTATTTCTAAATTTCCCAGTTGATTTTGATCTGCTGATCTTAGGACAACAATCTAAGAACCACTGACTCCCTCTAATGGCTCTCAACCTGGGTAGTATATTAAAAACGGCTTTTTTTTTTTTTTTTAATTGTGCTTTAGGTGAAAGTTTGTAGCTCAAGTTAATTTCTCATTCAAAAATTTACACACATATTGTTTTGTGACATTGGCTGCAATCCCCACAATGTGACAGCACACTCCCCCTTTCCACCCCAGATTCTCTGTGTCCATTCATCCAGTTCCTGTCCCTTCCTGCCTTTTTGTCCTGCTTTTGGACAGAAGCTGCCCATTTGGTCTCATATATTTGATTGAACTATGAGGCACGTTCCTCAGGTGAGTTTTTTGTTTTATAGGCCTGTCTAATCTTTGTCTGAAAAGTGGGTTTCAGGAATGGTTTCAGTTCTGGGTTAGCAGAGTATCTGGGGGCCATAGTTTCAGGGGTTCCTCACATCTCAGTCAGACCAGTAAGTCTGGTATTTTTTATGTGAATTTGAATTCTGTTCGATATTTTTCTCCTGCTCTCTGTTGTGATCCCTGACAGGGTGGTTGTTGGTAGTAGCTGGACACCATCTAGTTTTTCTGGGCTCAGGCTGGTAGAAGCTATGGTTCATGCGGACTTTTAGTCTTGTATCTTTGGTTTTCTTCATTCTCCTTTGTTCCTCGTGGGATGGGACCAATAAATGTATCTTAGATGGCGGCTTGAAGGCTTTTAAGACCCTAGATGCTACCCACCAAAGTGGGATGTAGAACATTTTCTTCATAAACTTTGTTATGCCAATTGACCTAGATGTCCCTCAAGACTATGGTCCCCAAGCCTCAGTCCCAGCTACTGGGTCCCTCAAAGTGTTTGGATGTGTCTAGGAAACTTCCATGCTTTTGCTTTGGTCCAGTTGAGCTGACTTCCCCTATATTGTATGTTGTCCTTCCCTTCACTGAAGTTGACATTGTCTACTATCTAGTTAGTGATTTCCCCTCCGTCTACCTCCCCACCCTGGTAACCATCAGAGAATGCTTTTTTCTGTGTGTAAACCTTTTCTTGAGTTCTTATAATAGCGGTCTCATACAATATTTGTCCTTTTGTGACTGACGTATTTCACTCAGCATAATGCCCTCCAGATTCACGCATGTTGTGAGATGTTTTGAGGATTCATCATTGTTCTTATCGTTGCATAGTACTCTGTTGTGTGTATGTACCATAATCATCTATTCATCTGTTGATGGGTATTTAGGTTGTTTCCATCTTTTTGCTATTGCGAATAGTGCTGCAATGAACATGGGTGTGCATATGTCTATTCATGTGACAGCTCTTATTTCTTTTGGATATATTCCTAGGAGTGGGATTGCTGAATTGTATGGTATTTTTATTTCTAGTTTTTAGGGAAGTTCCATATCATTTTCCAAAATGGTTATACCATTTTGTATTCCCACCAGCAGTGCATAAGAGTTCCAATCTCCCCCACAACCTCTCCAACATTTGTTATTTTGTGTTTTTTGGATCAGTGCCAGTATTATTGGGGTGAGATGGTATCTCGTTGTAGTTTGATTTGCATTTCTCTAATGGCTAATGATTTCGAGCATTTCCTCATGTCTGTCAGCCTCCTGAATGTCCTCTTTGGTGAAGTGTCTGTTCATATTCTTTGCCCATTTTTAAATTGGATTATTTGTCTTTCTGTTGTTGAGGTGTTGCAGTATTTTGTAGATTTTAGAGATTAGACCCTCATCGGATATGTGGTGGCCAAAAATTAAAAACTGCATTTTTAAAGATACAGCTTCCCTGGGTCCCATTCCCAGATGTTCTGATTTAATTTGTTGGGTGGAGCCCAAACAAACAAACAAAAAAAAAACCAAACCCATTGTGATGGACTCAATCCCAACTCATAGTGACCCTGTATAGGGTTTCCAAGGCTGTAAATCTTTATGGAAGCAGACTACCACACCTTTCTTCTGTGGAGCCAATGCTTTAACCACTGCACCACCAGGCCTCCTTGGGTGGAGCCCAGGTATCCCTATTATCAAAACCCTCCAGATGATTCCAGTGGTAGCGAGGGGTGGGAACCGCTGTTTTAGGCTAATCAGATCTCTTATCTGGGGCTGTTATCAAGGTTCTATCAGCAAGGAGGAGGTGGGGGAATAATAGGTTCAGATAGTGGTTTCCACACTAATCTGCACTTCTGAAACACTTGAGGGCCTTTCAAAAATTCCAAAGTTCAGGACACACCCCAGACCAATTAAGTCACAATCTCTCAGGGTGGGACTCAGACATCCATCTTTTTTTGAAGCTCCCCAGGCAATTCCAATATGTAGACAAGTTTGGGAACTCTCGGGTTAAGAGAAGATTGCTGTGAAGATTATTACATTTGTAAACAATTTAAGAGGAAGGTATGAAAGTGTGTTACTCAGATTAGAAAAGAGAAAATGGAAGATTTATTTAATTTCAGTTTTCAAGTGTGTAAAGAATGCTGTTGTCTATCTGCCCTGAAGATGCAAAGGCAAGAGCCTGGTCAGGGCCCTTGGGTTAGATGCAAAGAGAAAATTTTTGAGCTACAAGTCATTGCAATGAGATGTGGTGCAGTGAGAAGGGGGTTGTGCGATCCTGTCATTTAAGAGATTTAAAAATAGTATAGATTCTCACCTGTTTAGAATGTTTTAATGTCATTCTTTTCTGAAGGTGAAGAGGTGGATGAAATGACCTATCTTGATTTCTTCTTTGAAAATTTCCGATTTTACGCCTCTTCACTTCACATCTCAACTCAAAAGACTGACCTGTGCATTAACAATTCAAAGAAAACATAACCTTTGCCTGCCTAGCTGCTGGAATGGATAACATATCTGACAGCCTAGTAATAGGTTGAGATGCCACTAGCTTAAACTGTTTGGATCTCTGAAAGGCTATTTTGAGCGTCTTGATGACAAACATATAGTCAAGTAGAGAGTGCTGTCTGAATTTGATGTGAATAGGTTCCTGCATATGAAATGTAAATGTTGTACTTAAGGACAATTCACAATAATATCTGAGTCCTGATACATACCACCAGAAGAGCTATGTTTATGTCCCATAGGTATAATATATGTGTTTAAATATAGCTCAATTAAATGTGTTCTCCCATGTATATGAAAATGTCACTGGCTAATGTCAGTAGGACATGCCCCTGAGTTGTTTTTTGCAGAACTGGTAATGGATTCACCCTGATCACACCAAACCTTATTACCAGTAACCTGCACTAGTCTGACTCCTGGTTAGGGTAGGATTTCAACTGCAGAGGGAAAAATAGGAGGCCATCCATGGAGCAAACCTACATTCAGTGGATCTTCGGCTGGAGATCCCTCCTTCCCCCTGCATCCAGTGGTTCCCAAACTTTGCTGCACATTAGAATCACTATGTTATTTTTATGTACCGTCTAGTCACTTCTGACTCATAGTGACCCCATGTACAACAGAATGAAACACTGCTTGGTCCTGCTCCATCCTCACAATCATTGCTATGCTTGAGCCCACTGTTGTAGCCACTGTGTCAATCCATCTCATCGAGGGTCTTCCTCTTTCCCTCTGACCCTCTACTTTACCAAGCATGATGTCATTCTCCAGGGACTGATCCCTCCTGATAACATGTCCAAAGTCTGTGAGATAAAGTCTCACCATACTCAATTCCAAGGAGCATTCTGGCTGTATTTCTTCCAAGACAGACCTGTTTGTTCTTCTGGCGGGCCATGGTATATTCAGTATTACTCACCAAGACCATATTCAAAGGCATCAATTCTTCGTTACTCTTTATTCACTGTCCTCCTTTTGCATGCATACGAGGTGTTTTAAAATACCATGGCTTTAGTCTGCAAAGTAACGTCTTTGCTTCTCAACACTTGAAAGAGGTCTTTTGCAGCAGATTTGCCCAATGCAATGCGTCTTTTGATTTCTTGACTGCTGCTTCCATGGGCGTTGATTGTGGATCCCAGTAAAATGAAGTCCTTGACAACTTCAGTATTTTCTCTGTTTATCATGATGTTGCTTATTGGTTCAAGTACGAGGATTTTTGTTTTCTTTATGTTGAAGTGTAATCTATACTGAAGGCTGTAGTCTTTGATCTTCATCAATAAGCCCTTCAAGTCCTCTTCGCTTTCAGCAAGCAAGGTTGTGTCATCCGCATATCACAGGTTGTTAATGAGTCTTCCTGCAATTCTGATGCCCCTTTCTTCTTCATGTAGTCCAACTTCTCAAATTATTTGCTCAGCATACAGATTGAATAAGTATGGTGAAAGGACACAACCCTGACACACACCTTTTCTGATTTTAAACCACTCAGTATCCCTTTGTGAGCACAATTAAGTGTTCTGGAATTCCCATTCTTCACAATGTTATCCATAATTTGTTACAGTCTACACAGTCGAATGCCTTTGCATAGTCAATAAAACACAGGTAAACATCTTTCTGGTATTCTCTGCTTTCAGCCAGGATCTATTCGACATCAGCAATGATATCCCTCATTCCACCTCCTCTTCTGAATCCAGCTTGAATTTCTGGCAGTTCCCTGTTGATGTACTGCTGCAACTGCTTTTGAATGATCTTCAGCAAAATTTTACTTGCATATGATATTAATGACATTGTTTGATAATTTCTGCATTCTGTTGCATCACCTTTCTTTGGAATAGGCATAAACATGGATCTCTTCCAGTTGGTTGGCCAGGTATCTGTCTTCCAAATTTCTTGGCATGGATGATCGAGCACCTGCAGCGCTGTATCCCTTTGTTGAAACATCTCACTTGATATTCCATCAATTCCTGGAGCCTTATTTTTGTGCCAATGCCTTCAGTGCAGCTTGGACTTCTTCCTACAATACCATAGATTCTTGATGATATGCTACCTCCTGAAATGGTTGAACATTGACTAATTCTTTTTGGTGCAGTGACCGTATATTCCTTCCATCTTCTTTTGATGCTTCCTGTGTCGTTCAGTATTTTGCCCATAGAATCCTTCACTACTGAAACTTGAAGCTTGAATTTTTTTCTTCAGTTGTTTCACCTTGAGAAATGCCAAGCATGTTCTTTCCTTTCTAACTCTAGGTCTTTGCACATTTCATTATAATACTTTATTTTGTTTTCTCCAGCCGCCCTTTGAAATCTTTGGTTCAGCTCTTTTACTTCATCATTTCTTCCATTGGCTTTAGCTACTCTATGTTCAAGAGCAAGTTTCAGAGTCTCTTCTGACATCCAATGTGGTCTTTTTATTCTTTCCTACCTTTTCAGTGACCCTTTGCTTTCTTCATGTAAGATTTCCTTGATGTCATCCCACAACTCTTCTTGCCTTTTGATCATTAGTGTTCAATGCATTAAATCTGTTCTTGAAATGGTCTCCAAATTCAGGTGGGATATACTCAAGGTCTTATTTTGGGTCTCATGGACTTGTTTTAATTTTCTTCAGCTTCAACTTAAACTTGCCTCTGAGCAATTGATGGTCTGTTCAGAAGTCGACCCCTGAGATTTTCTATCATCTCCTTCCACAGATGTAGTCAGTATGATTCCTGTGTTTTCCACCGGATGAGGTCCATGTGTATAGTTGCTGTTTATGTTGTTTGAAAAAAGGTGCTTGCAGTGAATAAGTCATTGATCTTGCAAAATTCTACCATTCGATCTCTGGCATTGTTTCTATCTATCACCAAGGCCATATTTTCCAACTACAGATCCTTCTTCTTTGTTTCTTTCACATTCCAATCACCAGTAATTATCAATGCATCTTTATTGCATGTTTGATCAATTTCAGTCTGCAGAAGTTGGTAAAAATCTTCAATTTCCTCATCTTTGGCATTAGTGGTGGGTGCGTAAATTTGAATAACAGTCGTATTAAGTGGTCTTCCTTCTAGGCATATGGATATTATCCTATTACTGACAGCATTGTACTTTAGGATAAATCTAGAAATGTTCTTTTTGACAAAGAATGTGATGCCATTCCTCTTCAATTTGTTATTCCTGGCATGGTAGATCATATGATTATCTAATTCAAAATTGCCAATGACAGTCCATTTCAGCTCACTAATGCCTAGGATATCGATCTTTATGTGTTCCTTTTCATTTTTGATGACTTCCAATTTTCCTAGATTCATACTTTGTACATTCCACGTTCCAATTATTAATGGATGTTTGCAGCTGTTTCTTCTCATTTTGAGTCGTGCTGCATCACCAAATGTAGGTCCAAAGGCTTTACTCCATTTACATCATTAAGGTTGATTCTACTTTGAGGAGGCAAATCTTCCCCAGTTGTATTTTGAGCACCTTCCAACCTGAAGGGCTTATCTTCTGGCACTATATCAGTCAATGTTCTGCTATCCATACAGTTTTCACTGGCCAAGTTTTTCAGAAGTACACCACCAGGTCCTTCTTCCTAGTCTGTCTTAGTCTGTAAGCTCTGTTGAAACCTGTCCACCGTGGTTGACCCTGCTGGTATTTGAAATACCAGTGGCAGAGCTTCCAGCATCACAGCAACAAGCAAGCTACCACAGTGTGACAAACTGACAGACACGTGGGGGAAATGGGAACTCCTAGGCCTGGCACCTGATAGGTGCTCAGTTTACTATCATCTTTAAGATTAAAATTAACTTTACAAAGTCATCGTTGCTACTAGTCCTTGAGTATCTAGCATGAGTCAGGATCTTTATTACAGCCTTCTGACAATTCCATCAGGTAGATGCTATTTTTTTTTCCGCCATTTTACAGATAAGAGAAGCAAATTTAAATATATTACCCAAGGTCACATAGCTAGGAAATAACCAAATGGAATTAAACCCAGGTCTATCTGATTCCAAAGCCTGTGATATTTCTCTTTTGCTGATAACAAAAACATTTATATGCCAATTTTTTGTTTGTTTGTTTTTGGCATGGCTGAGGGAGGCAGTAGAGAAAACTGCACGGATTTGAGATTAATGCACAGCTCCAATACATATTTGCTTTGTGACCCTTGGCAAGTTTCTAAACCTGTGCTTCACTTTTCTCATCTGTAAAATGGGCCTAACAGTGCCTATCTCAAAGGATAGATAAGTTAATAACATTGAATTTTGAGGCTTTAATAAGTGTTTAGTAAATGTTCTTGTGAAAGGATTCAGAACAGCTCACAATTAAACATGCACACACACACAGAAAGGTTCATAAATAGACTTCGGAGGAGGGTGCAAGCCAGCTGCTATGGGGAAGTCAGCAGCAGGGAGGCAGGGCTTTTCTGCAACCAGCGCACAGCAGCTGAGGCTCAAGAGAACAAAGTAGGAGTAAGGCAGGGAACCACAAGGAAATGAAAGAGACACTCTTGAAGTTACGCTTTGTCCTTACCTCCTACACGTTGCCTTACTCACATCTTTTGGTGAGACCTTGGGGTAGGTCTTTCTTCAACACTTCACTGAACAAGAGTTACAGAACACTTGAAGTTTCCTGGAATTGAGTCATCCTGTCCACTTTCAAATATTTTAAGTGCTGAATGAGAGAAAAACTCCTATTTGTTGTTATATTATTGCCAAGCTTTTTTGAGCACAACGGATGGGTAAAGACCAACTGGCAATGATAGGCATGGGGGAGGAGACTGAGCCAAAGGCTAGCAGGGTCTATAGGTGAGGAGCAGCAGGCAGGTACCCACAAAATTCCAGTTGCCTTGGCTTAGAGTCCAGAGCTTGCCTCAGGCAGCACCCCCCACCCCCACCCCAGATGCCCACATCTTACACAGAGCCTGGCTTGGGGCAGGCAGCATTGATTCATGTCAATTTATTTTTTTTCTTAATACTACCTGGGGACATTTTGGATATTCTGTAAATGAACAATTTAATTCAATTATTTAGTCCTAATTCATCTGTAAAATATTATAAAAGAAAAATTTAAATACCTGCAAGCCTACGACCCTAATGTGGCAACAACTAAAAATGTACATTTTAAAGAATAAATCTATTTATCTAATACATGTAACATTACTGGTGTTCTAGCTCATGCTATAGGGTTCTGGTATAGAGGAAGGTGAGACAATAAGTTATATAAGATGTGTGTCAGGATTAAGCTCAGCTGTGAGTAACAGAAGTCCTGAAAAACAGCAGCTTAAACAAGTAGAACTATATTTACAAGAAATTTATAGGCAGT
>NW_004443998.1:3965102-3966628 GCF_000243295.1 Trichechus manatus latirostris
AAAATTATGAAACAAAGTGAGATATAGAAACAACACGAAAAAGTATTCAAAACCCGATTCATCTTCAACTGAGTCACTTCAGCTGACATACCACTATGCCACCAGGGTTTCCACATACAATAGTAGGTGAGTAAAACTCTAGAAAAGTATTTAAAAAAAACTTTTATCTGTAGTAATGATATCTTTGTGTACATTGTTTAGCCACTAGGTTTTTAAATCATTGTGCTATTTTTTATATATGTGATTTTAAAAAGATATGATATTTGATATGCTTAAGAGAATGTGATGATTAAATTCATAAGTCTGATTTATTAGGTAAAGAACAATTGCATAAGTGCTCAGGAAGATTTTGTTTGTGAGATTTATAAGTCTGCATTGTTACGTGTTTGAGAGAATAAAACGTAATATTATGGACTGAATTTTATCCCCCCCAAAATATGTGTGGTAAATCCTTACACCTATAGTGGTTATAGAGGACCAGTCCCTGGAGAAGGGCTTCATGCTTGGCAAAGCAGAAGGTCAGTAAAAAAGAGGAAGACCCTCAACGAGTTGGATTGACGTGGTGGCTGCAACAGTGGGCTCAAGCATAACAAGATTGTGAGGATGGTGCAGGACCAGGCAGTGTTTGGTTCTGTTGTACATAGGATTGCTATGAGTCAGAACTGACTCAATGGCACCTAACAGCAACAATATAGTGGTTATAATCCAAACACGATTATAATCCTATTTGAGAATGGGGTTTCTTTGTTATGTTAATGAGGCGGTATTAGCTTAGGGTGTGTTTTAAATCAATCTCTTTTAAGATATAAAAAGGCAGATTAAGCAAGTAGAGAAGCAAGCAGAGATGGGGGAAGACAGATGCCATGCCACATGAAGAGCACCATGATTGCCAAGGACTAGAAGCTGAAAGGAGAAAAAGACTTCCCCACAGAGCCAACAGAGAAAGAAGGCTTCTCCTTGGAGCCTGCACCGTGAATTTGGACTTCTAGCCCCCTAAACGGTGAGAAAATAAATTTCTGCTTGTTAAAGCCATCCACTTGCAGTATTTCTGTTATAATAGCACTAGATAACAAGACACATAGTAAATTCATAAGTATAGTTTGAAATGTCTAAGGAAATCTGATTATGAGGAGGTACTGACTTTTAAGAAATCCTTACTGATTAAAGTTGTGAATGAAGTGAACATTAATCAAAAGAATGAGTGAAAGTTGTTCCATTCAATTTATAAAAAAGATATGATCTAATATATAAAGAATAAAAGTATAATATCAGTACAAATCTGTGTATTGTGCTTAGTGGCTTATTAAACAACAGGTTTTAAAACAAAAAACTTTAATATAATGGAAATTAAAACTCAAGTAACTGGGAGTGCCCCTTTCCACACACAAAAATCCTCTCTGCCTTTAAAAAAGTACCAACAAGTATTATTTCCCTCATTTCACAGATGAAGAAAGTTAAGGCTCAGAGTGGGTAAGCTGGAATTCAAGCTGAGTTCTCTCCACCCTTTCTCAGGTAAGACTGCGGTT
>NW_004443998.1:3977542-3978445 GCF_000243295.1 Trichechus manatus latirostris
CTATGAGTAGGAGTCAACTTGATGGCAATGAGTTTGGTTTGGTTTTCTGGTTTAGCCACATGTGGCTCTTGAGCGCTCGAAATATGGCCAGTCCAAGTTGAGATGTGCTGCAAGTTAAAATATACACCAGATTTTGAAGATTTAGAGGGAAAAAAGTGGTAAAATACCTTGTCAATAGTTTTTTCTGTTGATTATAGTTGAAATGATAATAGGCTGGATATATAAGTTAGATGAACTATATTATTAGAATTAATTTCACCTGTTTCTTTTTACGTTTTCAATATAGTTACCAGAAAATTTACAGTTGCATACATGGCTCACATTATATCTCTATTGGGCAGCATTGCTCTGAAATCTGCCCTCAATCTAGCCTTTGGGTTTCTTTCCTCCCCCATGTTTGCACATGAATAAACAATACAGACCCCTCCCTCACAACCATCATAAGATAAAATGCTGTTTGTCCTGCACTTTTCTGCTACTGTTTCCTTAAGCTGGGGCATCGTTTCCCACCCTTAGTCAAGTTTAAATCCCATTCATTCTTTTTGTTGTTTTGTGCCACTGAGCTGATTCTGACCCAGAGGCCCCACTAAAACGCTGCCACGTCAACGAAGCCTTCTGCAGGAATCAGGGATGGCTTCAGACGCTTCGATGGGACCGCGGGAGGTAGCTCAGTCAGAGAGGTGTTGCTGTTTCTCCGCTATCCAGAGGTCCAGGAAGGGCCAGCAGCTCCCTGACTTCATCATCCTCCAAACTCTCTGTTTCACCATCTTTGGTGCTGACATTGTCTATTCATGATCACTTTTTAGCCACAGGGTGGCTGCTCTACCTCCAGCCACATGTCTGCATCCAAAGAAGGGAGAAAAAGAAGAAAGGAACAAGGAGGAAGACCTAACCAAACCAAAC
>NW_004443998.1:3980578-3981467 GCF_000243295.1 Trichechus manatus latirostris
CCCGGGGTTCCTGCTCGGAGAATCTCCTAGTCCAGGAGAAGATTGATGACAAGGACCTTCCTCCAGAGCTGACAGAGAAAGAAAGTCTTCTTCTGGAGTTGATGCCCTGAATTTGGACTTCTAGCCTACTGGACTGTAAGAGAATAAACTTCTGTTTGTTAAAGCCAGCCATTTGTGGTATTTCTGTTACAACAGCACTAGGTAACTGAGACACTATCTAATCCCCTATTTTATTTGCAGAAAAAGGAGGCTCATGGATTCAGGTAATTTACTCTAAGATCTCACTGCTGGTCAACAGTAGAGCTCAGATTAGGACCCATGTTTCCTGACTCCCAGCTGTTCATACTGAGATGCAAGGATATTGAATGCCCGTGTAATATTTGTGTGGGTTATGATGAAATTTTTAGCAAGAATCCTTTAGAAACGGATAGAGGTGGGGGTTCATCATCAGCAAAGCTGTAAGGAGTATGGAAGCTCTGAGAAACCTTACTGAGCTGACAACCCTAGAACCCAGCTGAATACAGAGAGAGTTTTTATGTTATGATCCAGAAAAATGGAAAACATCCACAACACCCAGTAACAGAAGATTGGTTGGGTAAATCAAGGTATACCCAGCCATTTGGAATACTATATCCGTTGCTGTTGAGTGTGTTCCGACTCATAGTGACCCTATAGGACAGAGTAGAACTGCCCCATAGGGTTTTCAAGGAGCAGCTAGTGGATTCGAACTACAGACCTTTTGGTTAGCAGCAAGCCCTTAACCACTGTACCACCAGGGATGCATTTTATTCAGCCTTAAAAAATTATGTAGTAGATATATATTTCTTAGCATAAAAAGATAGACTTGATAAAATTTGTAACATGGATTACACAACTCTATGGTATATCC
>NW_004443998.1:3983009-3987320 GCF_000243295.1 Trichechus manatus latirostris
GGTCTATTCTGTCCTATAGGGTCTCTATGAGTCGGAATCAACTCGATGGCAATGGGTTTGGTTTTTTTGGTTTAGGATAAGCGAGCCCTCAGGAGTAAAAACATAGCTATTTTTCTTCTCGGACCCTGGGAAACTAAGTGATAGCAGAGGAACGCAAGTGAAACCCTCCCGAAAGCACTAATATGTCTAACAGTAATGACAGAGTCCAGGAAGATTCTATTTGATCTTTACTGCCCTCTGTGTTGTCACTTTTGCTCACTAAGAAGTGAGATAAATGAAGGTAAGGGAGCAGATTAGGCAAATTCTTGTGTGGGAAAATTCTGCGTTCTCACATGCTTTCACTTGTTTTTAGTCTCTTTTAATCACACTCAACAAGGACTGTTACTAGAATCTAGTTTTCATAACTGGGCAAGGCTATAATTGACTTCTGCTAGTGATTAGCAATTACAGTGTAAATGTCAGCTCAGTAGTATAGAAATTAAGTGCAGATTTGCCCTAAGGCCACTTTGCCTTCGTTGGCCAACAGTATAAAACAAAACAAAACAAAACAAAAACAAACTCACTGCCTTCAAGTTGAATTCCAACTCACAGCAATCTTATAGTACAGAGTAGAACTGCCCCACAGGGTTTCCAAGGCTGTAAATCTTTACAGAAGCGGACCGTCACATCTGTCTCTCACCAAATGGCTGGTGGATGGGTTCAAACCACTGACCTTTCGGTTAGCAACCGAGCGCTTAACAACTGCGCCACCAGGGCTTCTTGGTCAACAGTATGTTGAGTAGTAAAGAGAAGATGGCTTGAAGTATTGTTCAAATGGAGGCCATTGCTGTATGATTTAAATGGATTCTTTGCAGGAAAATAAAAAATAGTCGTCTACAACAAATATTTAATTGCCAGGCTCCTGCCTGGTTAGGAACTTCACAGATGGAAGATGATACAGTTGACACAAGTTTATTGAGGAACAACTCCATGTGGGATACAAGAGAAGAAGAAGACATGGCTCCTGACTCAAAGGGATTCTCAGAGCTGGGGCTGGAGTGGGTTGGGGCTGTGAGGGTGTCAAACTGTTGTAAATGGCCTTGACTGTAAGCAAAGGAGGACGTCTGAGAACATAAAGCAATTTCAGTGCAGTATTTGGGAAGACTTCACAGAAAACGTGGTGCTTTGGCTAGAACTTCAAGGGTGGGTAGGAGGTGGTTGGCGCAGCTGAGTGGGGGACGTTTCAGGAGAGAACAAGGTGAGAAAGCTTTTGCTTATGTTTACAGGACATTCATTCATTTATTCAGTGTGTGCTTATTGAGAGCTTGCTTGGGCACAGGCTGTCCAGGGCGTAGGGTAAGACGGGAGCTCTAAGGACAGCGTGGGCCTTGCCTGTTGGACCATCTGGTCTGCGTTTGGGGTCAACAATGGGGCAGTGTCATCCTGTCCTCCATGTGCAAAAACAGCCGGCCACAGGCTAGCCAGCAGGGCTCATCACAGCAAGGCCCTTAGCTTGGACCTGCCATTCACTGATGCAGACGTTGGACGTAATCTCACATGAGATGAAACAACCACAGAAATACACTACAGGATAAAAAAGACGTTCAATTTGTAATTTTAATTGTTGTATACACTTAAAATATATCACAATTTCAATATCCTTTTAAACATTTATTTTTCAATATATCCCTTCCTGTTGCCGTCAAGTCAATTCCAACTCCTAGCGACCCTGTAGGACAGAGTAGAACTGCCCCATAGGGTTTCTAAGGAGCAGCAGATTCAAACTACCGACATTTTGGTGAGCAGCTGAGCTCTTAACCACTGTGCCACCAGGGCTCCTTTAATATATCAGGACCCTTAAAAAAAAATGGAAGTAGCCCTGCCGTCCCCCAACCTCTAAGAGGTCTGCTAGCCAGAGTACCCCCACAGTATGGCCACTATCCTGCCAGAACCTGGTTGGCTCTTTGGGTCTCACCTCTGGACTCCCTCGTCCTTGGTCTGTGCTGAGCATTCCCATCTCTGCACGCCTGGTGCACTGCAGGCTTGTTCTCTCCTGTGGAGCATTTGGTACTCAGTGCTCCAGCCAGCTGAGCTAACCAGCGTGGACGGGTGGCCGCAACCAGAAAGAGAAAGAAGCCTCTAAATGACTAAAAGGAGCGCTGTGTTCTTTCCAGTACAGGGCGGTCATTTTTGGGTTGTCCAGCACGAGTGTGTGCCCCAGAGATATTTACGGAGCCCTCTCTCACCTCCTGTACTTGGCAACCAATGTGCCAGATGGACCCCAAATGTCCTCGGGTGTGTTCTAATTTTGTATCCTGAATGTTCCCTTAGAGAGAAGACAAAGGGGTGTTCTTTGGCTCCAGGAAATTCATTACCACCTAACTTTCTCTTTCTTAATGAATTATATAAACTATGTATTATTTAGGAGCCCTGATGGCACAGTGGTTAAGCATTTGGCTGCTAACCAACAGGTTGGCAGTTTGAATCCACCAGCCGCTCCTATGGGGCACTTCTACTCTGTCACGTGGGGGCACTGAGTCGAAAATTGACTCAATGGCACCTAACATGTATTATTTATTTGTGATACACCAAATAGTTTAGTTATGAAAATAGTTTAGAATACACCAAATAGTTCAGAATATGAAGTGTCTTAGTCATCTAGTGCTGCTATAACAGAAATACCACAAGTGGATGGTTTTAACGAAGAGAAGTTTATTTCCTCACAGTGAAAGTAGGCTAAAAGTCCAAATTCAGGGCGTCAGCTCCAGGGGAAGGCCTTCTCATCAGCGTTCCCCCGGACTAGGAGTTTCTCGGTGAAGGGACCCTGGTCCAAAGGATGCACTCTGCTCCTGGCACTGCTTTCTTGATGGTATGAGGTCCCCAGTTCTCTGCTTGCTTCCCTTTCCTTTTATCTCGTGAGAGATAAAAAGGGGTGCAGGCCACACCCCGGGGAAACTCCCTTTACGTTGGCTCAGGGCTGTGACCTGGGTTAGGGTGGTGTGACAGTCCCACTCTAATCCTCTTTAACATAAAATTACAATCACTAAATGGAGGACAACACACAATGCTGGGAATCATGGCCCGGCCGAACCGATACACACACTTCTTGGGGGACATAATTCAAACCATGACACGAAGAGAAAGAAACCTCAACGTATCTTCAGAAATCAATGACATCATCATCACCAAGAACAACAACAACAAAGGAATACTTTTTAAAAAGAGAGAGAGAGAGAAAGGGAAAACAAAATCAAAAAACAAATCTTTTATGGATGAAACAAAAAAACCCATTGCCGTCGAGTCAACTCCGACTCATAGTGACCCTATAGGACAGAGTAGAACTACCCCATAGGGTTTCCAAGGAGTGGCTGGTGGATTTGAACTGCCTACCTTTTGGTTAGCAGCCAAGCTCGTAACCACTGTGCCACACATGGATACAATTATCTCACTTGACAGCAAATAAGTCCAAAAGCTGTAGAAAATGGTTAAAATTCTTACTGCAGTAAACAAACTTGTCTCAAAGCAAATGGCTGTACAGATGAGCCCAAAGAGTTCCAGCCCAAACAAATTAATAGTTTGGTTTTGGGGAGGTGGATGTGCACAAACGTCCCATCAGCCATTCTGAGAAGTGTTTGCAGGTTTGAAAGACAATGGTGACCGCTTTCATGATGATCCCGTGGGTGCTGTGCTTAGATCTGGACATCAGAAAATCTTTAATTATGTCCTCAATGAGTTAGAAGAAAGCCATGCCGACCCCAAAGGCAATTATGTGTTCAGTTGACACCTTAGTAGGACAATCAAATATCCAAAGTTTGTTGATGACTCTCTAAAGCATACAATGTCCCGGAACAGGGAATCATTGAACTGGGCATTCCTTCAGGAGGTGTAACGTTTCAGATGTGTTCTAGCAGACTGGAGGATATCTGGGAGACAAGTGAATAAGAGTCGTAGGACTGAGACAAATCACCACTTAACATTCTCAAGAAATTCTGACTTCATCTTTGGGACTCTGGCTTTCTTTGCCACCCTGGGTTGCGTTTGAACCATAATGCATGCTTACAACCTACCAAAAGAACTCTGACATGAAGCTTTGAGAGGTATGAACCTCAGATACGGTACAAGTCTGTGAGATTAAAGGATGCTAGACATTGAGGTCATGTAGGACTTGCTAAAACACTGGTTTCAGCCCCCGGTCTAACTCGTGTTGCTTCTTTGCTCCTGATTGGCTGGGTGAGCTTTGGATGCGGGAGGCTCTTGACCTTAGGCTCACCCGACTCAGGGCCAAGAGGTACTGTTGTTTCAGTCTTTTCTCTGTCTCTGCAGAATGTACCA
>NW_004443998.1:3987751-3988646 GCF_000243295.1 Trichechus manatus latirostris
GTTGATTATATAGAGTGGAGCCCTGGTGGTGCAGTGGTTAAGAGCTCAGCTGCTAATCAAAAGGTCAGCAATTCAAATCCACCAGCTGCTCCTTGGAAACGCTATGGGGCAGTTCTACTGTGTGCTATAGGGTCGCTATGAATGAGACTCCACTTGATGGCAGCAGGCAGCAAGTATATAAAGAGTAATCATAGAACATAATGCACATGTAACTTCATTTTGTTCTACATTCTTTATTTTGAATAACTTTATTTGGTTTTACATTATTTATTTTGCATAACTTTGTTTTGCCTTCAAGCTGCTTCATCGTATCACCTAAGAGGAAATCACTATTTGCTAGGTCTGCCTCAGGGACATTTGCCTTGGACACAAAATTTAAGGGAGTGCCAGAAAACTCAGTAATCAGGATAAATAATATTTTAGTGTGATAGTTTTTAAAAATTCAAATCTGCAAACTATGACCCATGGGCTAGCTACCTATTTTTGTCAAAAAACAAAACAAAACAAAACAAAAAACTCATTGCCACTGAGTCAATTCCAATTCAATTGCCAGGCCTTTCTTTCATGGTGCCACCGGGTGGTTTTGAACTGCCAACATTTTCGTTAGTCGCTGAGTGCAAAGCATTTGTGCCACCTAGGGACCTTTTGTAAATAAAGTTTTATCGAACTCAGGGCTGGGATTAGGGTGAGGCAAGTGAGGCATGGTTAGATCCTGTCTTTATTTAAATTTTTATAGTTTGTTCATCACGGATAGACATTATCCTATATTCCTAAACTGGCTTTTAACCTTCCGCCCACTCGCATTAATCTAGGCAGTGACCGAGCCATCCTAGATGACTGTGATTTGGTGTGAATTGGCATCTAGTGCATGAAGCCGACACCACCCGATCAGTGC
>NW_004443998.1:3989683-3991083 GCF_000243295.1 Trichechus manatus latirostris
CTGGGCAGCCCGCAGAGGCCGAGAAGCCCGGAGAAGCTGCTGTAAGCGGTCAGCACGCTTTGCGTGGTGGGGTGGGTGCGCACAGCTACCTCCTCCTTCCTCAGCCTCACCAGTGGACATTCTGTATTTACAGAACGTGTGAGCTCGCCGAGGAGATAGGAGTACAGTTGGGTTTTTCCCAGACTGAGGAATATTGAAGTTTATCTCAATTCCCAGCCTTCTGTCCTGCTCCAGCTCTGGTCCTTTTTCTATACAGAGTGATGCTGAATGACATTTCAACACTCAAATATGATCACGTCACTTCTTCACCAGGCCCCTGGGGCTTACCGAGTGTCCTAGTCATCTGGTGCTGCTATAACAGAAACACCACAAGTGGATGGTTTTAACAAGGAGAAGTTTATTTCCTCACAGTCAAAGTAGGCTAAATGTCCAAATTCAGGGAGTCAGCTCCAGGGGAAGGCTTTTTCTCTCTGTTGACCTTCTTCTCTTCAGTGTTCCCCCAGACTAGGAGCTTCTCGGCGCAGGGACGCAGGTCCAAAGGACGCGCTCTGCTCCCGGAACTGCTTTCTTGATGGTATGCGGTCCCCAACTCTGCTTGCTTCCCTTTCCTTTCATCTCTTGTAAGGTAAAAGGTGGTGCAGGCCACACCCCAGGGAAACTCCCTTTACATTGGCTCAGGGATGTGGCCTGGGTCAGGGTGGTGGTAGAATCCCAGCCTAATCCTCTTTAACGTAAAATTACAATCACAAAATGGAGGCCAACCACACCATTCTGGGAATCATGGCCCGGCCAAACTGATACACACATTTTTGGGGGGAACATAATTCAAACCATGACACCGAGTAAAGTCCAATGCCCCCGGCTTGTCGTACGAGCCTTCCGTGAGCAAGTCTCTACCTTCAGTGCTGGTGATCTGCCACCAAGCATATTCCAGCTTGACAGTCTCCTACGTTTCATTTCATTTCTTTTTTGGAGGCATAACATGCACGAAGTACACTAATTACCGTGTACAACCTTACGATTTGTACACATGTATACACACCTGTGTAACCACACCCAGAAAGACACACAGAACATTTTCTGTACTCCCGAAGTTTCCCTTGTACTCCTTCCCAATGTAGATACGCCTCGCCCACCACCCCAGACTTGGCCTGTTCTTGGTGCAGTTAATGTGCTCGGCCACTAGCTGAAAGGTTGGTGGTTCGAGTCCACCCAGAGGGGCCTTGGATGAAAGGCCTGGGGATCCACTTCTGAAAAATCAGCCACTGAAAACCCTGTGGAGCACAGTTCTACTCTGACACACATGGAGTCGCCACGAGTCAGAATCCATTACGCAGCAACTGCTTTTTACGTTTTGTTCTGTTGTATGGCGTTGCTATGAGTTGGAGCCAACCTGACAG
>NW_004443998.1:3992742-3993813 GCF_000243295.1 Trichechus manatus latirostris
ACTGCCTCGCCATGCCTCAGCTACGCCACCTGTAAAGTGGGGGTGATAATAGTAATTACATGAGCAGACAGAGGCAGAGCGCTCTGGACGACACCTGGCGCGTAGCAAGAAATTAAACGCGATTATTACCATTGTCTCGGGTGCCGGAAGTTGTCACTATCCTCGTCCTCAGAAAATTAGATCACACTTGGGTGCTACTGGCTGCTAAGGCCTCAGCTGAAGTCACCATAATGAAACTGTATCACTTTTAAATTCCTAAGGAAGATGGTATTTCTAGAGGTGAGTCAGCGTTGGTGATACTCAACACATAATCCTCTGTGTATGAGGAGATGAGGAAAATGTGACCAAATATTAGTCAACCCCCCTGTGGTGATTACAATGTGTTAAATAAATATATTGTATTAGGGACGCTGCACTGGTTTCTGTGTGTGTTTTACCTTTGCTTTTTAGAATATGGTTCTAGAAAAGCAGGGAATCTGACCGTTATTGAATCTGAGGCTTCTGCTGGGATGTTGCTAAGGAAACTTCACAATCTGGGGCCACTAATTAAAATTAATTCTATTACATGCATAAATGAAACCCTAATGAGATGAGAAGCTAAGGTAAAATAAAGATGGAAAATATCTTCTCTGGATAAAAGCAAAAACCGTAGAGGTTTTACACTCTATTTATCTTGTTTCTCTCCGGCTTGAAGTTGGGTAAAATGAAAACTGCTCTGAGAACAGGAAGCTGGAAAATCTGAACAAAACCGTTCATATAATTAGTTTGAACAATCCATCAGGGTTAATAGACCACCTGGGAATGAGAGAGACCAAAGTCTTCAGCAGCCATCAAAGAATAAGCCACTCGGGAACATTTTAGCACGAGAGGAGTCCAGAAGTAAAGGCCAAGTGCCCGGGGAAGGGTTTTGATTTCAAGCCGGAATGACTTGAGTATGAAGAGCTAAGAATTAGTGTCAGAAGAACCAAATTATGTCTTAATCGTTTATGGTTTTCAAAGATTGCTCTTAAAGAATAACTTGTACTGAAGGACATGTTTACGTTCTACTTTTAATGAAAACAATTATATTTA
>NW_004443998.1:3995984-3996773 GCF_000243295.1 Trichechus manatus latirostris
CTTGGAAACCCTGTGGGGCAGTTGGAATTGCCGGGATGGTGATGGGTTTGGATTTTTGTGAAGGCTTTCGTGGAAGGCCCCTTGGTCGGCTCTGTGATTAGCAACAGAAGACCACCCTCTACTACAAAGGGCCCCAGGACCCTCTGAAAGAAAACTTCTTTTTATCTTTCCTTAAATCTTTAGGAAAAAGAACCATATATGTGTAAAATAGCTAACTGACAAAGTACCCATGTGGGAATGAATTAGCAGTATTAACCGGAGACAGCATAAGCCCCCTGCAGGCAGCTGGAGCTGTTGTGCACGTTTGCACATATACATATGTGTGTACACATTGTGCGTGTACGTATTATGTGTGTACATATTATGTGTGTATATATGTAAAGGAGCCTGGAGTCCAAGATCGGGAATCATTCAAAGCTTCCGTCCTAGACTCAGATAAACCTCGCTTCTGATCTTGGCCCTGCCACCCACCAGCCAAGGGGCCCTCGGCAAGCTGAACTGCGCTGAACTGCGCTGAACTCGGTTTTCTCATATATTAAATGGAGATGATAACAATGCACACCTCACAGGATTGGTGCTTAGCCCAGGGGATATCTACAAAGCTGTTACTAACGATGAAGTTCTTCTTTTACAGAGTGTGGTCACTGGGTTAAGAATTGAAAAAGCACTGCACAGATGCAGGCAGCAGACAGCCCACGACCATGGAGACTCGAAGGGTCCACTTATTTATGCAAGGACAGAATTTTGTTTTCCACGCAGAAGTGGCCTGCTAAACTAATGGCCTGGCAT
>NW_004443998.1:4008048-4020034 GCF_000243295.1 Trichechus manatus latirostris
TATGATCCAGACAGTCGAATGCCTTTGCATAGTCAATAAAATGCAGGTAAGCATCTTTCCGGTATTCTCTGCTTTCAGCCAGGATCCATCTGACATCAGCGATGATATTCCTCATTCCACGTCCTCTTCTAAATCTGGCTTGAATTTCTGGCAGTTCCCTGTCAATTTACTGCTGCAGCCCCTTTTAAATGATCTTCAGCAAAAGTTGACTTGCATGTGATATTAATGATATTGTTCAATAATTTCTGCATAATATGCCCATAGTATTTTTAAATATATGATAGATCTTGCAACAGGTATACCAAATCTTTTTATAAAGATTATTTCAGACTAGTTTATTGAATTGAAATGCTTAGATTTTCAGACCATATTTAGGTTGAAGGGCTTCCAGATTTAGGGCCAACATTTCTAAATGAAGGTAAATGCAATTTATTCTATCCTTTCCAAAAGAATTCAGTTTGAATCACCTCAGCTGACTTAGTTATTTTGAGATGTTAGACTGAAGAAGGGAGGACCCACATACTCCGCAACACTTCCAGTACCTCCCGTCAAGTCACCTATGAATAGTCACGGGTCAACGCGTCCTTTCACGGGATAGCGAGAGCCTTACATATACCTGTGCTTTTCTGTAGGGTTGCAATGGGTCGGAATCAACTCAACAGCGATGGGTTGGGTTTTTTGGGGGGTATTACAGTGACCAATATCCTACTCTAGACTCTAAGATCCCTGTGGGTAAGGACTGCATTCTTTGCTTGAGTCCTTAGCACCTTACTTACTGTCCTCAGGGGAAGTCAGACATTAAGTAGTTATTATAATTCTACTCAAGGAGCCCTGGTGGTGCAGTGGTTAAACGCTGGTCAGCAGTTCGAACCCACCAGCAGGTGGCAGTCGGCTTCCCTAAAGATGATAGCCTTGGAAATGCTATGGGGCAGCTCTACTCTGTCCTATAGAGTCGCTTCTAGCACTGCATCCATTTGCTGAAACATCTCATGAGTATTCCTTCAATTCCTGGAGTCTTGTTTCCTGCTAACGCCTTCAGTGCAGCTTGGGCTTCTTCCATCAATACCATCAAGCATGGTAACGATTGTGAGGATAGCACAGGACCAGGCAATGTTTGGTTCTGTGAGTGTGATGAGTTGGAACCAACTCCACGGCACACAACCACAATAGGGTTTGAGGAGTGATAGCTGGGGCATGGATATTCCAACCAAACCCACTGCCGTGGAGTTGATTCTGACTCATAGAGATCCATAGGACAAAGCAGAACTCCCCCATAGGGTTTCCAAGGCCTTAAAACTTCACGGAAGTAGACTGCCACATCTTTCTCCCATGGGGCGACTGGTGGGTTCAAATTGTCGACCTTTCTGGTTTAGCAGCTGAGCACTTAACCACTGCACCACCAGTGCTTCTTGGGGCAAGGATAGCATGCTCTGAAAGCACATAGCAGGGAACAGAACCTAGTCTAGGGATCAGGGAAGTTCTCTGTTAGTGCTCAGCTGCTAACCAAAAGGTCAGCAGTTCAAACCCACCAGTCACTCTGTGGAAGAAAGATGTGGCGTTCTGCTTCTGTAAAGATTACACCCTTGGAAACCCTATGGGGCAGCTCTACTCTGTCCTATAGGGTCACTATGAGTCGGCATCGACTCAACAGCAAGAGGTTTTACTGAGATATCCCAATAAAGATACTCAGGAGGCATTTGGATATCGGGGACTCAGGAAAGTTGTTTAGTCTCTTTGTGGGTCATTAGCATCCGGATGGCAATAAAAGTCAAGACAGTGGATGAGACTGCCCAACCAGAGCATAAGGAGAGGAAAGGACAAGGAGCACACGAGGCGAAGAACCCCAGGGAGAAGGAGAAGGGCATGAGGCGTAGGAAGAGAGGTAGGAGAGGGCAGGGTGAAGGGGGCAGGGGAAGCCAGGGCTTCAAGAAGGAGGGGATGGCCAACATGGCCAAGTGCTGCCGAGGCCGATCAAATACTGACGGGAAAGCAGGTGTCTCATTTAGCAAGGAGACGTTCTTCGGTGGCCTTGACGAGGGTGGAGGCTGGAGGGCAGAGGAGCCGGGTTACACGGGTAGAGGCAAGAGTAGCGGGTCCGTTGGGGGAGGCAAGAAGTGGAGATAATCCTTTGAGAATGTCTGGTAATGAATGAGGACAAACGGGAGTAGCTGGAGGAACAGTTAGGTTAACAACCAGTCGCCGCGGAGTCGATCTCGGCTGCTGGCGACTCCACGTGCGCCCGAGTAGAACCGCGCTCCGTAGGGTTTTAAATGGCTGCTTTTTCAAAAGTAGATTGCCAGGCCTTTCTTCCGACGCTTCTTTCGGTGGGCTGGAACCTCCAACCTTTCGATTAGCAGCCAAACGCACTAACTCCTGCTCCTGGCTTTAAGGACTGAAGTGTACCTGGTCACTCCTGCCTGGAATCACTCCCGGCCTGTTCCCCCCTCTTCCCTGTCATGGTTCCTGTTGCCCGTGATGACTTGACTTCTGACCCGTTAGGATGTGGCTTTGCCGGCATTTCTCCCTTGTTTGGAGAACCCAGCTCCTCTTTCCGTGCAGTTCAGGGGAGCTGGGCCTCCTGCACACACGAAGTGTGGTCGCCAGACGCCAGCTTTGCCCTTCGGGTACTCCACCCCGACCACAGGGATTGGTTCCGATTTGAGCACAGGCTGAAGCTTGGGCGGCGTGAACGCTCGCTGGTGATGTTCTTCAGGAACCATCAGGAAAAATACTATTTCCTCCCCTGGGAGCAAGCGCTGTCAAGACGATATCAGTTGTAGAGTCCGAGGAAACTGTCCGTATTGGGAGAGGATACCAGCACACACGAACGGAGCTGAGAGATGAAGAATCGCGAAGTCCTAAAGATAGAGTCTGAGCCTCTGAATTCGCTTTTAAAAAATATTTTATTGTGTTTTAGGTGAAAGTTCACGCAGCAAATTAGGTTCCCATTGAACAATTTTTGTATAAATTATTCTGTGACATCGGTTACGATTTTCGCAATGTGTCAGCATTGTCATTATTTCTGTTCTGTCTTCTGCTTCCATTGATCTAGCTTCCCTGCCTGTCCTTGTCTTCTCATTTTTGTTTTTGGGTAAAGGTTGACCATTTGGTCTTGTAAAGTTGATTGTTTAAGGGAGCACATTCCTCACAGGTGATATTGTTTATTTTATAAGCCGATCTATTACTTGGCTGAAAGGAGACCTCCGGGAGTGGCTTCAGTTCCAAGCTAAGAGGGTATTTTAGGGCAATAGTCCAAGGACCCCTGGTGGCACAGTGGTTAAGTGCTCAGCTGCTAACCGAAAGGTCAGTGGTTTGAACCCACCAGCCACTCTGTGGGAGAAAGATGTGGCAGTCAGCTTCCGTAAAGATTACAAACTTGGAAATCGTACGGGGCAGGTCTGCTCTGTCTTTACAGGGTTGCTGCGGCTCAGAATCTACTCAAAGGCAATGGGTTTGGAGAGCGATCGTCTCGCGGTTTCCTCTAGTCTCTATTGGTCCAGTAAGTCTGGTCTTTTTTAGGAATTTGAGTTTTGTTGTACGTTTTAATCCCTTTCTATCCGGGACCTCCATTGTGTCCCTGGTCAGAACGGTTGGTAGTGGTAGCCAGGTTAGACTCAGTTTTGACAGGACTTCTTTTTTATTTACCTCAGCTAATACATTTCCCCCCTTCCCTTGCTTTTTTCTCTCCTTCTTATCTTTCTCTATTTATTTGCTGTTGACTTTTTCTTCAGTTTGTTTGGGAAGGGTTTTGGTGACTTGTAAGTGAAGGAGTTCTGCCTCAGTCCCTCTCCGCTGGATTTGGTGACCTGGGTTTTGTATGAACCACTTGGCTTTTGTGTGCCAGTCAGATCTGGACTTCTTTCCAGAGAACCTCCGACTTAGGGGTGTGGGCTCATGTAGACCCTTTCCCTCTCTGGATACTTTCTGTCCTTATCAGCTGGAATTTCTTTCTTTCCTACCAGTAAGAGAAGGAATTCAGACAGATATCATCTGATATTTTGCAAGCACTAAAAATTATGCCTTGAAAGCATTTTCAGTGACATGGGAAAATACTTATAATGTATTTACTTCAATTATTTTAAGTCTGTAATAGCTAATCATAGGAAAACACTGGAAGGAAATATATCAAAATAATAATTGTGGTTATATCTGAGTGATAAGATTATGAGTGATTTATATATTACCTTTTTTAATTTTATAAATAGACATACAGTAATTTTTGTGATTAGACAATAATAAGTTTTTAAAATAAATGTATAAATTGTAGTACATTCATCTGAAGGACAATTTTGTAGTCATTAGAAACAGTGTTTTGAAGACATTTCAGTGACGTTGAAAGATGCCCAATATAGAGCAATTGGAAAGGTAGTCAAAACTATAGTCAGCACCGTCTCAATGATGTTAATTATAGGGGTACACATAGATGCACAGGAAAAGGACCAAAGAAATAGCATGGAAATACGAACAGAAGTTACCTCTAGGTTGAGAGATCATGGTTAATTTTTTGTGTGTGTGTTTTCCAACGTTCATAAGCAGAAATCCTTCTTTTATAATCCTAATAAAACAAGGAAATGTTACTCTGGAGAAGAATAGGTTTGAGAAAGCAACACGTCCTCACCCCACCCCTTCCCTCCTTTCTGCAGGTCAGGAGCTGAAATCCCCTCTCTCCTTTAGGGTGCTGACTGATGAGAGCAGTGGATGGGAGTCACCTTCTTTGCTGGGCAAGGACCGAGACCTTTGAAACCTTCACCAGGCATGACTCTGTCTCCTTACTCAAGTTTCCCCTGCTTTCGCCCCAGTTTAGCTATATGTGTGTGTGCACACACACACACACACAATTGTTTATTGATTTACAGATCAAGCAGAATTCCTTAGAAATGGAGAAGCTAAATCTGGGAAGGTAACAAGGGAGAAAGAAATATGTGTGCAGCATTTTTTTGGAATGCAAACCACGTGTCCTTCACTGTGCTAAGCGCTTTGCGGACATTTTCTCATTTAATCTTTTCAAAAGCCCCTATGAAATAGGTACCATCGCCTCCCCTGATTTGCAGATTAGAAAATGGAGTCTTAGATGAGGTAACTTCCCAACTTCACACAACTAGTACGTGACAGACGTGGGATTTGAACCAAGGCAGCCCTACTCTGGGGCCTATGCCGTCAACCAATACGTACACAACAAACTGTGGGGGATAAACACCGTGAATCTTCTATGAGCTCTAACGCCTTCTTAGTTGAGAACTGGTGAAGCCCTTGCAAAGGGGGCCTAAGGAGGAAGTTTCCATTCCTTTTCTTTACTTATTATATGATTCTGTACCATTTCTCGATGCTCATAATTGATCTGTAGAAGAGCGAAGACTTTTGTGGATCAAATAATTGTAGAGAAAGCTCAATTTATCTGCAGTTGATTGGGGCCCGGACTTTAAATACACAGTATCCAGTGATTACGTGCGTAGTTTTAGATGTTTCTGCGCCTATGAGCTACCTCACAGACCTGTGCAGTAGAAGACAAGGAAGAATATTCTCTAATGTGCTGGCTGTAAAGCTCTGGATACCTCTTCCTGCTTCCCCTCGCTTTGCTCCACATTGCGGGGGTGTGAAGTAGTTTAAAGGTTGCCTCAGCTTTTGGTGGTTCGGTCCAATGGTGAGTTAGAATAATCTGAAAAAGTTATCTCTGTTTTGCCAAAATCGTTGTCACTGTGGTACTCCATTTTGAAGCCTCTGACTGCAGCCACCACTGTTCACCCCTTCACTATTTCCTAGCCCACCCCCAGAAGCACACAGGAGCAGGGGAGTCGGGCAGGGGTCTGAGAAGGAGCTGTCAGAGACAGGAGAACCGGGAGTTCCTCCAGTTCAGTTGCAGACTACAGAAAAGAAACTTTCAGGAGGATGGGATGCTCACCAGGGCTGAACGCTGAAGGCTGGCTCAGTGGCTAAACTCTGTGGAAGGAAGTAGGATTTGGCAATTTAGTAGGCGGTTTCTGGCGTAGACTCAGAAGTGAGGCAGGAGTGGAATTCAGGCTGCAGCGTGGTAGGAATGAATGGAAAGAGGAACTGAGGTTAGGAAGAGCAGACTTTCCTCGGCAATGAAGGGCAGGTGGGAAGTTAAAGCATGTGGCGGGAGTGATGGAAAGGGTGTGTACACACACGTGTGTATGTGGGAAACGAGTGAGTATATGAAATGAGCAAGCTGAGCAGGCTTAGAAATTCAGCGGGAGGCAACACAGCAAGAGAGAAGAGAGGAGAAAAGAATTAACAAGCGCCGTTGTTGACAGCTTGCTCTGTACCAGGCTCTGTGCCAGGGCCTCATGCTGTTTGCTTCATTTAACTCTCAGAGCAACCTTGTGAGGAAAGTAGGGCTTAGAGAAGACAAACAATTTGCCCGAGATCACACAGCTATTATTGCAGCAGATTAAACAGAAAGATCTTTCCGACCCTAAAGAGCCATAAGCTTTCCACGTGGAAGAGAGGGAGAAGAGAAAAGGATATTTAGTCCTGAAAGGTCCCAGAGGGGGTCACTAGAGTTGGAATAAAAAACACGGGTAGTAAGAGCAGAATCTTGAACATACCGTGGACTGCCAGAAGAAAGAACAAATCAGTTTTAGAAGAAATACAACCAGAATGCTCCTTAGAAGTGAGAATAGCAAGACTTTGTCTCCCTTACTTTGGACACACCATCAGGAGAGACCAGTCGCTAGAAGGGGACGTCATGGTTGGTAAAGCAGGGTCAGCAAAAACGAGGGAGACCCTCGGTGAGATGGACTCACGCGACAGCCAACGCAATGCACTCACCACAGCAATAATCAGGAATACGGCACAGGGCTGGGCAGCGTTTTGTTCTGTTGTCCGTAAGGCTGCTATGAGGCGGAGCCAACTCGATGGCATCTAAGACAACAACAAAGACAGAGGGACGTTGTCTTCCCCAAGGGGTAAAGGAAGGTGGAACTGAGGAATACCATAAAAGGGATTAGAACTTCACTTTGTTTTATTTCCTGGATAAAAATAGCCTAGGGGTATGACATAGATGTCCAGCTGGGCACCTAGCAGACCACTGATGATTCAATTAACCCTACGATGACAGAGGCTCTGATTGTGCCTGGTGTCCCTCAGGTGCTTCCTACAGTCCTCTGCAAATCATATACTGTGCGTTTCCTCACTGTGCATTTGAATAGGCTTTTCCTTTTACCTGGAATTACCTTCTTCATCTATTTGTGAGTACGGAGATGGGTACTAGTTAACTGGGAAACCGAGGGAGGTAAATACTGGGACTGAATAAATCCCGTTCAAGAGTTTGGTCTTATGATTTTTTATCTGCTAGGTCGTCGTTAGATAACATCGACTGGGCCGTGTGAAATAGAAGAATTTTTAAATAGTCTCCTGAAAGATGAGCAATGAATTACAACTGGGCTTTTGGGTCGTTTAAGCCATTCCTGTGGAAATTCGTGACCTACTTTATCTTACATTCTGTTGCCATAGTGCTTGGGTTAAATGTGTAACTAACGGAAATTTATTTCTAGTGTAAATCTTCATTTTTATTGTGCCCTGCAGCACTGCATGCATGATGCGTGTGTGATAAGTCTCCCATTTAGAAGATTCCAGAGGGAGTTTTCAGAGTTAAAGTATGATGGCCTCTATCAGTGGTTATTAAGATAATATGTTTTCTGTAGATACGTAGCATTTTCTTACAGAAGTAAGTGACTTTATGGGCACAAAAGAAACAGGCTTTTCTGACTGCCTCACGGGCAGACCCCAGTTTACATGGGGCACATCAGTATTTCCTAAAGAGGAAAAGAGTATTTATCTTGGAAAGTATAAGCTTCAGGCTCAAAGATAAATACTTGTTCCCCAAATATTATAATGCCTCATTTGGTTTAAAACTCAATTCGACAATAAAGTGTGCATTCAGATTTCTCAAGCCTTATCTTTATAAAAAATAACCCAGCTGGCAAACAGATCTTCTGTCAACGGTGGGGTATGTGTGTGAGGCAGTGGGTAGCTGGGATAAGGGCCTGACCAAGGCTAAGGACCACCATTCTCCAGCCTTCTCTGCGAAAGAGCACACTTCTTTCTGAAATCGTAAGGCTTTTTTCATTATACCTTAATTTATTTTTCTGTATCGTACGCCATTTTTTAAAGTCTCCTTGAGCTTGGGAGTTTATGGGGCAGATTCACTCCAAAACATGTTTTGTTTGACCTACACAGTATTTGCTGTTGATTCCATCTATCTATTCATCCATCCATCCGTCTGTCCATCCATCCATCCATCATCCTATATATATCAGTTTTATTGCCTTTCGGCAAGGCGAGCTTACACTGACCCCACTGCTATCTCACGCCTTATACCTGGCACAATTCACTCGCTGAGATTACTCACCTGGATCTCGTAGGCACTTGACCCTGTTTCCTTTACCTTAAACGTTTTGGGGGCCACATCAACTGATAGATTATGCTGAGCACGATTATTCATCTACATATTCATTTGTATGTAAAATTTGTTTATATTATTTATTTTACTATATTTGAAATCTCTCTCCCTTTTTTTTCTCCTTTGAAATGAGCAGTTTTGGCTTGGAGTCCCCGGGCGGTGCAGACGGTGAAGTGCTCCACTACCACCCAGAAGTTTGGTGATTTGAATCCACCCAGTGGCACCAGGAAAAAAAGTCCTGACGATCTCCTTCCAAAAAGTCACAGCCGTTGAATACCCTATGGAGCACAGTTCTCCTCTGACCCATGTGGGGTTGCCATGAGCGGGAATTGGCTCCATAGCAGCTGTTTTGTGATTTTAAGTTTTACCCTGTTACAGGTGCTGGGATCTCCTTCAGGCCTACGGAGAGAAGCGAGGAAGCCTTAGGGCTCTCCTAGAATGTGGCTAACTTACAGGTGCTGGTGAGCTTGGGTTTGTGCTTTCTGCCTCCTCTCTGTCCGCCGCCCCGTTTCTCTACCACTCCATTGACTTTTTTCTGGGGTTTTACGTTTAAATCCCTGAGATGGAGAATCCAGCACAGACAGCCTACGCTGGCTTGCTAAGGGCTTCCTTTGGGTTAGGTGCAGGATCTTATCTGTCCAAGGATGCAGTGGCTTGAATTTGGTGTGACATGGCTCTGTGTGACAACGGGTGTACAAGAAGCTGCCATTGGCTCCTTGCTTAAACAGGCTATTGAGGGCAGACGCTTAGAATCAGAGACTCCTCTGGTACAGGGGTGACAAAACTCATGGGCGGTTAGGAGCATACATCCTGGAGTCATACTGCCTGGGTTCATAACTTGACTCCACCACTTAATGACTGTGGGATCTTAAGTGAGTTACTTCACTAATCTGTGCCTCAGTTTCCTCATCTGTCCAAATGGGGATAATAACATATCCTCAAAGGGTTTCTGTGAGGATTAAATCAGATGATATATGTGAAGAATCTAGCAAAGAACTTGACACATAATAAGCACTCAAGAAATGCTGGTTGTTATGATCATAATAATTATAATTGCTATCTGGATACTTTCAACAGGCCAGCACAGTACCTTTCACACCGTAGCTTCTCAATAAATATTGGCTGAGTGAATATGGGAACTAATGAGTGAATCACACACAAGCCCTGGAAATATGCAGTTAGGCTGAGTAAATAGTTTCTCGGGTAGTATCTTAAAACATTACTTTACACCTAGAAACTGAGAAAAGTGCTCCCAACCTTTCAAAACGTATTTCCATGATGAAGTTTGAATTTCAAATGGGCTTTAAAACAGGAACTTCCTCTCAACCCCAGCCCACGCCCCCCAGCTCGGCCCAGGACAATCCGTTCGTTATTCTTCCTAAGGTCCCAGCGAAAAGCTACGGTCATAGTTCTCCTGGACCAAATGTAGGTGCCCAGCTCAAGCTCTGCAGTTTCAAACAAATTGAGATTCTACTTCTAGGATTGTGCATAAGGCTCAGATACTCACTGACTGATCCCATGTGTTACTTGGAACGTTTCCTTTAATGGGAGATAATTGTGAATATCACCACACCACTGAACATTAGATAAGGAAGACTGGGAGAGCAGAGAAAACCAGAAATAGAGGTGGCCAGTGTGATGGATGGAAAATAATAAAGTTATGCCATATAATTAATCGATAGTTCTTCGATAGCTGTATGTACTGTATATTGTCTGGTATTGTGACCCTAAGCGTCTTAGTTATCTAGTGCTGCTATAACAGAAATACAACAAGTGGGTGGCTTTAACAAGGAGAAATTTATTCTCTCACAGTCTAGGAGGCTAGAACTCTGAACTCAGGGTGCCAGCTCCAAGGGAAGGCCTTCTTTCTCTGTTGGCTCTGGAGGAAGGTCCTTGTCATCAATCTTCCCCTGGTCTAGGAGCTTCTCAGTGCAGGGACCCCAGGTCCAAAGGATGTGCTATTCTCCTGGCTCTTGTTTCTTGGTGGTATGAGATCCCTCCCCCCATCTCTCTGCTCATTTCTCTCTTTTATGTCTCAAAAGAGATTGACTTAAGACACAACCTAATCTTGTAGATTGAGTCCTGCCTTGTTAACATAACTGCCGCTAATCCCATCTCATTAATATCATAGAGGTAGGATTCACAACACATAGGAAAATCACATCGGATGACAAAATGGTGGACAACCATACGATACTGGGAATCAACACTAAGCATGTCACTCATGTTCCATTGGTGACAAATTAGCCTCATGGCTCAACCTAGTGCAGGGAGTTGGTCCTGGGGAATATGGTCATTGGCTGGTTAGCCACTTCCCAGCAACAGCACTATCCTACAGAAGGGGAGCACAACTCTGTGATGACCAGCAAAGAGCCGTCTCTATCATAGTCCACCCCTCTGACTACCCAATATCTATGTTTACTCTTCTTCCCACACCAAAGAAGAGCCCCGTTCCTTCCGCAAGGGAAACAATCTAAAAGTCTATCTAATAACTGCATCCCGCTCAAAGCCTAGGAGTTCCTGTTACTGTGCTCTACTAAGTGCCCTGTATGAGTCCCCAAGGTGTGGCTCCCTGTGACCTGGTGACTGATGAACTAAGAAGACAAGTAAAACCCTCCTCACATACCCCTCAGTATATGCAGGGGCAGGATACTCAATATATGCATGGGTGAGCTACTTAAGATAAAATACTCCCATTCAGAAAAGGGAAGAATAGGAAACAGAGCAGTCCCCAGCAATCATGAAATCCTGCCAGGCGAGCATTGGGAAGGCATCCTATGCTGTGAAGGGAGACCTTCATTCTGCTGTCTGGAAGAAACCCTCTGGCCCACTGTGCTATGTGGTCCCTGCCTTCACTCTAGGGAGGTTAGCTTTTATCTATCCTCTCCATGGGTATCTATAATGAGGGTTTGGGGAACATGCTCTCCTTGGGAAGCTGCCCAGCTTTTGAGGTCTGCTTCCTGCTGATGTAAGCTTGGGAACCTAAAGGTTGTTTTAAGGTTAAAAACTAAGGTTTTCATTGGCTAGTTTTTGGAAGCACATTGCCAGGCCGCTCCTCCTAGTCTGTCTTACTCTGGAAGCTGTGCTGACATTTATTCAGCCTCATAGCAAGAGACAACCTCCACTGACAGACATGGCGTCTGAGCAGGAGGTGCAGCGGCCAGGAATCGAAACTGGGTCCCCCACGTGGAAGGTGAAAATTCTTTAGCATGAATTTGGAGGCCAACACCACTATGAGGGTCTAACTGGAATAAAAATAATAACATAGTAGTGATTTGTAAATGTGTTGGACACGTGTTAAGTATTATTTTCATCACCAATGAGATCGTGCCTAGCCCATTATTTTGGTGAAAAGATCCAGCCCACCAGTCTCCCACCCTCAGGTTCTTCATTTGCAAAATGGGGACAATGATGTGTATGTCATGGGAGTATTTAATGAAATGATGAATTCGTAAAGAAGAACGGACTCTATAGCGTTAGCTATCATTATCTTTCTCCTCTTCCTCCTCCAATCCTCCCGGTGCTGGGTACACACACACACACACACACACACACACACACACA
>NW_004443998.1:4021252-4023096 GCF_000243295.1 Trichechus manatus latirostris
CTAGCGAGTTCGGGGAGAGCTTGGAGCTCCGGTTCTGACTTTGCCGGATTAGAGTGTCCTCAGCGGACCTCTTCACACCGTGGAGCGTCCTTCTCCTAAGTTGCAAAATGGAACAGCTGGGACCGGTGCCCAGGGCCCTGGGTCTCCCTTGTGGAGGCTTTTTAATCTTTTGAGATCAGTTCTGGAATTCCCACGTGAGATGGGAAAACTTGAGGTTTGCACACTTGGCCAGGGTCTGAAAGAGCTCAAAACCCCAAAACCAAACCCGGTGTCGTCGAGTTATTCTGACCCATAGCGACCCTGTAGGACAGAGTAGAAGTGCCCCGTAGGGTTTCCAAGGAGCGCCTGGTGGATCCGAACTGCTGACCTTTTGCTTAGCAGCCTGAGCTCTTAACCACTGCGCCACCACGGCCCCTGAAAGTGCTCAGGGTTCCCCAGTTTCAATGCGGTGACCCTCAGGCTGCCCAGCGTGCAAGGAGCGCGGTGAGGGCTCTGGCAGACGGAGCACTACTGCCCTCAGCTCGGATAAACGGCCACGTCAGCGTGAGAACCAGGGTTTGTAACTGTACGTGGCGCTTCGGAATGGCCTGCATTTAGCATACTAATACCCTGCTGGATGGAATTTGAAGTGTGAGCTATGATTTCGTAGCGTCGGAATTTTCATTTTAGAAGCAGCAGAAATCTCATCTGGATTGGTAATAGAGAAGTTCATGCTTTTCCTCAAATACTGGAAACTGTGGAAGTTCCACACCGTATTTTTACCAGCTGCCCCACTTGTGAAGATCCTCAGATACTGTATTGGATTCCCAAACCTTGACTGTATTTTACCAGGCTCAGTTATAATTCATTCAGCAGGTTTTTGTAACTGGGTGGTAATGTTTTGTGTCCTCCCCGCCCCCTTTTATTTTGTCTTAATTCAGGGCTCTATTGGCGAATCTGGCACATGGATCTTATTCAGTCTGCGGTTCTGTATAGCGTGATGACCCTCGTAAGCACCTACTTGGTAGCCTTTGCGTACAAGAATGTGAAATTTGTTCTCAAGCACAAGTAAGTATGTTTCTCAAGTGAGTATGCATCGTATACTGCATTCTTATACAGTAGGGTGTCTTAAAGATCGTGTGTGTGTGTGTGCGTGCGTGCGTGTTTCACTAAGTGTTCATTTTAGAGAGAGATGTATATATTTTCAAGGCGCTGTTAACGCTAGGAAGAGTTATTGGCTAGCTGAAGCAGGGTGATCAGGCTAACACTGCTGTAGAAGTCTGTTTTGAGGGTAGAATTAGCACTGTCCCAAATCATGGGGTTTATCAGGAAAACAAACCCACCAAGTAAACTAACATTTGAAAGCCAAAATGGCATTGTTTCTGGAAAGAGTTATTCTGAGCTCTCTTATGTACCATTTTTTGGAAGTGAAAGAAGTGGTTTTTTTTTTTTAATCAAGTCCACTGACATTTCAGTTCTAATTTTTTTCACACAAGTGTATAAAAATGTAAAGGATTACCATATTTCCTCTATTCTAAGACCCTGCGTATTATAAAATACATCATTTTAACAACAGCTCTTGGGGAAGAAAATCCAAGCCTCACCACAATGAATTCATACATTAGTTATAAGCATTATATACTCTGGATTCACAAAGGTTAAAATGTGAAGAAAAAAGTCTCAACTTAAGGAAAAATGGTAACATTATTTTAGAGTGCCATAATCCTCATGGGAATCAGCTGTAAATTTATGTTTAATTGGAACAGGCCCTCTGAAGTTGCTTTCGTACACTTTTTCTGTTACTTGATTCAGGATAACAGGTGTTTCTCTGCTTCCTCAGTGTGGCGGTGTATTTTCTGTGAAAG
>NW_004443998.1:4032319-4034610 GCF_000243295.1 Trichechus manatus latirostris
TGCTCCTTGGAAACCATGTGGGGCAGTTCTGCCCTGTCTGTAGGGTCGCTGTGAGTCGGAATCAACTCTATGGCCGCGGGTTTGTTTTTGTTTTTTTGGTGAGGAGCCTGTTTTCATGGGTCTCTTGCCAGTCTTAGAGGTAGCTGTGGAGTGTTTTCCCGTGTTAAGCCGTCGTTGGGACTCTGCTGACTGCCGCGCGTTTTCTTTGATCAGTGTTAGGACGGCATACCGTGTTTCCTCCACATCCAAGTCTTTAAGTATGTTTTAAAAATTTATGTTTAAATTTCTCTGAAATCAGAAGGTGTTTTTTGATAGTTACACGTAATGTAAAATCCTTCCCCTTCCCAAACAGATAGTAAACCAAAGGTCCACTGAGTTGATGGGGTCTGCAGAATCGAGGCAGTAAGGTGTATGTGTTGGAGACTGGAGATTTCGTCTGATGAGGATATGGTGGTGATACGCTTCCTTTAGAGGCAAGCTTGTTGCCTCTGGAACATTCGGTGAAGAAAACGGGTTGTTTACCAGCGGCTTTAGCTCTCGTGCTGTCCTGCGGGGTGGGGGAGGCCTCTAGCCCCAGAGTAGGGTGTCATGTTTTTTTTGATGATGACACTTAGTAAAAAAAAATATATTTTACCTTTTGACCAAATACACTTGTACATACCCTGAACCAAACCCACTGCTGTCAAGTCGATTCCGACTCATAGCAGCCCTGTAGGACAGGGTAGAACTGCCCCAGAGGGTTTTCAAGGCTGTGATCTTTACGGAAGCAGATCGTCACATCTTTCTTCTGCCACTCACTCACTCACTCACTCACTCACTCACTCACTCACTCACTCACACTCACACACTTTCACACACACACACACACACACACAGAATGTTTCATGAATTTACTGTGTTTGATGCACTCTGATATATTTCCTATCGCATTAAAAAAAAAAAAATGCTGGCCTCAGCCCACTCAATTGATTTCCCTAAGCATTAGATCTCAGTTGATTTCTCAGCTCACTGATGGGTCACAGCCCACCCTTTGAAAAACTGCTCTACAGAGTTGATTAACCAGGGAGGAGAAAGGCTGCGTTCGTACAGGTACCGTGCAGCTTCCTGTAGCCTGTGTGAAGCGGTAAAATAAAAGGTTGATGAAGCGCCAGTAAGTTAATAAGATAAAATACCGTAACAGGTGGCTGCTTGCCGAAAGGCTGGAGGTTCAGGTGTACCCACGGGCACCTTGGCAGGAAGGCCTGGCGATCTACTTCTGAAAAATCAGCCATGGAAAACCCTGTGCAGCACAGTTCTGACACACACGGGGTCGCCATGAGTCAGAGCTGACTGGATGGCAACTGGGGAAAGTGTTGTCCAGGAGTTAAAACTCCTGCTGATGATCCAGCAGTTCCTTTCTTTGAGTTTAGTAAGATGGTCAAAGGCAGCCACCGACCAGCCTCTCCTCACTGTGAGGCCGGGGGAAGCTTTTGTGGTCGGGTTGGGTTTTTAAAGTGGAAGCTGAGGCTGAGATCTGCGGACAGCAGGCGGCCTCCGGCCAGAGCACAGCCAGGGAGGCTAACAGGCTGCCGCCCACGGCGGAGTTCAAGGTTTAGGTGAAGACCAGAAGGGAGGGCGCCTGCGTGGCTGCTGGTGAAGCCCAGCTAGGTGATTGGCCTTCAGTCCCTTCCTCCCTAGCGCTAACCGCCGGCTGGCATACCTAGCAACGTGTCCTTCAGCATCGACAAGGAGACTGAAGTGCATTCTCCGGCGGAAGAAAGGGGGCAGTTCTAACCAAATGTATATGAAAACACATTCTATCCTGGAACATTTAAGGAAAAACGGGTCCTAGATGGTGAACTGGAGCCACTGTGGTGTTTAAAGTTTTCGGTCTGGGTTTTGAAGCGTGATGGACTTGTTTCCGTGTTTACAGAATCTTGTGGAAGAAGAACGAAGTTGCCGACTACGAAGCCACAGCGTTTTCCATCTTTTATAACAACACCCTCTTCCTGTTCCTGGTCATTGTTGCTTCCTTCTTCATCCTGAAGAACTTCAACCCCACGCTGTATCCTTCTGATGGCTAAGTACCTGTTTTCAGAGGTCTGCAAACAGTCGTTCTCTTGCATTTGACCTGTCGGGGGGTTTTAGTCGAGAGAAAAACCGCACTGGGATCAGTCCTTTGAACGGCACTGTGGTCTTGCGGGAGGTTTCTGGACGTTTAAAATACGGGGTTTAGGTTTGGGGCCTACTGTTTTTTAAATTTATCACTTATGGCTTTATGATGGATAACAAGTACCATAAAGCAGTCTTAT
>NW_004443998.1:4035336-4041454 GCF_000243295.1 Trichechus manatus latirostris
ATAGACACTTTTTGTTTTGTTGAAAAACTAACAGGCTTGTTAATTTTTCCTTAACATGAAATTCTCGCAGGAACTACATTTTGTCCATCAGTGCGTCATCGGGACTTATTGCCCTCCTGTCCACAGGCTCCAAGTAGACCCCGCGGCCCCAGGCTCTGAGGCCCTGGGTGGCCTGTGGTTTAGGGAGAGCAGCAGGGTGGCCTGGTGGGAGACACACAGATGTTGTTATAGTCTGGAATTTGAGGGTTTAAAAAACCCAACAAAATGTAATTCAGTGTTTGTGTATTGACCTTTTTGACAGATTTTTGAAATTAAATGAGTTGAAAGGGAAACTCAGAGTGCCCTTTTCATTAAAAGGCAAGACGCGTCTTGCAATGTGCTGTAATCACAGGGGAGAAAATGACTCGTTTCCTCTGTCAGAGGTCACCGTAACCTGGGCCGAGCTGTTATTAGTTATAATAGTCGCAAGAAGTTAATAACGGGTTCTCTGGGTTCCAAGCATAATATTACAACTTTTTTTTGAACCAGAAATATCAGAATGAATCCTTTCCCCGAGGGAGCTCATACTCACGAGGCTCTAAGTTAGTGACTTGGAATGACCCGATTAAAGTTAAAAACGTGGTTTCAGAGACACTTTTGGAATATGTTTTTTTTTATAAGAAGAGAGGCAGCCAGGGTAATAACCTAAAAATAGCGAGCAGGCGTCTGAGAGCCGCCCTGCGGGGCGGAAGTACACACCGTGCCACTGGATGGCTTTGGCGCTAGGTGGCCTGGGAGGTCAGCCTGACCCTGCCACGTTGGTTTGAGACCGGAATTGTTGTTTTTCTTGACCAGGGTCTCACGCCACCGGAGGAATGTTAAGTAAGAGAGATGACTTCTGTCCTGAATATTGACATGTAAAAGACCCAAGTAATGTTTGTACTCTGAGTTCGAGAATTCTAAGAACTCTCCAGAAGAATTACAGTGGTTTAAGTAAGAGAGAACTTTCCTGAATACTGACATGTAAAAGACCCAAGTAATGTTTGTGATCTTAGTTCTGGAATTGTGGGAACTCTCCAGAAGAATTACAGTGGCTTTAGTGCTTGTAAGCTTGTTTCCAGCAGGCCTCTCATAAACTTGATCCATTAGCCCAGAGCTTCCCACTGACTGTGAACCAGATACTGATCCCATCAGCCTCGGGGGCCCAGCCGAGAGCGGTCTGTTGCGTTTTCCCCGTGTGTGTAGAGAGTATGGTTTTCTTGTCTGCCACGACTTGAAGAAGTTGGGGAAGCCCTTCTGTAAGTTGTGTCACTTAGGAGCTTATGGGATCAGGGGGCGGTCGTTGGTTTCCCAGTCCTCTTAGCTTTTGACCACACCCAGTTATTTCCTCCAGGCAGAACTTCAAAGGCAGTATTGTGTTCCTACTCTTTAGTTTGTACTTCTGAATTTAAGCGGAATGTCACCAACGATAGTAGCTGTTTTAGCTGTCACTTTATAAAAAGGTATTGTTTGGGCATTCATCTTGCAGCCCCCTGCTGGTGGATGTTTTGGTGGGCCACATCCCAGGACTTGGAAGGAGACGGGGGCAGGAGTCCCATTTGGCAAAGGTGACCCAGAGCATCACTGCCTGCATTTGAGGATTATATTTCATTGTTTCTGGAAGTTTGCGATTGCTTACTTCTCTCTGAGGCTTTGTTATCTGAATGGAACCACTGAATATCACAAGTGGAGGGGCAATCAGAAGAGGCTGACTGCAAGAGACAGGGTAACACATAAGAGGGTTTTCTAACTTTTCATTTTTGTTGATAGATAATCGGTCAGTAGTTCAAAGTTGGCACTGAATTTCTGTACAAAATGCATTGGCTTACTTGATCAAATAACTACTTGACAAGCTGTCAGTGTCTGCTACTTTTTTACCAGAACTGGGCCAAATACCTTTTTTAAAACCCCAGGGGAAATTCTGCCACTAGATGGCAGTGCCTGTTAGATGGGAAAAAATTGCTGCCCTTCTTGGTATGTAACAGCGTAGCTCAGCCGGGTGGTGACGGGGATTCAGCTAACGTTCTCAGTAGAATTTCTCTTGAATGACTGAACTGAGTCATTTGTGAAGAACAACGTTTGTTTCTGGTTCTGAATTTTTCTGACGGTACTTTTTGTTTTTAATCCTGATAATGATTTCTGACTTTGTATACTGTTAGATAAATTTCTGTGCATAAGATTATAGAGCATATACTCATTGTTCCACAGTTTGTATTAAGGATTTATTGTGCCAGTAATTTACTTCTGGGAATTAGAGAACCTTTTTCCCAGTGTTCCTCCCTTCTCTGTGGCACACAGAATTATACTATGCCGAATCTGATGTAGTTAGTAAAAGCCAGCTGTAGAATTTCTACCTTAGAAAGATTCCATATCCAACAACAGTTAAATAAAAGGGGTTCTGCTGTAATTAGGATTCAAAGTGATTAAATTTCTTTTTTCAAACTCCTTGTGATAAGTAGAGAGCCCTGGTGGCGCAGTGGTTAGGAGCTCGGCTGCTAACCCAAAGGTCGGCAGTTGGAATCCACCAGCCACTCCTTGGAAACCCTGTGGAGCAGTTCTGCTCTGTCCTGTAGGGTCGCTAGGAGTCAGAATCCACTCCCTGGCAACAGACTTTGTGCTAAGTGGAGACTTGCGGTGTTGCCACATTTCACGCTTCTCTGTTTTAGCTTCCTCGTTTACATCTTAATAAAAACCCTGGATTGAAACTGCTCTTAACCAGTAAAAGTTTACTGGTTGCTCCGCCCTACTTGGTGTATTGTTACAGCTTGGAAAGGAAAATTTGAAAGAAGATTTGAAATCAGCTGAAAGGTGGACATCAGATTCATACCTAAAACTCTTGTGAAAGGTCTTGCTTATTGAGTTTCATTAAACTTTGCTTTTTAAAATTTGTATTTTCCCAGACCTCTTTATAGGAGCCGTGTGAATAAGAACACCCTCTTTATGACATTATTGTACGTTAATCAGCATTTCAGTGTCCCGCACGTGTAAATGTGCAGTTTTGCAGTTACTGATCGAACGTCTGGGAGAGGACAATGACCGGCACAGTGCAGCTGCGGTGAAGCGCCTGTTTGCCAGTATGTGCCTGCCCAGCCAGCTTCAGTGTTTTCAGTGTTCACCGTGGTTTAGAGACCCGTGGGAAGGATACAGACACATGTACATGTATGTGTGTGTCTGTGAATATGGAGAGAGAACGGGGAGCAATTTACAGATACATGTCGTGGCTCTAAGGAGTTCTCTCTTATCTTAGATTCCCAAGCAAGGGAATTCACTGAAGATTAGAAGGGCTTTTTGGTTGGTTGGTTTAGATCTTCAGGGAGGTAGTCAGAGACCTATTTCTCGTTGGCCTTTGTGGTTTTTCCTTGTACCTTTCCCTTGATCTTTCCCTCCTCTGTATGATTCCTGAATTTGGATTCATATCCAGACCTTTTAGCTTAAAAATGTATCCACATTTGAAGGCTTAGGACCATAGACTCATGGGACAACTCAGTCAGTTGGCATAACATAGTTCACAAAAATCGTGATCTGCATCTTAGGGAAATGAGTAGCATCTGGGGTCTCTGAAGCTTGCGAGGGGCCGCCTAAGCCACAGCTACAGGTCTCTCCTTGCCAGGAGCAAATCAGTTAAGCAGGTAATCAAAAGCTCAGAGAAGAAAAAGTCTACACAGGCCATGACCTCATCTGCCCTGAGACCAGAAGAACTAGATGGTGCCCCGCTACCAGCACTGACTCTTCTGACTGGGGTCACAGTAGATGGTCCCAGATAGAGTGGGAGAAAAATGGGTAGCAGAACTCAAATTCTTATTAAAAAAAGAAAGCCATACAAACTGGAACAACCGAGGACTCCCTGAGACTACCACCCTGAGACACTCTTTAAACCTAGAACCGAGCGTATCCTGAGACCACCTTTTAGCAAAATAACAGTGGCGCACAAAATAGAGGATATTACCTGTAAGGTCAGTGCCCTACACAAAAACTATCAGTATGAGAGCAGAATGTCAACAGTTACTTAAAAGCAAAGATGAGAAGATGAGGGGGCAGGGAAACTAGAGTACTGGAAATGGAACAACCAGAACACAGAGAGAATACTGACAGTGATAGATATAACTGATGTCACCAAACAGTGTGTATGGAAATTGTCAAATGGGAACCAAAACTCGATGAAATAAAAAATTTGCCCACTTTGCCCACAGTTATTTATGTGTAAAGCTCTAAAGCTTAAAAAACAGAGGAACTTGTTCCTAAAGGAGCACTGCACTGGAGCCCAGAACACTTGTCTCAGGCCTGGTTCTGCCTTCAGCTGGCAGCGTGACTTTGGCAAGTTCTTTTTGTCAAGGCCCCGCTTCCTCATTTGCCAGGGAGGACCACACCGCAAGGAGATGTGGTCTCACACATGGTTAAGGCCCCTGAAGTTCTGACATTTGCTGAGTGACCTGGGGAGTGCTAAGGAAGACATGACAGTTACTGAAGTGGTACGTCAGGTGCAGGGTGTCCAGCTGGCATTTCTCCTGGCCGAGATTTTACCACCTGGATGGCTGCTACCAGGTTACCCTTCAGAATGGTGCGTGCGTTCTCTGCTTTCCAGAAAAGAAAAAATGGGAGTGTGTGGAAATTTTACTTAGGGCTGTAACCATGAAGATGCATTTCCTACCCAGTGTCTTACCATGCGGACGATCTGCATATAAGAAATGGGCTGCTCCCTCTGGTAAGCAATGATATTTGCATTTGGTTTTAATTTGCAGGTTCTTTGCATAGGCTAGAGAAGCTTTAACCACAGTGCAAAGTATTTCTAAAACCCAGTGAGAAAGTCTACCGTCAGTGGCTAATCGTTTTCTCCATTAATAAGAGGACAAAAGGTTGGACTGCGATCTAAGCCACAGTGTTTTGCTCACTGCTGTTTCTGTCAGGAATTACTCATGCAGCTTTGTGTCCAACATAATTCTTATTAGGTGATTCTCGCTGCCTGTGAGATGGTGATCTGTACACGTTCTGTGCCTCATAATGAAAGTTCAGGGAAACCCTCTGTGAGGTTAAATGCACAAAATACTTTTATTACTCCAAGCAAATGAATAGGTTAACTCGCAGTTCCAATTCGACAGCACCTTAGCTCATTTATACACGCAGTAGTTCACTGGGTTGAATACACATTGAAGAACTGAAAGGTGATCCTTTTCCATCAGTAATCTGATACTCTCGGGCAAAACAAAACCAACGGTTTCCCTATTAGAATACAGGTAGAAGTAATCAAAAAGAAAATCTGTTGATACCACACACGAACATTTGAAGATTCAGAACTTGACTATGAAATACATATCTCGAAATGATGTCAGAAAAAAGCATTTTCAGCTGATAGTATATTCTGTAAATCTCAAAGCGATTTCCACAGGGACGACCCCCTGGCCAGGAAATTACATTAGAATTTTGTACATCCTCAGCGTCCAAATGGAGTTCAAAGGAGCAAACCAAAAGGAAAAAGTTTTCTCCTTCACAGGTGGGAACAGGCACCCTGCCTTCTAGTGTTCCTTCAGTGGAATACGCGTGAGGGTGGGTAACCGACAGTGGCAGGGCTAGCTAGGCCTCGGGTTCTGAGTGGGACAAGACTGAGCCCCTGTGACCCATGCAGAGAGTGTGCATGCATGCAGGCTAGTGCACATCCTGTGATGACAGAATCAGGAAGTTCTTTAAAGTTCGCTTTTCGTCGGGCAGGTTAATCCACCTCACATATGCTAAGTAGCAACAGCATTTTCACGAAGCTCAGGATCCGCTCAAGTGGTAACTCCTCAGAAATGTCAAGCATCAGACTGAAATCCCGGTGCTAATTACAAAATGAACATTCACCTTCCGCGTATCTCACAGGTTTACTTACACAACCGAGCGTGTGTATATTTTTAAAGCTCAAATATTTAAACTTGCAGAAGCTGTGCCTACAAGCAGTCCAGAGTAGAGAGCAGGTTTTAATAAACTAGAGTGAAAAGTGAACACTTCACTGCGGATACGTTACTTTCTGTTTTATCCGAAGCTCAGTTTCCCCGGCGGCGTAGGCCTGCCTTCCATACGTTAACACAGCGCCTCTAGTTAGGGACTGGCTGTGTGTCCTTCCACC
>NW_004443998.1:4042761-4044637 GCF_000243295.1 Trichechus manatus latirostris
TGGACAGAGCGTGTCTAGAGGTTAAGGAGAGATTTCATTCTGACTGGTGGTCAGAACCCTGGTGAAGGGCGGCTGGGGTGTAACGGGCATTCCAGGTTGGTGAACTAGTGGGGAAAGGTGAAAAGTCAGTGAAACGGAGTGTGTGAGAGAGTGGTGTGGGGATGGCAGGGACGGGGGAGAGGGAAATGGGCTGAGCATGGCGGCCTCTGACGTCATTTTATGGGATTGTGACTTTATTCTGTAGGCAATGGGAGGACCCCGGAGGCGGGGCTCCATCAGACACCTGGAGGTGGCCTGAAGGATGAGCTGGAGGAGGTTGAAAGAGAATGAAGACGTCGGAAATTTGCGGCGATCCCAGCTGGAGCTGATGAGGGCCTTAACTGTGGTAGGGGCAGTGGGAGGGGAAAGGAGACATCTTGGAGGATGTGGTGTTTTCAGCACTGAAGGAGGGGCTAGAAGGATGCTGATGGAGATTATTGAGACTGGAAGCCAAATGAGAAGCAATCTGGGGACTATGAAAGGAGTTTGGAGTAGGATGTGCGAGTTGAAGGTACCTGTGGGACATCCATGTGGAAATGACTTCCAGGCAGCTGGGAATGCAGCTGTGGCCCTTGGGAGCATGAAGCCTGGAGGTGAGGATTAGAGTCTTTTGCATGGCCATGCCAACTGAAGCCCTGGGAAGGATGAGTTCATCCCGGGCGAGTGTTTATGGTCAGCAGTGGGCCAAGGGCACGCGTTACACAAGACAAGGGACCACGGCAGGCTTTCTCGCGGGGACGGCCGACCCTATGTGGAGCCTGTGGTGAAACACACAACAGACAGCTCCGAGGTTTCAGCCTCAGCCGTCCCTGCAGTCGTGTTAAGGTGACCTTGTCGCCACTCAAGTGCCGTCCTCAGAAGCCTCAGGGCTCCACAGGAGATTAGAGCTGCTCCGTCTGGGCAACCTCAGTGCCACAGAGGGAGTAGGATTTCCCACACACTCTGGAGTCTTGGAGGGTCAAAACAGCCAGTGACCCAAGTTCTAGACCCAGTTCTACAAATTGTATTTGTTGGAAGTTTCATGTCTAAAAAATAGCCAGGTTAGGCATGTGTTGAACAAAAATTCTTCATTTGTTACACCAAAATAAATTTCAGACAGAGATTTAAACATAAAAAAAAGAGACTATAAAAGTACTTGAATAAAACCTGAATAATTCATATATATCTCTACATATCCTGGACTAGGGGAGTCCTCTTTACATAAGACACAAAATCCAGGAGCCATAGAAGAAAAATACTGTAAATAAAAACAGAAATACCGTCAACATAGATGACAAGGGACTAATTTCCTCACTATGTAAAGAGCTCTTACAAAACAATCAGAAAATTACTATCAACCTAGTAGAAAGTTGGGCAAAGGACATGAATAGACCGTTTTTACATTAAAAAAAAAAGAAAAGCAAACAGCCAGTTAACATATGACAAGGTGCTCAGCCTTCCTCAATTAAAGAAATGCAAGTTACAGCAACGGCAGACCATCCTTCATCTGTGAACTGGTGAAGATCTATGTCCCTGTGATTCCGGGGCAATGTCAGAGTGTCAGGAGTTGCCAACTCAGAAAGCAGGTGTCAGGCAGATAACGTACATGAGTGAAATGGGTGGTGGGGACCGGCAGGCTGGAAATGCTTTGCTTCAAGGTGGTAGCTGCTAACAAACTCCAGTTGTTACAGCTCCGGTATCGGAAGACCCAAGTTTTTAAGAATAACCACACATCCGTAGTTTCACGTCAAATGGCCCAATTTCTTAATGTTGGTAACTAATTTAAAAATGTTTAAGCCACTGCAAATTGAGCAGACATCCCAGAGGTTACTAGTCTGCAACCTTTGTCTCATCCTGA
>NW_004443998.1:4044835-4052762 GCF_000243295.1 Trichechus manatus latirostris
GTTCATCTGGACCTTAGGGATGGAGGAAGATTTTAGCAGGCTGGGGTGGTGGACACTTAGCAGGCAGAGGGGATCCAAGGGGTTTACGGTGGCTGGAGATTAGGGTGCTGGGAGAGAAGTGACGGGGGAGATGAGCCTGGAAGGTTGAGCCCAGGGTGTGAAGGGCCTCACTGCTCTGTTGAGGGTCCTGGACCTCTCAGGGAGTGACTGGAAGCCGCAAGTGTTAAGGCTGGTGGGACGGTGGGGAGGGGAGGGGAGCGGAGTGGGAAGGGGAGGGGAGAAGGGAGGGGAGCAGGTAGGAAAGGGAAAGACTGGGAAGGGAAGGGGGAGGGGAGGGGAGAGGTAGGGGAGGGAACGGAAAGGGAAAGGAGAGGGGAGGGGACAGGAAGGGAGTCCCTGGGTGATGCAAACAGTCAATGCTGGGCTGCTAATCAAAAGGTTGGATGTTTGAGTCCACCCAGAGGCACCTTGGAAGAAAGGCCTGGTGATCTACTTCCGAAAAATTAGCTATTGAAAACCCTATGGAGCACCGTTCTGCTGACACACACGGGGGTGCCACGAGTCGGAGTCAGCTTGATGGTGGCAGTTTTCCTGGTATTCATTCACTGAATGGCATACTGTTAACAGTCTGAGTTCAGTTTACATGCTTATTTATTATCCGTCTCTCTCGCTAGAATGTAAGTTCCTCGAGGGTTGGACAGTCTCTTTCCTGTTTGCTGTGGTGTCTCCAGTGCCTGACGCACAGTAGGCTCTCAGTGAAGTCTTTCTCAGTCCACACTTCCTCAGCCAGCCGTTCAGCTCTTTGAGGGCAGAGCCCTGTTCTTACCTCAGTACTCCCAGAGCCCTGTTCTTACCTCAGTACTCCCGCTGCCTAGCACAGCGCCAGACCGTATAAGAAGAGCTCGAAAGGCATCAGTGGAATTGAAACCACTGGATGGAATTTTAGCTCTGTTGTGTAAAAACTGTTCCCCCGGCCCTCCATTGTCACTGCGCGTCCCTTGCCTTTCCCCAGAGCATACGTAAGGGTACGGGGAGGCGGGGAGGCATCCATAATGGGACCCTCCCGCCACAGGACGGAGCCCCACCAGTGCAGGAGGAATTGAGGCGCTGGGCAGGCCATCAGAGCAGAGAGTGGGGGGTGGGAGGGGTGGCCACACTGTCGTCAGCACTGAGCCTGGGTGGTAGTGGGGGGGGGCCTGCACCGTTTATGCCCAGAATATTCTGGGCTGTTTTAAAAAAGGATATTTGAACATTTTACATCTCATCAAATTCTCCCCCTACCTCCAATCTGTTTCCTTTTGGGAGAGGTAACAGGGCTACGTGCTGATGCTGGTTTCAGGGACAGGTGGGCGGGGAGAAGCTGGGAGAAGTTCCGTTCCCCAGTAAACTACAGGAAAAGAGAAATCCTGACTGCTGGGGGGCAGCCTTGACAAGAGTAGTGGGCGGGCTCATTCGGGGCCATCAGCAGGGATGAGAGTGGGCAGGCCAGGACTGAGAGGTGACTTCTGGGAGAGCGAGTAATCACAGCACATGCCAATCCCCCCCCCATCTCCTTAGCTAGAACCTCCGGGAACATCTCTGCGCCCCCATCCCTCCTTGTGGCCCAGGCTCCCCTGGCTGCTGCTGGACATGTCCAGTGCCCTGGGCCTCCGGCATGATGGCAGGGGAGGGCGTGGGGATGCCTCTTTCTGATCTTGCTGCTAGCGAGACATGACCTTGGAAGTCCTAAGGAGAATTCTGAAGCATTTCTCTTCAAATATGGCAAATATTCATTCAACAAATATTTCTTGTGTTGACTGTGGGCCATATAGAATGCTAAACCAAAACCAAACCCGTTTCCGTCGAGTCGATTCCGACTCCTAGCGACCCTATAGGACAGAGTAGAGCTGCCCCATGGGGTTTCCAAGGAGCGCCTGGTGGATTCCAACTGCCCACCTTATGGATAGCAGCCGAGTTCTTAACCACTGCACCACCAGGGCTTTGTATAGTGTGCTAGGAACTAGAAAATCAGTGGTGAAGCAGGAGAGAAACATCCAGGAGTGTGACCCCAGGGAGCTCACAGTCTAGGAGGGGAGAGAGATGATCATCCTAAGTTATCACAGTGCTGTCTGTGATGGAAGCGGGTACAGGGAGCTGGGAGAGCAGAGGAGGGGCTTGGCATATTGTTGATTGCAACTCATGGCGACCCCGTGTGTGTCAGAACTGTGCACTACAGGGTTTTCACTGGCTGATTTTTTGGGAGCAGATCACCAGGCCTTTCTTCTGACGTGTCTCCGGGTGACCACCAACCTCCAACCTTTCAGTTAATAGCTGAGTGCAGTAACCGCGTCCACCACCCAGGGACTCCTCTGCGTGTTGTAAGTTGGCAATAAATATTTGTGGAAAGAACAAATAAATGGATTTAAAAAAAAAAACAAACCCGTTGCCGTTGAGTCAATTCTGACCCATAGCGACTCTGTAGGACAGAGTAGAACTGTCCCATAGGGTTTCCAAGGAGCGGCTGGTGGATTCGAACTGCCGACCTTTTGTCCTACGGTTGTTACATTTCCAGCAGGTTGTTAAGCAGGCTTTTATGGTCAGACCTCAGAGCCCACTTTCTGGGGGTGACATTGCCTGGCTCTCAGAACACCCTGTCCCACAGGAACAAGCCATATTGCCTTTTAACAAGCAGGGACACCCCTGAATTCATGTGCCATAAATGTGCTCTGGTGACTTCTTAGGCCTTTGTTCCTCTTCCCCTCCCCCAGAGAGAGGTAGCCTGGTCCTGGTATTCGGGGCTTTGTATGAGGCCCCAGCTTGGAGGCTGTGGCATGCTGAAGGACAGAGTTTGGGGGAGGCAGGATACAGCCTGGGGAGTTTTTCAGATGTGCCACATGTCACAAGCCAAGAATCCCCTGGGGTTTGTCGGACAGGGCGGGAGTACTTGCCTGAATGGCACCGAGGTTTTCGATGAGCTGCTCGGGGGTGGATGATCCCAGGAGCACGGAACTCACACCCTCGTTTCTCAGGCACCACGCTGGGAAGAGAGAAGGAACACGGGTCAGGATAGCGAAGCACCTCTGATGATCTGCTAGCTGTAACACCGGCTGTAGCTACCACTGTCGCAGCCAGAACTGCACTCTGGGGGAGGATCGACTGTGCACTCCGGGATGAAAAACCTCAGCAGCACTTCCTGCTGTGTAGGGGATTCGTTAGAGTCTGCATCTGGACTGCGAGCTCAAGCTCTGTACCTCCTACCAGAGGCCTTGCCCCACCAATGGGCGTCCTTTCTAGCTACCCTGCCGGGAAGCTAACCCTGCTCACCTGCAGACATCTTCATTCCAGTTTCCACTCCGGCCCCCAGTCTTCCAACTTCTACCTTCTCCCTCATCTGTGATGGGAGCCCCTGTAGACTCTTGGTACCCACGTGAAGTGTACAATTCAAGGATTTTTGGTAAATTTATTAAATGTGCCACCATCACCGTTTCCATCATCCCCCAATCCCTCGTGCCCAGTTACAGTTGATCCCGCTCCCCACCCCCAACCCCAGGGGACCGCGGATCTACGCTCTGTCTCTAGACTTGCCTTTTCTGGACATTTTATCTGACCGCAGGTGTGCCTGCCTGCTTTCACTTAGCATGATGTTTTCAAGGTCCATCCATGTTGTAGCATTTCTTTTCTATTTTTCATTGTATTTCATTTCTCGTTACTGTTGAATAGCATTCCATCGTGCCGATATGGAGACCACACTTTGAGAACCACTGTTGTGCTCCTTCCCCATCTCTGTCACCACTCCCCCATCCAGGCTCACCATCTCTCTCCTACACAACATCTTCTTACCTCCTGCCTGGACTGTCCCCCTCAAATCCAGCTTTCATACCTCCAGCAGTACTCTCTCCAAATACAAGTCTGATTGTGTCACTTCTTTGCCTAAAAACTCTTCAGCGTGCCTCTGACATACCATAATCATTGTCTTATCAGATGAAGCTCTTATTTCTTACCTGGCAAACCTTCCCTTCTTGCCCACATCTCCAGCTTCATGTCTTGTCACTCCTTACCTTGAACTTTGTACTTCAGAAGCAACCAGCTCTTTGTAGGACCCCTCTGTTATGGATTGAATTGTGTCCCCCCAAAATGTGTGTCAACTTGGTTAGGCCATGATTCCCAGTAGTGTGTGGTTGTCCACCATTTTGTGATCTGATGCAATAATCCAAGGGGTGGAAAACCCAACCTCTATGATGTTAATCAGGCAGGATAAGAGGCAGTTATGTTAATGAGGCAGGACTCAATCTGCAGGATTAGGTTGTATCTTGAGTCACTCTCTTTTGAGACATAAAAGAGAGAACTGAGCAGAGAGGAGAGGGACCTCATTACCACCAAGAAAGAAGCGCCGGGAGCGGAGCGTGTCCTTTGGATCCAGGGTTTCCAGGGTCCTTGTGCTGAGAAGCTCCTAAACCAGAAGACTGTTACAAGGACCTTTCCCCAGAACTGACGGAAAGAGAAAGCCTTCGCCTGGAGCTGCTGCACTAAATTCAGACTTCTAGCCTCCTAAACTGTTAGAATACATTTCTTTTTGTTAAAGCCATCCATTTGTGGTATTTCTGTTATAGCACGCTGGACAACTAAGATACCCCCCAGCCCCTAAACATCATGCTGTTTTTCTCCTTTGAGCGCTTTGCTCCAGCTGTTCCCTTTGCCTCACTAATATCTGCTCATCGTTAGAGATTCGCTAGGGGTTATGCCTTCCCCTAAAATCCTTCCCTGAACCCCAGGCTGGGCTGGGCATCCCCTACTCTTGCTCTCATGATCCCCTCGGCCCTTCTCAATTATTTTGCTGCAACACTGCATTAAAATTATCTGCTTATTTTCCTGACTCGCCCTCCAGGCTGTGAGCTGTGCCTTATTTGCAGTTAGATCTTTAGCGTCCATCCTAGTGCCTGGCACATCTTGTTTTAGCTACCATCAAGTTGGACCCTGACTCATAGCAACCCCATGTACAATGAGATCGGACCGTTGTGACCCATAGGGTTTTCATTGGCTGGTTTTTGGAAGTAGATCTTCGGGCCTTTCTTCCTAGTCCATCTTAATCTGGAAGCTCCACTGAAACCTGTTCAGCATCATAGCAACATGCAAGCCTCCACTGACAGATGGGTGGTGGCTGTACGTCAGGTGCGTTGGGTAGGAATTGAACCTGGTTCTCCCTCGTGAAAGGTGAAACACCACTGAACCACCGCTTCCCCTCACATCTCAAAACTAAATCTGTTGTCACTGAGTAGATTCTGACTCATAGCCTCCCTATAGGACAGGGTAGAACTGCCTGATAGGGTTTCCAAGGAGCAGCTGGTGGATTTGAACTGCCAACCTTTTGGTTAGTGCCGAGCTCTTAGCCACTGTGTCACCAGCGCTCTGTTCCCCCAACATTAAAAAAAAAAACAAAAAACGTTGCAATGGAGTCAGTTCCAACTCATAGCGACCCTACAGGATACGGGGAGAACCGCCCTATACGGTTTCCAAGGAGTGGCTGGTGTATTCAAACTGCCGACCTTTTGATCAACAGCCGAGCTCTTAACCACTGTGCCATCAAGGCTCCTTATTAAATGTTTGTTGCATAAACACAGGCATGAATGATTGATGGACGTCCCCGAGCACCTCTTGTACCCCATTTGATACTGTTAAGTGTTACTGTCCCTGGACCTTTTATGGTGATCATCAGATTTTTCCACACGGGCAAGATAATGCTCCACAAAGGCAACAGGGCTGGTGATCCTCGGCTCTTTGTCTTTTCTGGCTGCGCTATTTCCTGCTTTGCACTTGGGACTCTTTCAGACTCTAGTGGGATTTCTGAGGGCAAAACAGGGCCCTGGGCACGTTATCGCCCGTAAACTACCTAATGCCAGCAATGGCCAGTTCCCCCAACAGGGCTGCGGGGCACTGGGGCGCCCACTCGGCAGAGCTGGCCAACTCCGTGGGTGACACCTGCGGATGATTCTGGATAATTAGCACCTCTAGGTAGGCGGTGAGGACGCAGAGTGCCCCCAGCAGGCACATCTGGGATGCCTCTTGATGAGCAAGGTGCGCCTACTGGGCCCTGTGCAGGTGCGTGGCGTGGAAGCCAGCTCAGCGGGGCTTAAGGGGTTTGCTCCCTGCCGGCCCCCTGCCCTCCTTCTAGCAGACCAATGGTACTATACCTGGAAATACTTTCCCTTTTGGTTCTGAGAGTTCTGTGGTTAAAAACAAAGTCGCTTGTTTATAAAGAAAGGGGGGAAAATGGCAGAAAGAAAAGACATCTGGGAGCACAGGCAGAGGAAAGGAGAAAGAAGCATGTTTTCACGTTGACTCTGGAAGGAGGAGGCTCTCCATGTTTCTCCAGCACCCAGCGGAAGTCTGCGTCTAGTGAAGATTTCCCCCTTAGAAAGAATATTCTTTCCTCCCCTTCAGAGCTACATTCAGGACTGCTTTCGCATTGCCATCTAAAGGCAGTGTTTGTGACCGTGCAGAACATGCTTCTCTGTATCTGCATATTGCTCTGAGCACGTGTCCCGGCTGGGAGTGTGTGACCGTGCAGAACATGCTTCTCTGTATCTGCATATTGCTCTGAGCACGTGTCACGGCTGGGAGTGGACAGTGTCAGGTCTGTGTGTCTAATTCTTCATAAAAACATCATCATCATCGGAGCTACCACTTACTGAGCTTAACACGGATCCCTTCCTTTACTTAACGAGGCTGTAAGATACGCAGTAGGATACTCATTTTACAGACGATAAAACTGATCATCAGGTTATGGTGAAATAGTTAATATTTTTTACTCTGTTTGTTAAAGCTGTAAGGATGCTAACTAACCACATTGGATATATTCTTTGAGTTTGCTTTTATTGGGGAGAGAAGATTAAAGTGACAAAGATATGCTTAGGGACATGGCATTTTCTGCCTCTAATCCCGCCCCCATCTTCATCTTTCTGTGACTGTTTACTGTACTTCCATCTCCCTGTTTTCCAACCTCAGAAGTGTCGCGTCCCACAAATACTCTATTAAATTTCATTATTTGCATAAAAATTATCTTTAGGTTTTTATCAGATTGCATCATTATATCTGGTTTGCCCCAATTCCTGCCGCTTCTTAATCCTTAGCAATTTTTTCCTAGAATCAACTCCCATTTTTTTTATTGTGGTAAAATATATATAATAAAGTTTTTGCCATTTTAACCATTTTTAAGTGTACGGTTCAGTGACGTTAATTACGTTCGCCATGGTCCACCACCACCACCACCACCACCATCCATTTGCAAACGTTTTTCATCACCCTCAGCAGAAACTCAGTCCCCCTTGAGCAGTAACTTCCCATGTCCCCTCCCCACCACTCCCTGGTAACCATGAATAAACTCTTGTCTCTGTGCGTTTGCCTGTTCTCCATATTTCATGTACGTGGGATCATGTAGTATTTGTCCTTTTGTGTCAGACAGCATAATGTTTTCGAGGTCCATCCATGTTGCAGCATCTATCAGGACTTCATTTCTCTTTAGGGCTGAAGAATATTCCATCGTGTGGATATACCCCGTTTTGTTTATCCATTCATTTGCTGATGCCCACTTGGGTGTTTCCACTTTTTGGCTATTGTGAATAATGCTGCAGCGAATGTTGGCGTGTAATTATCAGTTTGAGTCCTGCTTTCACTTCTTTTGGGTATATACCTAGGAGTGGAATTGCTGGGTCATGTGGTAGTTCTGTGTTTAACTTTTTTAGGAACCGCCCATCTGTTTTCCACAGTGGCTACGCCATTTTGGAGTCCTCGGGCAGTGCAAAAGGTTAATACATTTGACTGCTAACTAAAAGGTTGGAGGTTCGAGTCCACCCAGAGGCACCTTGGAAGAAAGACCTGGTGATCTACTTCCAAAAAACCAGCCATTGAGAACCCTACAGAGGACAGCTCTCTACTCTGACACACATGGGGT
>NW_004443998.1:4054321-4055624 GCF_000243295.1 Trichechus manatus latirostris
TAAGAACCTCATGGTGAATTCCTGAATCTTCTTCCCTCTGACCTGTATGTTTCCCAGCCACCAGGATGCCCATGTCTTCATGCAAAGAAATATCCCCCATGGTCTTGCTCCTTGTTTATTGGCTCAGAACAGATTGATTTGGACTAATATTCACCACATCAATCAATCGACATAGGCAAAAGTTGTTAAAATCCTGACATATAGTCAATTATATCCTTGTCTGCTAGCCCGTTGCCATCAAGTCGATTCCGACTCTTAGTCACCCTATAGCCTTGTCTGCTAAGTGGAGGAAATCTTTGTTATTGAGATAGCCCAAAAAGTATTTACATTTCACCAATGCGTATTATGTTTCCTTTTTGTCAAGAAAGCAGGGCACCAAGCTTTCTGCTCAAAGGAAGCCATTATCTTGCATCCTGGTTATAACTATCTTTTTTCCTCTTGCCTTCAATTCACTCCTAATCTCCTGTTCTTCTAATAGGGCTTTATCGTTATCTTCCTCAGCTCCTTCCTAGACGCCGACTTGCTATAACTGACAGGCACCGCGTACATTTTTCACATTTTAAAGTGGATAAAGAATTTCCCAAATGTGTATCACCTATTATATAACAATTGAAATTGAAGAAGGTAAGGAAATTCAGGACAGTAAACTCTTCTTTAAAACCTAGGAGAAGAGACTGACCCTGATCTGTAGAGCATAAAGTGAGCCTAATTTCCTAAATACAGAGAGTAAAATCTCTGAGAACTCCTCAATGCCCTGCTTTCCAGAAGGCTCCGCGTTGACTGGAACCCAGGGAACAACAGACTTGTACAAAGCTGGTGTGAAGCAGCAACACCCAAAGAAAAACAGTATTCGTAAGAATCCGTTAGTCTGTTTTAGTGAAAATAATAAAAACCATGCCACCGTGCAGCTCTGGGGACTTTGTCTGCTGAGTGGATTTGCGATGTAATTGCCACCTTGGCCCTTTACCTTCCCAAAGGAAACAAAGTCCTGCCCTCGATGCCGTGCCCCCAGCCCTTCACCCACACCATTTCAACAGGCTGCTGGCTTTGGTTTTTTAAGTATTTTTTCCATCATGCTAAGACGGTCTTGCCAAAGGAGGGGTAACCACATCGTCAGGAGTTCTGGAAGGATTCTGCAGATGTGACAGGAAGGGCACAGTGCCCTCCCTCTGCTGGCCTCCCAGATCCACAGGCTTATGGTCTGGCTCCTCGCTAGAGCCTGCAGTGGAGAGACAGCCAAGAGTTTTCACGGCCTTGGCTACGGGAAGCCTTGGCTTCTCCCAGGAGGAGGGTGGCCTGGAGC
>NW_004443998.1:4056694-4060270 GCF_000243295.1 Trichechus manatus latirostris
CTTTCTGGAAAAGATCCCACCAAACCGAGGGTGGATGACCTGAGCTGACCACAGTACCTCACCCTTGGGCCATTGTCATCGGTCAGACAGGTTGGCACGAGACCCAAGCCTGTCTTCTCTGGAGTGAAGCTGCTGAGAAAAGATCTCTTTTCTCTCAGGTCACATGCCTTTAAGGAGAAAAACCTGAAGCCACCACTTTCCCTGCTCCTGGCCTCATGGAGAAGGCTCATTTGCAGTAGAAGAAAATGACCTCCACATGCAGAGAGAAACAGAGAAAGTGACGGAGAGTCCTGGCAATGTCCACCTCCATGGATGGAGTGGCTCTGAGAACAGCCCACCTCCATCTTCCCCAGGATTGTCTCTGCGGGCCAATAGAGTTCCCCTTCTTTGATTAAACCAGTTAGAATTCAGTTTCTGTCACGTGCAACCAGAAAGTTCTAAGGCTCTGTAAGAAGTGTTCATGGGATAATAGAGGAAGGTGCAGATATCTCAGTTTTATAAAGTTAGGCTAGGCTTCATGGAGGTGTAGCCAACCAAGCTTGGTCTTTAAGGATGAGGACGAGAAGAAGAGTGTTTCTGGGAGGCAAGAGAGAGTACAGTGCATTTAGTATCATGTGGGGACAGACATGAATGGAAAAGTGGGCTCAACTCAGGTCCCAAGGGGATCTCCTTGAATTCCTTGCTGGGAAGTTTAAACTTTATCCTATAAGCAACGATTGGGAACCCATTAAATCATTTGAAGCAGGGTTGTAACATGGTCAAAGTCATCTTTTGGAATGATAATTGGTCACAGTGTCGGGGTTATACAGAAAAGGGGAAGAATGATCAGAGTCCAGATTAGAGGCTACTGCAGGAAAGCAGGTAAGAAACAATGAAGATGTGAGCCAGGGCTAAGCAGGGGAGGGACTGTAGAGAGAGTCAGGATGGGGATGGAGTATTGGTGCCTCCTTGGACAGGGGTGAGGGAGGTGAGGAGCAGTGTGAGATAATGCCTTGGCTTGGGACGGGGATGACCAGAGGGATGGGTAGAGGCACTGTTAACCAAGGAGGGAGGGTGGGTCCTGGGGCATGAGGCTGGATTCCTCCATTAGACATGATACCCGTAGCACATCCAGTTGGAGATGTCTAATGGACACCAGGAAGTAGTGGCGTGCAGCTTAGCAGTGAAGTCAGAGAGATGACACGGATTTAGAATTCAGTGTTAGAGAGGTGGGGCCCGGTGAGGCCTCCCAGGAAACTCCCTGGATCTAAAACCAAAAAATCTGTTGCTATTGAGTCGATTCTGACTCCTGGCAACCTCAAGTGTTGCAGAGTAGAACTGCTCCATAGGGTTTTCTTGGCTGTAATCTTTATGGAAGCAGCTCACTGGGCCTTTCTTCTGTGGCACTGCTGGGTGAGTTTGAACTGCCAACTTTAGGTTAGTTGTTACTGGGTGCCATCAAGTCGATTCTGACTCATAGTGACCTATATGACAGAGTAGAACTGTCCCATAGGGTTTCCTAGGCTGTCATCTTTGTAAGAGCAGATCGCTAGGTCTTTTCTTTCTTAGAGCCGCTGGGTGGGTCTGAACCACCAACCTTTTGGTTAGCAGCCGAGCACTTAACCATTGTGCCACCAAGGCTCCTCTTTAGGTTAGTAGTTGAGTTCAATCCATTTGTAGCACGCCTGGGTATAGTACTTTCTAATAAAGCCCTAGGTAGGTATTCTTGGTACTGGGTTAATTCATCCTTCAATTACAGTTCGATACTCAGAACAGATACAAAATATTAGCATTTTTATTTTATTGGTGTAACTCACAACAGCTAACATGAAACAACCACCATTTTCATATTCTATTTTGCAGGAAGGTGAAGGTTGCCAACACTATCTGCCTAGTTATGTATCTTGCAAAAAAATTTTTTTTTTTATTATTAGCATCACCATTCATTCCTACAGCTGCCCTGATATTTGCTTCACTTTTTTTGCTTTAGTTCCGCTTCTCAAGAGGCTTCCCTTGGTGCACGGATGTCACTCCAGAAAACACGGACACTGATGATTTAGGAAGCGGCGAGAGACCGCGAAGCTCTAGAGAAGCCTGCTTCATGACTGTCTGCCTTTCACCTGCTGAGCGCTCTTCAGGCGTGTTGTTAAGGATGTTTCAATTGATATCAAGTTAACACGATAAAAACCAACACCAGAAATATTTCTCCAGCTGCTTTTTGGTTCAGCTGGCTTCAAACATATTGTACCTCCTTTCTTTTCTTTGGTTCCCTCTTTTTCTTAGTGCATTCCTGCAAGTTTTTTCAGCTGTTTGCAAGCTTTTCCCTAGCAGTGCTGGAGGTCAGCCAATCGCATACGCCAAACAGAGCGTGGCTACTTCCTCCTTCTTTAAAAACCTCGGTTTGAAGGGGAACTGAGACGTCTTTTGCGGAGATGATGAAGTGCAGAACTAGGAGGGCTTCGTTTTAATAGCAGCTTTATTTACTATGAGTGTATGGTCTTGGACTGACACCTGACCTCTCTGTATTTCTGTTTCTACATTTGGAAAACGTAACTCTCATATAGGGGTGGAGCCCTGGTGGCGCAGTGGTTAAGAGCTCCGCTGCCAACCAAAAGGTCGGCAGTTCAAATCCACCAGCTACTCCTTGGAAACCCTATGGGGCAGTTCTACTCTGTCCTATTGGGTTGCTATGAGTTGGAATCGATTCGACGGCAACGGGTTTTTGGTTTTTGTATAGGGATGTTCTGAGAACAAATATATGGAAGTACTTCGAATTTCAGAAAGTCTCTGAAAGAATGCAAGACAACATTGTAAATTATAACTGACTAAAAGACATCTGTACCCTTTTCTCTTTGCGAGGATAAAGGGAAATGAATGGAAATACTTAGCCCGGTGCTCGGCACATGGTGCTGAGTGGAATCGCAATGATCAGAAGTCCCCCTTCCTCCATCCTTCTGGTCTCCGCTCCCGCCTCACCTTCCGCATTTGTACTGTCTCCCCTAAGATGCTTTTAGTTCTTCTTTGTCTAGACTTGGTTCAGAACCATCTTCCATTTTCAGGAGCAAGATCTTATTTAATATTCTGTGATGATTATTTTCTGTGATAATATAGAACTGGACCATGGCAACATGTTTTAGGAGACATTTATATTGTATTATTTTAGAGAACAAGCTAATACCTCAACTGTTACAAGCAGAAAGGAAAGTGAAAGACCTAGAGTCTCTAGAGGGTTCTGATTAGGGAAGCACATGTGGTCATAGCCACACTGATTAAAGGGTTGGTGGTTCAGGGCTACCAAGCCCTGGTGGCCCAGTGGTTAAGCGCTTGGCCGCTAACTGAACCCATTAGCTGCTCTGCAGGAGGAAGATGTGGCAGTCGGCTTCCATAAAGATTAAAAAAACCCAAACCAAACCCATTGCAGTTGAGTCGATTCCGACTCATGGTGACCCTATAGGACAGAGTAGAGCTGCCCCATGGGGTTTTCAAGGAGCAGCTGGTGGATTCAAACTGCTGACCTTTTGGTTAGCAGGTGTAGCACTTAACCACTGCACCACCAGGGCTCCTATTCTGTAAAGATTGTTGTTGTTAGGTGCCGTC
>NW_004443998.1:4061740-4063520 GCF_000243295.1 Trichechus manatus latirostris
CCCTTCCTCACCCCAGCCCCCCGCGCCCCATACACGATCAAAATGCAACCAACCTCACACCACACCCAGCTCCATCAGTTTTCCCTATATGGAGTAAACTTGTGTGGCTTAAAGTTTGTCAAGAAAAGTAAAATCGGGTGCTCTGGTATAAAAACCACCACCGCCAGTGGCTATCGAGTCGATTCCGACTCCCGGCGACCCCATGTGTGTCAGAGCAGAGCTGCGCTCCATGGGGTTTTCAGTGGCTGGTTTTTTGGAAGCAGATAGCCAGGGCTTTCTTCTGAGGTGCCTCTGGGTTGACTTTAACCATCAACCTTTTGGTTAGCAGCTGAGAGCATTTACCATGTGCCACCACCCAGGGGCTTCTCTCATATAGAAAAGGGATTTTAAATTTCATATTTTAAAAGAAGAATGAAATGCCTTCTTTAGCGTAAGAATAAACAAGATAGGGATTGGAGCCCTGCGTGTCCAGCCACGTCATTGGGCCCTTTTCCCCCAGATCTCACAGAAGAAGGATTTTCTGGGCTGGCAGATGATAAAGGGCTGACATCTGCCTGGCCAGGAGCGGAGACCCAGGGGACAGGGGGAGCCACCAGAGGAAACCAGCCTGGCCAAGTCCACGCTTTTGTCCGAGCTGGAAGCCAAAGGCTGATTTGGAGCTGTTTTAATCCATCTTTTTCCTTCCCCTTCCCCCAGCCTTCCCCCCATCCCAAGACTGGATGAAAAGCCACTTTTCTAGAGTTTGAGGAAAATACCTTCAGGGAAGCCCTGGAACTTTCAGGCACCCCGTTTCCATATTTCCCTGAGATGATTCCACAGGCAAGTGGAGACCATGTCATTGCTCCAACCCCTACAGAAAAAGAAAAAAGAAAAAACATAAGAAAGTTGCTTGTGGGATCAACAGTATAGGAGTGTTCCAACAGGACTCTGACAAGCCAGCTGCTGTCTGGTGATGCCGTACAACATGATTTCAGTGACAGGCGTCGCTGAGCTGTACAGGTAAAAAGTGGTGAACTGGCAAATGTGGTGGTCTGTAGATTCTTCCCACAATAAACCAACTAAGAGCAAAAACCAAACCAGCTGCTGTTGAGTCGACCCTGACTCACGGCGACCCCCCGAGTGTCACAGCACAACTGTGCTACACAGGGTTTTCAGTGGCTGCTTTTGCAGAAATTGATCACCAGGCCTTTCTTTCACGGTGCCTCTGGGTGAACTCGAACCTCCAGCCTTTCTGTTAGCAGCACGGTGCCCAACGTTTGCACGACCCAGGGACTCCAGGACTTGGTTCGCTGTGGTGGAAAGGTGGCCAGATAAACGGGTTCATACCAGCATACAGCTTTCCGGGAATATTTAGGGATTTACAAATTGCGTTTCATTCTTTATAAACCCATCAAACGTGCACTGTCCGTTCTTAGGATTGGTTCACGTAAGGAAGCCTGAAAATGCAGCTTATCCATGATTTTCTCATGTCCAAAATTCATGCTGTTTTTTCACCGTCAGAGACAGGCCCTCCTCCACCCGCACAGAGACGCAGTACCTGGCTTGTCTCCGCAGGGCCTAACACAGCGCCGGGTGCGTAGAAGGAGTTTAATGCCTCGTGGGCGGCAAACACAATACTGTACGGCAGTAACAACAGTCATTATTGCCGCTGTTGCTGAATTTTAACCTTTCCTTCCTGACCTGCCATTTTCTTCCATTTCTTCAGAAGAAAGTTATCTCTGGAAACTTGTGATAAACAAGCCTGACAGTGGGCCTCATTCGTGTTTTTCTGGTGGCCAAA
>NW_004443998.1:4064598-4065517 GCF_000243295.1 Trichechus manatus latirostris
GGTTCTTTCCTTCATCCTGTATGCATTTACTGAGCACCTACTGAGTACAGCTTATTTGCCAGTCACAGTTTATAACTCTGCTTGGGCCCGCTCCGTGACCCCTGCAGACCGTATGCAGCACGTCTGATTCTTCCGCAGTCTCTGGGATGCATGGTTCTTACCTATGTTGATTAGGGAAGCATCTAGGCAACAGTCTTGTTTCAGATCACTGACCCTCCCATTGTTAAAAATACTCAGTCCATTTTGTTTGTTTTTAGCGATCACCTATTTTATGGTAGAGTTCTGGCAGCTGAACCTCCACCTTCTCTCGCTGGAAGAGGTGGTACTCGGCCTGCTCACAGACCGGCGGGATCATGTTGAACTGTCTTGCTACAGAATAGGCTTCCTAGGGAGAAAGAAGATTGCAAGTCAATTTATGCTGATGAGAAATAAGACTTCATAGTAACTTGTATGTCTGTCAAATACTCATTTTAGTGAAGTAAGTACACACCAAGAAGCACAGAGCATGCCAGATAACAAAGCCATGGGCACCCATCTCACTAAGAGCAATACCAAATGCAGGGAATTTATGGTATTCTTTGGAAGTCCAGGGAAAATTACTCCAAGTATGAATTATGGACTATGATACAGAAAATGTGCTTTGGCTATTTTTAGGTTCATAAAGAAACAAAACTTAGATTAACACATAAGAAGGACCTGCAATTAGCACATCATAGACAGTATTTACCAGTTGCGGGTTGCCATCCAGTCAACTCTGACTCCTGACAACCCCATGTGTGTCAGAGTAGAACTGTGCTCCACAGGGTTTTCAGTGGCTGATTTTTCAGAAGTAGATCCCAGGCATTTCTTCCACAGTGCCTCTGGGTGGACTTGAACCTCCAACCTTTCAGTTAGCAACAAGTACATTAACCATTTGCAC
>NW_004443998.1:4066033-4070896 GCF_000243295.1 Trichechus manatus latirostris
GCTCCACCGCGACGTGCCCCAGTACATCGCCATCCCTTGGTTTATCACGTGTGTCATGGCTCGGACGATTTCTAGGGAAGGCCAGACAGAGAGCAGTTCATGGTTTTTCAGCGTCTCAAAGTTCCACGGTCTGTTTTTGTTTCTCCCCCAAAGTGAGAAGCTTAAGGCAATTCTTTCTTTGATTAATATACCCGTTGCCTTCAAGTCGATTCCAACTCATAGTGACCCAATAGGACAGAGTAGAACTGCCCCCAGAGGGTTCCAAGGCTGTAAATCTTTATGGAAGCAACCTGCCACATCTTTTTCCCATAGAGGGGCTGGTAGATTCGAACTGCTGACCTTTCGGTTATCAGCTGAGTGCTTAACCACTGCACCACCAGGGAGCCTCTTGATTAATATAGTTACTTCAATATTCCCAAAACAAAAACCCACTGCTGTCGAGGCAATTCTGACTCATAGCAGCCCTATAGGGTTTCCAGGGCTTGTGAATCTTTACGGAAGCAGACTGCCACGTCTTTCTCCCATGGACCGCTTTAACCACTGGGCGACCAGGACTCCTGGCTTCAATATTAGTGACAACGTAATAGTCTACCATGAAGTATTGATGGTTTGGAGGCTGGTGGTACTTTCACGTACACTGACATTCCGTTGTCACTTTGCAGCAACAGTGCTAAATGACAGTAGAAGCATAATGACACCTGACTTTTTACTTTGACTGCTTGGTGGTTCCTGGCCTCATAAGCTCTTTCAGAACCTGGGGACCTTGCTCGCTAAAGTGAGAAGTAAGAGAAAGCATCCATTTTGACTCTGTAGAATGTCAGATGATTGAGGGTAGCGGGCCAGTCGCTGGGAGTTGGATTTGCAGAGCTGGGCTCACACGGGGTGACTGTTTAATAGAGATGATGCCACACTTGGGTGTTTAGCGGAAAGATCAACATGTTAAAGGCTGAACAAACAGCTGCAGCCACAGTGCCTCAAAGCCCGCGATGGCACACCCTGTGTTTGACGCCTTGGAACCAAACTTTGTTCTAAGACACCCATGTAATGGACTTCCTGAGGCCTGCCAGGGGCCTCACCCAGCTTGCTCATCAGCCTCTTTCAGCCTGACATCACATTTGCTAAACAGGAAGACAATCCCTTCCCCAGAGGGGTGGGGCTGAGCAGACGTGATACAGACCTGGAGAACACCAAGAGCCACAAGCTTAAACTAGTGAAAATTCACGGAAAGGGTTGGATTTCTCCTACAGAGTAGGTCAGCTAAACACCCAGAACGCCAGGTCATTTGACATGTTCAAGGGGTGGTAGAGCTCAGGCTTTTTCTCCATGTGCCACTAATACCAGTAAGTAAAGTCCTCCCGAAAAATCTCATCTCTGTCTCAAAGTAGAGTCAAGGAAGATGTATTCTTATTTCTATTTCTCATGAGCAAGCACTGTCTCCATTGAGAGGAGACAGGATTGGGAAGGAGGCAGCCAGGGTGAGGGCCTTCGCTCCTTGCCATTGGCCTATGGAAGCCATTTTAAATTGTCCTTGGTCTCTTTGGAAGATGGGAATGATTTTGTTCTCATTGTCTACCCAGTAGAGGTAGAATTTGATTTATAAGCAAAATATTTTTCTTTCTTGGAGATAGATTCCCAAATATCAGATTGTCACTCAGCAACTGAAACCATGAAGTTCACTCTCCCTGTATAAAACAAATGTGATACAAAAAGTTCTGTGAAATGGTTTTCCTCTTCATTTTATTATACAAATGGGAATGAATGCCTATTAGAAACATTTCTGGAAGTGAAAACCATTATTTAAATCTCTGCCCGGAAAGTTTTCTCTCTCTTTGGACATCTCCATCATTGTACAAGCCCCCTTTATTTTCCCATCCTGTTTCGTTCAGAGCTGGGGACTTCGTTCAAGCAATGTATTTACTGTGTCTGCTGTACTGGGTGTTGGGGATACTGTGGTGAATCAAACGTGTTGGTAAACATCGAAGAGGTTAACACAATGAACTGAACCTGAGACGCTCGTCATCTCCATTCCGTAATCAAGTAAGATTAAGACAGAGCCATTTTTTCTAGCCTCAAGACAGCCCATTTCCTGGAGTTGTTATTTTCCTCCTCAGAACCTCCTTGAAGAGAAACAGCCAAGCACTGGCCAAAACCGACTAAAACAGGTCTTGCCCTCCATCTTGGCACTCCAGATGATCTTTGGCTCATTAACTGCCTCATGCCTGGTAAATTCTCCACCCCTGGGGAGAGAGCTGACATGCTAATGAACAAAAATGGGTAACTTCCTCCTGCGGGGGAAACCAAACCCAGGCCCTAAAAAATGCTTACTCATTCTGGGGTGCTCTGCACCGGCATGCACGCCATCTTGTATTTTGTAATTGATCTTGCCTATGTAAATCAGCCTCAACAAGCTGCCTGCAAGGCAGTCTTGGAAGACACTTAGCCCCAAATGTCTCCTTGCTTGGTCAACCAATAAATTGCCTTTAGTTCTCCCCAACTCGTTCTCTGTCTTTTGGCCCCCACAGAGTCGCACTGAACAGAACCCGGAGTTCCCCACCAGAAGATGAGCCCAGAACACTCGGCCACCTGGAGGTCACTGAAAGAGAAGCTCAGGTGGAGTAGAGATTGTGACTTCCTGTATCTCCATTCACTCACCCAACACGTATGTATTAAAAGTCCATTATTTGTCAGGCACTGTGCCAAGTGCTGAGTAATCAGCTGTGAGGAAAACAAATGCAAAGCTCCTGGACTCAAGGAGTTTAAAGTACAGTGGGAAAGAAGGAGAGATAAATAAGCAATTAAAAAAAATTATAATTAGGGCTGAGATAGGGATAAAAGGGAAGGCCTATTATTCAGGTTAAGGAAGATCTCACTGAGCAGTAATACTTTGGCATAAATTATTAAAAAAAAAAAAAAAGCCAGCCATGTGATGAACAGGAGAAAAGTATCCCAGGCAGACAGAACATCATGTGCAAAGACCTTGCGGCAGGGCAGGACTTACTGAGTTCCAGGAATTAGAAGAAAGAATGTGGCAGAAGCCTAGTAAGGGAGGAGGACAGGAGTCCAAGATGAAGCTGGCAGGGGGCCAACCATATTCTTTGCTTGTTATTCAAAGTTTAATGGGAGTCATTACCGTTTCTAAAGGAAGGTCGTTTACATTTCAGAACCATGTCTCTGGTTGTGCAATGGAGAATCAGTGGGGAGAAGGCCTGGAGGAAACAGGTATTGCAGTATTCTAGGTAGGAGATGAACCCTGGTGGCGCAGAGGTTAAGAGCTCAGCTGCTAACCAAAAGGTCGGCAGTTCGAATCCACCAGGTGCTCCTTGGAAACCCTATGGGGCAGTTCTTCTCTGTCCTACAGGGTCTCTATGAGTTGGAATGGGCTCGACGGCACTGGGTTGTTTTTTTTTTTTTTTCTGGTTTATAGAAATGAGGGAAACCGAGGGAGGAATAGGGTCTGGGGGAAAACCACGGGTTCCATTTTGAACAGGCAAAAATGGAGATGCCTGTGAGATGCTAAAGGAGAGCCGTCACGTAGACACAGTGGGAGAAATGAGACAGTGTGTGATCTGGGCTGGAGAGAACCACCAGCTACTGATCGTATTTAAATTCACGGAGATGGATAGGATGCCTAAGGGAAGTTGGCAGAGAGAAAAGAGAAGAGGGTCTAAGAGCCAGCCCAAGGGTTGGAAGGAAGACCCAGACAGTGTGTCGGGCGCTCTGACTGGTGCTGGGTGGTCAGCAGCCAGAGGGGCAGGAAGAAGCGGAGGGGAGGGCTGTCTCAGAGTCAAGAGAGAAGGTGCATCAAGGAGCTGTGGCCCTCAGGGTGGAACACTGCTGAGCATCCAAGCCAGAAGGACACCTTCCATTGGATTTGGGCACACGATGCGGATGTCTTTGCAGACCATGGGAAGAGCCGATTCAGTGTCCGTGGTGAGATGGGACCAAGTGGGAAGCAGAGGGGAGAATAGGCAGGGGTGGGGAAGTGAGGAGGGCTGTGAGAGGGTATCCATTCGAGACAGCCTGTGTAGACGACTCTTTGAACAAGTTTGGAAGTGAATGGGGCAGAGAAATAGGGCATTTGCCAAAGGAATATTCAGGGTCAAAGGAGAGTGTTATTTTCAAGATGGGCTGTGTAAGAGCGCTATGCCTGCGGTGCCATAGCAGTGATCTGGAAAAGGAGTTATCGATGCTATGGCAGAGGGGCTGGGCGAGAAAGGCAGAGAGAAGCTTGATGGAATGAGACGGGGGATGAAAGCACCTGTGGCGGGGAAGGCGATCTCCTCCGTAACAGGAGACAAGAAGGACAATGTCAGTGGGACCAGGCAGGCTGGTAGAACCCATCATGGGAAGAAACGAAAGCTCCTGTTTGATGAAATTTTATTCTCAATAAACTATAAACCAAGCGAAAAAGAGGTGGCATTGTTGAAAAAAAAATCAGCCGAGCCAAGATACACTTGTTTAGTGTATCGTGGAAATACCCTGCATTTTAAAAGCGTCCCAGTGAGAGTAGAGGGTCAGCGAAAAAGAGGAAGACCCTCAATGAGATGGATTGACGCAGTGGCTGCAACAACAGGCTCAATCATGACAACGATTGTGAGGACGGCGCAGGACCGGGCAGTGTTTCTTTCTGTTGTACACGGGGTCGCGAGGAGTCAGAACCGACTCAATGGCACCTAACAACAGTGAGAGTGTAGACTCCAAGTGCAGACAGTGAGGGAAGGGTGAGAAATACTAGTTCTGAGAGTGGAGAGCCTGTGCAAGGCACCCCAGGGCCCCAGGGCCCCGGGTCCTGGGGTTGCTGGTCATGTCTTGCTCGCTAGTTTGTCTGGCTGCTGACTCTTCAGAGAAGAGCTTGGTGGAACG
>NW_004443998.1:4072883-4073743 GCF_000243295.1 Trichechus manatus latirostris
AATCTGTCTTTGAAAAAGTACAGCCCAGAATGCTTATTAGAAGCAAGGATGGCGAGACGACATCTCACGTACTTTGGACATTTTATCAGGAGGTCCTAGTCCCTGGAGAAGGACATCGTGCTTGGTAGAGTAGAGGGTCAGCGAATAAGAGGAAGACCCTCAACGAGATGGACTGACACAGTGGCTGCAACAGTGGGCTCAGACATAGCAACAATTGTGAGGATGGTGCAGGACTGGGCAGTGTTTCAGTCTGTTGTACATAGGTCGCTATGAGTCGGAACCAACTCAGCGGTACCTAACAACAAAAACCTTAGCACACAGCCGCCCTCCATAAAGGCTGCAATGAGTGGAGCGAACTGAGGCAAGTCTGCCCAGCTCTGGCACCGTCACACCACAGGTGACCTTAGCAAGCGGTTTTTACTTCTCGGAGTACAGGTTTCCCCATCTGTAAAGTGAGGATGATACCGATTTCATGGGATTGTTTCAAAGCTTGAAACGAGATCATGGGTGTGGACTAATTGTGAATCTGAAAGTAACATGAACTGAGTGACTGGTGAGCAGGATGTGGTCTGTTGTTGTGACTTCTCAAGTAGACACAGGTTCCAACACTAGTGACCCCCCAAAAAAAGACATTCTTCTTTCAATAATGTAGGTCATCTGCATTTAAGAATATATATTTTATACCAAAGAACTTAATAAAGTTATCTCATTTTGTACGAAAAAAATTTTTTGGTTGATAAACTTTTTTTTTTATTGACCCTTATGCAAAAAAAGATGGTTGGTCACATTAAACCTCTTTTTATGTGAAACGTCCTCTAGAACTTTGAAAGTTGTAAGCGGATAGCTATATTGCATGAACA
>NW_004443998.1:4076256-4077235 GCF_000243295.1 Trichechus manatus latirostris
TTTTCCTGAATACCTGGCTTATATTTTCGTCTCTTAAACTTAAAGTTATATCATCAGTGGATTACAGGAAACTGATCCTCTAAGTTGGCATCCTGGGGTTTCTTTGGCAATGTTACTACAGTTAGTCATTAAAAAAGGAATTTTTACAGTTTGAACACGGGTCTTCCCCTGACGTGTGGAATATCTCCCTGATGTAATTGAAAACATTAAAATTGGAAAAGGGATTCTCTTCTAAAAAATTTTAAAGTTTGTCCTTGTTACGTAAAGTCTTTGGGTAGCGCAAACGGTTTGCGCTCCTCTACTAACCTACAGGTTGGTGATTCGAACACACCCAGCAGCACTGCAAAGTCCTGGCAATCTGCTTCCATAAAAATTACAGCCAATAAAACTCAATGGAGCAGTTCTACTCTAACACATGGGGTCGCCATGAGTCAGAATCGACAGCAATGGGGTTTTTGTTTTCTTGCCACTCAAGTTGTTGATCCATCTTGAGCTATCTTTTGTGTATTGTGTAAGGTAGGGATCTGATTGCCTTTATTTCTCATGTTATCATGGAAGGCTGGTAACCAATTTTACCAGCCCCATTTACTGAATAGACCAAAAAACAAACCCGTTGCTGTCGAGTTGATTCAGACTCATAGCGATCCTATAAGACGGAGTAGAACTGCCCCATAGGGTCTCCAAGGAGCAGCTGGTGGATTTAAACTGCTGACTCTTTGGTTAGCAGCTGAGCTCTTAACCACTGCACCACCAGGGCTCCTCCAGGAACTTATAGGTATCCTTTATTAGCTATAACATATAAAACGTCTAAACACCATAGCTTTGAGAATTAGTAGCTTTTTATTTTGTGATCATCTTCAGCTTTGGGTTGCAGTTTTTCTTACTGAGAAATGAAGATGTCTCTAACTTCTTGATGTATAAAGCAAGATTTTTTTTTTTTAATGGAGTAAGTTATTAAAACTTAATTGAGTTTAACCTC
>NW_004443998.1:4078971-4080952 GCF_000243295.1 Trichechus manatus latirostris
CTGGGCTACATGGAACAGAAGGGCAGGGAGGGAACTATCTCTACTGAGTACCTAGTATGTGCTGGTCTCTGTGTTTGGGGCATTTAAGTTCTTCTATAATTCTGTGAGGTGGTATTATTACGTTTACATTTGAAGAAACTGAGTTTCAGAGAGATTAAAAAGTTGAAGGTAGGTTTGAATTTTCCCTCTAAAATCAGCTCCATCTGCTAACCCCTTTGCTCAAACAAAACAAAACAAATGATCTTTTTCCCTTTCTCTTTACCCGTATTTATATTTCATGCCCATCCTTTCGGTTATGCTATTTGAAGCACATAAGGGAGTTGATAGTATCTATATCAACTGAGGAAGCAAGCTCTTGGACTTGTCAAAAGGAAATGTATTATGCAAAACACTCACTAAAGAATAGTCTTCCAACTGTTCATTGAAATGCTACAAAATAAATTTAACCAAACCCCACCAGCTTCTAAATGATGTCTAATATTTTTATATCCATTATGAGCAGAACAGTTATTTTTACACTTGAGAGCATCTGTCATTGCATTGTAGATATCTGACTCAAGTCTTGAAATTCTGATCTTTTAAATTGTGTGAACGTCATCCTCATTGGTCAGTCAGACAAATGTTGAATCTCAACACGTAGCTTCTTATTCTATTATTCTGTCTGGAGCTTATTATTTATACAACTGTCTGTGTATCAGCTTCTTAGGACAGGCTTTTAACTTTATGTTAAAAGGAATTCTAACTTGTGGGTGAAAAAATAAAGCAAGCAGTTTGGCAGAGGATTGATAAAAGTAAAAAATATATATTTCTCCTAACGAGATCTTTTACCGGCAAATCCAGTTTCATGCCATAAGGAGAAGAAATCTCTATTGCTTCTTTAATAGCGTAAAGCTGGCCTTACTTCCTGGTTCTATCATGGGAGATGTCTAGAAGGAGATGCTATCTTAATCTTAAAGATTTTAAAACCTCGACCCTGCAGCCAGTGCAGCTCACTGCCAGCCCAAACTCCATTTTTGTTCTGCGGTGCTTATATTTGTCAGGCATCTGATAACCTACCAAAAGGCAACCTGTAAACCTGACATGGTGAAGCTGAATGATTTCTCAGCTTTTTAACAGTGAATTTCCTGGTAAAGAGGAGCAACTAATCCTGTTAATATTTTAAAACAAAGCACCTGCCATTTTCTATGTTAAAATTTAAGGCTGGCCTAGGAATGGCTGGGCAACTTTCACTGCAAGAGCCATCTCACTGCAGGAGGAAAACCTGTGCCAGTGGGTCTGCACTGGGATGCCCCATGTTCTGTTCCTTGGACCTATTTCACTTTTAGACATTATCTTCTTGGTTCTGGAGCCCTTAGACTCTTTCTTTGGGGCTTTCCTTCCTATTTCTGAAGTTCTTCTTCCTCCCCCATCCCAAAATGGCAGTTTTCCCTTATTTTCTCCATTAGAATCTTCTGCTAAGGAAGGATTTAGCAACATTTTTCATGGTAAGACAGTGCTTCTTAAAGTCTATGACAGGACCCACTGAAGTGGTTGCAAAAGCAAACGTCACTGGACAGCTTTGACTTTATCGTTAAGATGTATGCAAATTACCTACTCTACACCATATGAAACTATTTGCTTTAAAACAATAATAATATTTTTCTTTACAAATCTTTGAGTAACACTTTGTATAAAATGCCTGTCAATACAGTTTTCCACGTGGTCAAGCTTGTAAGCAGCTTGGTTTCTTTTTGTTTTCCTGACAACATCCTTCCTGGCACTCTCTGTCTTCCTGCTACAGCGTGGACTGGTTGCTGTCTGTGCCTAGTGCACAGCCGTCCTCCTGGGACCACCCTTCCCTCATCCTGGAAATTCCCTTCCCTTTCACAGGGTGGCTCTTTGTGGCTTTTATTCTCTCATTTTGGAGAAGCACATTTTCCAGTAACTTCTAAGAAATTTGTTTGGGAGACAGAAAAGACAAAATGTCACTATTCCCTCACCC
>NW_004443998.1:4081346-4083421 GCF_000243295.1 Trichechus manatus latirostris
AATTTTCTTACCTTTTCATTTCTATCGTCCATGTCTTTTCACCTTCTACTTTCTGGGACATTTCCTTAACTTTAATATCTAGAATTTGTATTGATTTTTACTTTCACCATTATACTTTTAAACTGTAAAATCTTTTTATACTTTTAAACTGTAAAATCTTTTTCTAGAGTTATGTTGTTCTTGGTCTCTTTTATTCTGTTTTTGTTTTATTAATACAATATCTTACTGAGCATAGTAATTATAATTTCTTTGAAATTTTCTATATCTTCCTGCATTTCTGTTTTCTTTTTTTCTACTTATTTGAGCTCTTTCTTTCACGTTGGAGTGCCTTTGAATGCCAGGGGTCCTTGGGTTTCTATTCACGCTTAACAATGAGTTACTAAAATTGTGCTTAGATGGTGTTTGCCAACAAGTGCAATTCACTGTGGGATCATTTAGGGGACTTACCATTTTTATCCCCATTTGAGTTTTCTCCCCAAGAATGTCAGTATTTGTTATAATTTTTTCTGGGACAGTTTTCTCCAGAGAAATATTCTTCCATCTTCTGCTTGGGGACAGTGTAACCTGGCTGCTGGTGACCTGCAGTGAGTGAGAGAAGGGGGCTGGGGTCTCAAGCTTCATAATCCTCTGTGTCTGGAACCCCCAAGAGCAGAGCCTCTCAACTCAATTTCTCTAATTAATATGCCCCCTGTCCCCTGCATGGGAGGAAAAAGGCAGGACCTTGACTGCAGACTTGGGGACATAGGGCTTCAATCACTCCTTTTGCTCTTTTAAACAACTACCTTGTTCTTAGTTTCTGTTTCACCCCCATCTTTTGTGGCACTGATGCCTCTAATGCCTGAACCACTCTGAGGCTGTGGTGCAAATTAACTTGTTTCTTATCTGTGGGCACTTTTAATGAATCTTTCACACTTCTGCTAAATTATTTAGGATTACGCCATCCCTTTTCCACTTTCACATATGTTGGTGCAGGTGTCCAGTTTTCTGCTACTTTCATCAGAGGTGACATTTCTGTTTTTGTTCCTTGTCCTCTATGTTGTTTATTTTAAAAATTTTCTTTTTTAATGTTGAAAAAAATATATAATACACATTTGCCAATTCATCATTGATTATGGGTGATGGTTTTCAGGCATACAATCCAAATTGCAGAGGTTGGGGTTTTGTGGAATATCATGTTTTCCACTATTTGAAAACTGGCAATCAGTTACTCCCCAAAGTAGAAGTGACACTTTTAAAAGTCTTCAGATCCCTGGAGAGGGGTTGTAGGGCAGAGAAGTGGTGGGGCATGAGGGATGTCTGTATATAATGTGTACTTTTTATACAGGTGGCCAAGTGCCTTATTCTGTAATTTGTAGAGACTTTAATCTTACACATGGCATCAAGGTTTTCCTAAACTTCCAATTACGTTGTACTTAAAGGTATTTTCTTGTAAACTAAACAAATTTGTCGTGTGAAACTAATGGAAGAGTTGATGTGTTTTTGGATGTGTAATTTAAGTCAAAGGAGCTCCTGTGGCACCGTGGTTAAAGCACTTGGCTGCTAACTGAAAGGCTGGTAGTTCAAACCCACCAGCCACTCCGCTGGAGAAAGATGTGGCAGTCTGCTTCTGTAAAGATTACAGCCTAGAAAACCCTACTCTGTCCAGTAGGATTTATGAGTTGAATGGACTCACCGGCTCAAGACAACAACAATTTAAGCCAGATAGATTTAAAATTAGACGTTTAAACACCTGTAACTAGCATGTGGAAAAGCATGACTTGTGATAATGTAACCATTCACAGGTGACCTTATAACACAGCTTCTTTTATCTCCCATCACCCCTTTACATTCAGTGGGAATAAGTGTCCCTTGGCCCTGATTAAAACTCAGGCTGTTTCCACAGCTTTTCTGCCCACTCTTGGGTAGTCCTGAGGTCACTTCAAGCCATAACCATAGCCTGCATTTGGTAACTGGCATGTCCAGGCATAGATCTCAGTCAAAACTCCAAGTTCCAGTTCTTCTCCCTTTCCTGAGATGGGACCTGCTTAGGCTACAAGCCTGTGGCAGGGGCAGTGGGGTGGGGTGTGTTTGTTCTC
>NW_004443998.1:4085082-4086466 GCF_000243295.1 Trichechus manatus latirostris
CTTGGCAAGGGCCACGTACCTTGCTTCCTGGGTCATCTGTCCCTGTAGCTGTTGTAAATTTGAAAAGAGGCTTTGATTCTGTAGGAAGGTGCTGTGGGGTTGGGAGAGAGATGCCAGCCATACCTAGAAGCAGAATCTTTGATGTGGTGAAAAAAGGTGAAATTGTTAACTACAGATGAGCTAGTAAGCAAAGTAAGCACGGTGCTTACCTTGCCTATTGGATAATCCGACCCTGACTGCACATTGTTATCTGGAATATAGTTGTCTTCCTCTTACTTCACATACTTGCAGCAGCCTCGGCAACCTTACTTAGCTTCTCAGTATGTTCTCTTCATTTTTCTAAAGTTCCTGTTCTCTCTATGGAACCAGCTGGAAAAAGAGAACTTGTTAACCAGGGCTCTGGCTCCACAGACATCTGATAGGAGCATATCTGAGTGGTACACAGACAAACGTTTGAGGGCCTCTGTTAACTCTGGAAACTTTTTGATGGGCCTAGAAGATTCGTGATAAGGAGCCCTGGTGGCGCAACCATTCATCTGCTAACTGAAAGGTTAGCGGTTTGAACCCACCTACCGACTCCAAGGGAGAAAGACCTGGTGACCTGGTGACCTAGATTACAGCCTACAAAACCCGGTGGGGCGGTTCTACTCCGTCACAAGGGGTTGCTGGGAGTCAGAATCGGCTCAGTGGCACCTAACAACAGCAACAGAAGACTCTGCCGGAGCCCCTGCCTGGCCCAAGCAGTTACGGTCCACTGCTAGCCAAAAGGTTGCCTGTTAGAAGCCACCCAGCCGTGCCCTCAGGCGACAGGCCTGGTGATGTGCTTTGGAAAACTGCTCTGCACGCAGAAGGTCACTACGAGTCGAAATGGCCTCGATGGCACCCAATAACAAGAGAAGACTCTGCAAAGCTGAAGCCGCATGTCAGCAGTAAAGAGGGGTGAACTAACTCTGTCATGTGCTTTTGCCGTACTATTTAAGATTATTTAATTCTGCTTTAGAACGTAAGAGAAGCACGTAAATAGGGAGGATGAACAGACACTGAGTAGAGAAGTCAGCGGCCTGTGAGACACAGGCAGAACTCACATGATGTGTGAAGTAAAGCTAAGTGGGTGGAAACCTCTGAGTCGCGGTAGCTGCAGACAAAGTGGGGAAAGAGTGGGCTGGACGTAGGAAGGGAGGGATGGAAGGAGCCGGCATTCACGAGGTAGCCATATGCCTGGGTGCCGAGCATTCGGGATACACTGAAATCACAGGAAGCACATGAGGACTTAAATGAGGTCTTAAATTGGCCACTCATTGCTGACTTCCATTCTGGCCTCAGAAATCCTCAGCACAGGAAGTGCAGATAAAGGCAGTCCATAGCTGCTCATCAGGCTAAGGAA
>NW_004443998.1:4088896-4142943 GCF_000243295.1 Trichechus manatus latirostris
GTGCTGTACCCACATCGGGAACCCATTCAGGTGTCGTTTTATGGGACACCTCCATTTTCAGGTAAGGAAATCGAGCCTCGGTGAGAACAGTAACTTTCCCTAAGTGTCTAACTGGTAGCAAAACCAGGATTTGAAGCTGTCTGCCTAATGCCCCAGTCCACTCTGCAGAAACGTTGCTCCAGTGAGAAGGAGGCCCACAGCGAACAGAAACATGAGATTTTCTAAAAGCTGAGCCAGCCAGCTGAACCCAAAATGAAGCCATCCTTCCCCCAATGCTGTTTCTTAGAATGGATGAAAGGAATTTCTCCTTTTATGACAGGACTTGTTCTGTGAAGGAGAAAACATCAGCTGAATATGTCTAAAGTAGCAGTAAAAATTTTTGGTGGATTTGCAGTTAAAATGGAAATAAAACTGATTTAGTAAAATTGGAACACGTTTTTTGCCACAGGCTTGGTAGGGTTTGGCTCATCTTCTTGGATATGAAAACAATTTTTTTTCCAAATTAATTTCTTGAAAACTCAGCTGTCTCAGTTTTTCAAGCCAGGAGATTAAACTGATCTGATGGAGACCAGCAGCTCTGGGAGCATCCTGACCAGAGTCATAAATAAAATGCATTAGATGATTTTTAATTTGCTATAGTAATACTCAGGGACAGCCATACTGCCACAGAACCACCTCTCCATTCATTTCTGCTCAGTTAGCTATCAATCAGATTGCTGGAGAGAGAGCCAGCGTCTGGATGCTGCTGTTACTGCAGATGAGAAGAAGTGAACATAAGAATGTCATGGGGCTGTTAGCCAACAACCTGTCCTTCTTAACATCACCTTGACATAGGTGAACTAGACCAGGTACCTGAATGTTCATAGATGTTAAAACCCAAAAATACCCATTGCCGTCGAACTGATTCTTACTCATAGCTACCCTATAGGACAGAGTAGAACTGCCCCAGAGGGTTTCCAAGGAGCAGCTGGTGGATTCGAACTGCTGACATTTTGGTTTGCAGCCAAGCTCTTAACCACTGCACCACCAGGGCTCTGCCCACTTCACTTTAGAGCTTCATTTATTCAATCACTCAGATACGTATTCACTCATTCCTCCAATCATCCATCCTTCTATCCATTCAATAAATATTTATTGAGCACCTACTATGTGCCTGGTGCTCGGCTAAACTGGGAATAGAATTTACAGACCTGGGTAGTCAAATACAGTAGCTGTTAGGCACATGCGGCTATTGAGCACTTCAGCTGTGACTAGTCCAAATTAGCTCAGGCTGCTAACCAAAAGGTCAACAGTTCGAATCCACCAGCTGCTCCTTGGAAACCCTACGGGGCAGTTCTACTCCGTCCTATAGGGTCAGCATGAGTTGGAATCAACTCAACGGCAACGGGTAGTCCAAATTAAGATGTGCTGTGTGAAATACATAACTAATTTTGAAGACTTACTATGAGGAAAATGAGAATGTAAAATATCTCATTAATAATTTTTTTTATTGCTTACATGTTGAAATGATATTTTTGATACATTGGTGAAATAAAATATATTATTACAATTCACCTCACCTGTTTCTTTTTACTTTTTTTAATGTGGCTACTAGCAAATTCAAATGACTTATGTGGCTTCCATCATATTTCTATTAGATAGCACTTTAATTATTTGCAAAACATTTCTTCCTGCTATTATGTTTTGCTGGGAGAGGTTGGGGGTGTCTTTCAGGGAAGATGATAAAATGTGTAAAGGTTGAAGAGCTGATCCATTATGGATAGATGCTATTTGTAGAGTTTAGGTCATTAAATTTTAGTTTCTGAAAACTTTACTTTGGATGCTGTCTTAGTCATCTAGTGCTACTATAACAGAAATACCACAAGTGGATGGCTTTAACAAAGAGAAATCTATTCGCTCACAGTCTAGTAGCCTATAAGTCCAAATTCAGGGCGCCGGCTCCCGGGGAAGGCCTTCTCTCTCTGTTGGCTCCAGAGAAAGGTCCTTGTCATCAGTCTTCCTTGGACTAGGAGCTTCTCCTCGCCCGAACCCCAGGTCCAAAGGACGCCCTCTGCTCTTGGCACTGCTTTCTTGGTGGTATGAGGTTCCCATATCTTTCTGCTCCCTTCTCTCTTTTGTATCTCAAAAGAGATTGGCTTAAGACGTTATCTAATCTTGTAGACGTCATCAGTATAACTGCCGCTAACCCATCTTATTACATCACAGTGATAGCATTTATAACACATAGGGAAATCACATCAGATGATAAAATGGTAGACAATCACACAATACTGGGAATCATGACCTAGCCAAGTTGACAGATATTTTGGGGGGATACAGTTCAATCCATGACAGATGCTAAATATCTCGGTCCTGTGCTTCTGGAACTGACAAAATGTAGAAAATTTGGGATGCTGCAATGTTGCCATCACTGCTTTCTGCTATTTCCTGAGTTGTCACTGGACAGCCTAGATTCCTGGATGTCAAGACAAGTCTACATGGCAACACTAAAAAATATGGCTTAGAAAAAGGAAATACTACGGAACGAGTTGTTTGACATGACATTATGGCGATTAAGTGAAGTGAACTTTGTTTGGTCTTGTGTCTCTTACTTGAAATTAAAACCTCTGGGTTGTTTTGTAAGTTTGCACTGACCTACTAGCGGGAAAAAAAAAAAAAAAAACAAATAACTTGAATTGTAATTAGAATGGGAATAGTGTTTAATGACTCAGGGAATTTTGTGAGATTAACTAGTTTTGGTAAGAAGTGCTAAATGAAAAGCAATAAGGGTCAATTCCAAGTGTCTTTTTAAATTAAAATTTAAAGTAATTTAAAAAATCATCATATTTTTAGCTCAACAAATTAGTGGGGTTTTTTTCCCTTCCCTTTTTTTTTTTTTTTTTTCTTTTTTAAAGCTACATAAACTAAAAGGGCCTGTCTTTTTGCTGTTATTACAAGCAGTACACATAGTTTCCGGCCACTTTTTATGACCAAGGTTCACCGCTTCCTCCCTGGCGCTGTGAAGAAAGTATCGATGGGGAAATTGGCCTGGCATTTGGGAATGACAGAAAACCAAGCCAGAGAAATTTCTACAAATGCTCTGTGTCTCTCCAGGTCCAGCATGACTCATGTTGGAATGAATTTCCTTTCATCTAAAATGAACTTAAGAGAAGATTTTGAAATACATGGTGGGGATTTCTGGAAGCAAGAGAGTTAAGCGTATGAGTATCACAGAGCACAAGGAACCATCAGCAACTCTACTGGGATGAACACAGCGTCATAAGAAAGAAGAAATGTGACGTGGGGGTGATTTTCTCTAGGATTGGAAAACACTCCACCGACGCCAGATATTGTAGAAGAGACAGATGGCATGGCAGATGCTGTGAAAGAAAAGTGACTGACTATGAGGTGAAGCAGAAAAAACAAGCAAGGAGGACAGAAAAAAAGGACACAAGTTCCCCTCTGTTGTCAGGAACGTCTTCCTGTGGCCCTAAAATGTCTAAATTATGTTCCATAGGGTTGCAGATTGTAAAGGAAATGTCTTACCACTTTCTCCACTGATTGTGCATTTGGAATCTACAGCCATTCTTTTGAGGGGACTCACTTTTTGTCTATTGATTTTGTAAGGACGAGAGGAAGGCAACTAATTGGGTGTGTGATGCCAATATATCACGAAGAAGGTGGTGCTGCTAATCTTTTTCTGGCTCAGTTGGTTGCTATAGGATATGTAGAAGCTGGACGAAACTCATCTTGGCTTGTTTTAGAAATGCTCCCAATGAACGTTCTTTAACGGTACAAACCAATGGAATGAGATTTGCATTTTAACATCATGTAAATCAAAGTTATTTGAAATGTGTCTTAGAGATACCCAATGTAGGCATACGTGACCTGTAATGTGTGCAAGGGTTGGGTGTGGAGACTCTACAGTGCTCCCGAATTTTAGAATTCCTCTCTACTCGGTAATCAGTGATGGAGAAGAGCTAGTGCTGAATGGGACTGGGCTCTCGTATCAGCAAAGCATTTAGGTCCCCCAGGTTTAAAATAGAGGCCTCAGCAAAATGGTAAGTTAGCACATATTGTGGCTCTGTGGGGTTGATTGGGAATGGATGAAGCCAACAAAGATAATCTACTGTGAAATACTCAGGCACACACACAGTGCAGATCTAATGTATGAAAATTCAAAAATGTGTTTGACAGCCACTGTCACATTACTTACATCAAATGGAGATGGATTCAATTCAGCCTGAAATAACCAGTGTAAGTTGTTAAAACAAGGAACGTCTGTGGATGCGATTAAGGATTTTCCTGCCATTACCAAACAAACAAACAAATGCACATAAAAAAAATAACTGGACAAACGTGACGGTTTCGGCACTGTATTTGGAGAAGAAATTGAATAATTGAAGGCCATACAGGATCACTGACTAACGAAGAACTGCTGTAGGATTGTCAAGGGTAGTTTTGATTATAAGTCATGTTTTCCTTATGTACTGTTTTAGAAACACTAATAGGCCCTCCTAAGGTAGACTCCAAATCAAAGACGCATTGGGTTGGGCAAATCTGCTGTGAAAGAGCGCTTTAAAGTGTGGAAAAGGAAAGATGTTACCTTGACGACTAAAGTGTGCCTGACCCAAGCCATGGTATTTTCAGTCACATCACATGCATGCAAAAGCTGGACAGTGATTAAGGAAGACCGAAGAAGAATTGATGCCTTTGAATTGTGGTGTTGGCGAAGAATATTGAATATACCATGGACTGCCAAAAGAATGAACCAATCTGTCTTGGAAGAAGTACAACCAGAATGCTCCTTAGAAGCAAGGATGGTGAGACTACATCTTACATACTTTGGACATGTTGTCAGGAGAGATCAATCCCTGGAGAAGGACATCATGCTTGGTAAAGTACAGGGTCAGTGAAAAAGAGGAAGACCCTCAATGAGATGGATTGACACAGTGGCTGCAACAATGGGCTCAAGTGTAACGATTGTGAGGATGGCGCAGGACCGGGCAGTGTTTTGTTCACAGTGTCACTGTGAGTCGGAACAGACTAGATGGCACCTAACAACAACAACAAGGTAGACTCCATTGTATATATATAACTTTCACTCACATCCACACATATATGATTTACAGGATCATTGCCAAAATGAATTTTAATAACAACACCGAATCCAGAAGAGCCCAGACACCCTGTATCCCATTTTAAGAGCAGCAGATGTACCCGAGGTCACCGGCAATCCTTGTCTCTGGGTTTCCTGTGTCGTCTCTCTGTGAGCCCCAAGACCAGTACTTTTCTCTGTTACAGTAAAGTAAAAAAGACTAAATGTAGAAAATGTGATTCCAAAGATTAGTTTCAAACTCTTGTCATTTCCATCAAGCCAGCCATGGAACGAATGAGTATAGTAAGTTTAAAAAACAAACCTGTTGCCATTGAGTCGATTCTGACGCACAGCGACCCTATAAGACAGAGTAGCACCGCCCCCACAGGGTTTCCAAGGAGCTGCTGGTGCATTTGAACCGCCTTTGGTTGGCAGCCAAGCTCTTAAGCACTGCGCCACCAGGGCTCCATACTAGGTTTGAGGACACGTATTTTCTGAAAGCTAGGGAGCACTCAGAGGGAAGCTCCTTAGATCTGGAACAAGTCTTGCCTGAACAAGGCCTGCTAAGCCCTCCCAGAGGAATGGGCCTAGGAGCTGGGATGGGCTGGCCCCCCCCCCCCCCCGTGGTACGTTACACACAATGTAGTTGATGGCTGCTGAGTCACAAAATGCCATGTTCCTTGACCTGATCAACAAATGATAAATGCACAGCGTTTGACACACTCTTCATTAGGCCTCTGAACTTGGACAATGACTCATGGTAAAATTGCTTCCTATTCTGCTCTGTGGAATTTTATATAAGAAACTCAGGGAATACGTAAATTTTCTTCAGTTCCCGGAGAGGCTGGACATTGCTGCGGTTATAAACTCCATTGGCAGCAATTTTTTTTTTTTTAAAACTTGAAGCTCCTTTCTAATAAATTTAAACATCCAGTCAATGCTTGGGGCCCTAGTGGTGCAGTGATTAAGCGTTCGGCTGCTAACCAAAAGGTCAGCAGTTCGAATCCACCAGCTGTTCCTTGGAAGCCCTATGGGGCAGTTCTACTCGGTCCTATAGGGTCGCTATGAGTTGGAGTCTGCTCTAAGGCGACGGGTGTTTTGGTCGTCAGTACTCACACAAGAGACGCCGTTTTCTTTTATTATCACATAGTTTGGCTCTTAACTGAGTTTTCTTCTTCCTTTATTGGTGTAATACAAATGATAATGTTTCCTTTTGAGAGGATCCTACAAGATGACCTAAAATTAAAGGTAGGGGTGGGATGGGCAAAATGGGCACATACAAAATGACCCTTGAAGAATCCCAGATGTTCTGTTATCCTGTACAAGGTATAATTGCAGAAGGCACTGTTTCCAGTAAGAAAACAGTCACTCGGCACTTAAAATGGGAAGCAATTCCAACCTTTTAGCTGATTGCCCTCGAGTCGATTCGGACTCACAGCGACCCTACAGGACAGAGTAGAGCAGCCCCGTAGGGCTTCCGAGGCTGTGATCCTTATGGGAGCAGACTGCCACGTCTTTCTCCCAAGCCAGTCTTCCATAGCTCCCACTAGATCACATGAAATCTGACACTTTCACTGACTAAACAGCTTTAGTGCTCTGTTTCAATGTCATTGGGAATAGTGTGACATCATATTATCCTTGCAACAAATATTTTATGTACTAATAAAATGTTTATAGTCTGCTTTATCAAATACATAGTCTTTGCTTTGACAAAAATTATGCGTCTTTCTGTCAGTTCCATGGATAATCACTTACTATGAATCTCTAACACTGACGCTACCTTATAGTAAACTCTTATTTGTCCAGAATCAGGAAAGCAGAAAACCCAAGGTAGAAAATTGGATATATAGATTTTTAACATTTCTCTGTATTTGAGAAAGAGATAAATAGCATTTATCCCTAACATTTTTTGTCAGAAATGCAACATACAGAAAAATTCATATATACCTCAGTCATTTATAGATTCTATAACTACAAAATACCCTGTAGTAAGAGTAATCTTCACAGACCCTGATTTATTACATGATCCTGAATGGCCTTTTGAATCATCAGGGATGGAATTATCTCCAGTGTAATTTTGTGCTGATCACACTATGTTAATTATTTAAAATTTGGTAATCTGTTCACATTAGAAACCTCAATTAACCAGAACATCTCCTTTTCCTTTTTCCCCCAAATCTCTTTATTTTTAATCACCTCAGGCAAGTGATAATCCCTATTATTGTAAATCTCAATTAACTAGGACGTTCTTTTTCCCTTGTCCTCCCAAACTATCTTCTTTCTCAATATGCCTAGACAGGCTCTGCAAATAAATGTAATTTGAAGAAAATCTGGTTTAGAAACACTCTGGAAGCTTCCACAGGAGGAAGCTTAAGCTATTGTCTTCAAACAATTGTAAAAGAAGGGGGACAAAATGCTACAGATCCTCAAGAATCAACAACCAACAAGGGGTCTCATTTTGAAGCAGTCACTCCTGTAAACCCTCTCTCTCTTCATGGTGCCACTTAGCACTTGTTAACTGCAGATCGAAAACTAGTCAGACCCAGAGTCATTATAAACCAGGAAGACCCTCAGAGGGTTTAACCGGAAATACTGATGGCTGGGTTATAAGCGCCCCCCTTCCATTAATTTTACGGTTTTAATTGGTGCAATCACAAAAGCGAATTGAACCTGGAAAAAGCAAACACTGTACCAGCAGGCGCCACAATCCCAACTCCTTCAACTGCTGAAAAACACACGAAAGATGCAGGACGCAGATGCTCTGCAGGTGAACATGGCGCCCGAAAGACATCAACCAGAAAGGTGTGTATTTTTCATATTCAGTCAGATCAGGGTGTGAATATGTTTCACTTCCTGCTGTGAATGGAATAAGTCTTCTAGCTAGAAGCAATAGCTTTAAAGTCTTTTTATTAAATGTCTTCACTCACCTTCCATTGGGGTGTTACTGTCTGGTCGATTTGCAAAGACAACATCCACATACTCAAGCTGCAGTCTCTGGAGGGAGCCCTTCAGTCCTGGGAACAGTCGCAGGAGAAACCCAAAAAGTCAAAATATGAGAACTATTAGAAAGAGTTGATGTTTGGGTCCCTTTAAAAAAATCACTTTTTTTTCCTTTAAAAAGGCATTGGATTCATTTCAATAAGACATTGAATACAATGATGCTAATTGGCCAAGTTTCACCTTTTAAAACTATGTCAAAGGTTGACTTTGCTCCAACAAAGAAAAACCTGAGAACTTCTCTGATGATATTAGCTCCCTCACAGGAAGTGCATACTTGGTAATGATCCTTCACTATGACTCCTTTGTGGCAGTATCCTGAAGCTGAGTATAGAATAAAAAGCAGCTTCTCTTCGAGAGTTTATTTTCCTTCCTCTTGAAAACTGTAAATTAATGTTTGCTTTGAATTATTTAATGGCTTGTAGTGGAATGGAGACATATTTATTGTACATCAAACCCATTAAAATGGTATACATCAGAAATAAATGACTGCCTTAGCCCCTCAATAACGTATACATGAGTTTTAAAAGTAAGGGAAAGGAGTTGGCAAATGAAGGCTTTACTCAACATTTTACTAATTGGAGCAAAGTTTGAAGAATCAAAAATATAGCTAAGTTCTACCATTTCCCTTTCTCTCCATTCTTTTGGAAACAAACCAAGACGATAGATGATATAGAGACTTGAGAGGGGAAAGCGAGACGTTAAGAAAATCTGGTACCAAAAATCTGTGTTGCAGCCTTCACCATTTGCTTCTATTCCTGTGACTCATCAGAAACAATTAATTTCACTAAAATTAATACTTCCTGAAATAGAAGGTATTGTATGGAATATTATGCAACCAAAAAGATGACAGTATTCAAGAATCATTTTATCTCATTTCCATGAGGCACGGCATTTCCTTATCAGCCTGTTTAATTCCTCAGGAAGACCGGAGGTTTTTCTTTTTTTATTTTATGCATAAAGTTAATTGCATGTTAAATGAGGCTCTTATAAATTTAAATTTGGCTCATTTAAATTTGATTTTTCAAACTGGTTTATAGGCCGGCAGCCATTACTTTCCTGACAGGAAAATGGAGTGCTTGAAGACAGTTCTGGAAATATTTTTCGTTCACTGAGAAAGGATTGCCTGTGGTGGTAGCATGTTAAAAGAAGCATCGATGAAGAGATTAGAGCAGACAGGTGTTATAAGGTGCAATGCCTGCTCGTAAAAAACTGTGGTGACTTTCAGGCTGACAGTATCACCAGCTATCTCAAGGGGCAGTTGGAAATTAAATTTACCTTAAAAAGACCATAACATGAGCCACTTTTTGGAAGCAATTGAACGTGAGGAGGAGGTAAGGGGAGGAAGAACAGGATCACCAAGCAAACAAATAATAGGGTATCACAAGGTTTAAAAGGTTGGAAATCTCCACCCTCGCATGCTGTGTGATCCCACTTGAGTTATTTTACCTTTTGGTTTGTGACTCCGTTGTCTGATCTGCCGCGGGGATAACCATACCTACCACCTTCAGAATCACTGCCCCAGAGAGCAAGTAAAATCCGTTGTCAAGCACTTTGTAAGCACAATAGTCTACAGAAATGTTACGGTGATTCTAACGGTAGTGTTCACATCTAGGAAGGTTCAGAGTGAGAGGTGCCAAAGACTGAATGCCAGAGACTTTCACCGAACACCCTGGTTTTGGAGGGAGGCATGTAGTTACAGTTCTGGTCCATCGGTGCGAGACCTGTTGTACATCAGGTCGTCATGGGTCCGAACCGACACTACAGCCTCTAACAACAACGGGCCCACGCCTGGCACCGGAAACAAGTGTCCTCCTTTCTAACGATGGCTCCCATCCCACCATGTTTCTTCCCAGCAGCTCAGTGTGGGCTGACAGTGACCAGGAGAAGAAGCTACAGCTAACAGGGTACTGTTGGGATGCTGCGTGAACAGGCAGCTCACAGACTGGTCAGGACTTAAGTCCTTTACTCTTTCAAGCAGCGAGCAGGTAGTGAGTCCTGACTTCATCCTGAAACTGCCGGGATGTGGAAGGACACGACCTTCATCCCCATGGAGCCAACACTGCATATTGGGAGCACTTGTCCAAGATAATGCTGTGTAATGCCATGGACTTGATGTAAAGGCCATTCTCGTTGTGTCTGGTCTTCCCTCATCTCTCAGTTCTTTCCCTGGAAAGTGTTCTTCCTCTGGAAAGTGTTCTTCCTCAGTATTCAGAGGTTCAGGTGTACTCATGTGAGAACATAAGGCATGAGGTGTTGTATGAGGCCAGTGAATACACCTGGTTTCTACTCTTGACTCTGAAGTTGACTAAATGGAGACTGTGCAGTTAAGAGGCACTATCCATTTTGAAAATCTCAGTCATATAAAGTATTGTAATCCATAGTATCTGTTTTGCTATATAGAGAATGACCTACAGGGGTAAGACTACTGTAGCAGAATAAGCTTGTACTAAGTTGGTAAGTTCAAAGCAACTGACTGCTAACCTAAAGGTCAGCAGTTCGAAACTATCAGTGGCTCCGAGGGAGAAAGATGTGGCAGTCTGCTTCCGTAGAGATTTACAGCCTTGGAAACCCCATGGGGTCACTATGAGTTGGAATCGACTCGACAGCAGTGGGTTTAAGTTGGTGAGAAGTGTTCACCTTTGGGAAAAGTTGTGCAAGTAGAGATAAGAGGAATTGCTGGTGTACTTGATATAAGGTGTTTGGGAGACAGAAATAAAGGATGTCTCTTAGGATTTTGGCCTAAGAAATGAGGGGACTCCTACTTTAATGGAGAAGGAAGGGAAAAGCAGATTGGTGGGGGCGGGGGCGGGGGCGGGGGGTGGCTCTGAAAAGCTACCTTTTGGCCGTGATGAGTTTGAGCAGCACGCCAGTCAGCTGCATGGAGCTCTTGCAGCTAGATGGACCAGTATGGCATTCAGAGGCTAGGTCTGTGTGTAGGTGAGACATAGGGTTTGGGATACAGGGTACTAATCCGGACTGGCTGCATGACCCAGAGAAGTCTCTTAACCTCTCTGGGCGTCAGTTTCCTCATCTGTCCAAGATGAAATGGGCTAGATAATCTTTCTGCTTCAGTTCCTCATTCAACTGCAAACTCAAGCAGGTAATTGTACTTTTTCCTCTTTGGATTCTTTAATCAGGTAGAAATAGTTAAATAATAGCAGTATAAAGCATGCTCAACACATGTTTCTTTGATAGAGCCATCTAGGGTTTATATCCCATAAACAGTTCCGTTCTATCTCCATTTAGGAAATGCTCGTTGAGTACTGGCTTGGGGCCAGGTATTGTTTTACGTTTAAGTAGACATGCAACAATGCATTAACCTTGACTGCAGAAGGGCAGCGGACAGCTAATCAAAACCTGAGGAAGTAAGTGCTTCAGGGCAGCAGCATGCACTTGGCACTTGTCCAGCCTCGGTGAGAGGTAAATACTGAAGTGGGAGAAACACTTCCTGCCCTTGAGGAGATCTTTAGAAGTTTATTAGAAATTCCTCAATATTATCAAAAGGATAATAAACAATGTTATTAAAGGAAACAGCTTTCAGGTGACTATAAAACCAAAACACAAACCTGTTGCCATGGAGTGGATTCCGACTCATAGAAATCTAAGTTCATTTTTCTTTTAGGTTTTGAAGTTGAACAAAACCAAAAATCAAACCCACTGCCATCTTAAGTCGATCCCAACTCACAGCGGCAGGAACTATATTATTTAGAAAGTGAACGTTAATCCTGTTTCGTAGGATGCTAAAGAAGTAAGTTTATTCCAGCCATTCTGGCTGATTGGCGTGGCTAGAGGTGGATCAGCTGCGCAGTGTTGCTGGTTCAACTGTGTAGAAACAAGGCGGTCAGTAGTTTGGAGATTCTACAAAGGTTCTATTCAAATACGCTGCGTTGTCATCTTTCACACCTACTACAGATTTGCTTTCATATCTAGCTTGAAAAGAAATGCTGCTTTAATAATGTACACTGTTCTCCTATATAATTTTCTAGTTTATTTGCAGCAGATCTTCTCAGTCATAGTTTGATACATCTGCTTCTTTCTATAAAGCCTGTGCTGTATTAAAATAATACATGTGGCTGCACCTTCCTTTATGAAACATGGTTATCCTGGATGGGTAAACATGGTACTCTGGAAAGAAATCCTGTGATGAAGCCATTTGTTTTTTTTTTTTTTTTTTTTTTTTGAAAAATTATCCTTTAATTGAAAAATCATAAATTATCTTTTTTTTTTTTTTTTAAAGTTTAGATAGAAGGGCCTAACATGTGCCATTCATGACAACGTCTCAAGCAGAGCTATCTCGGATTATTTTCCACTCCTGCACCAAAACAATGACAGTGGGTTTGTGTTCTGAATCACACAACAAAGCTGTTGTTTACCTGAAAGGCAAATGAATACTTAGACACAGCTTTTGACTGTAAAAACACACAAATGATTTACTTACTTGTACAATTTGACTTGCCAAAGTATTTCTAGTCCTTTAGGTTAGGCACTAAAGAATTTGATCTGCTAAATTCTAACAGTGGCACAAATTGGGGCTTGATAAATGTCTGTGGAGTGGTTGAATGAATAAATAGAATTTTAGAGCTTGAAAGGACCTTGGGATTCTAAAGGGAAGTAACAAACCTGTTAGTGAAATTTCTTTCTCCAACTTGTGAATCTAAGAATGTTGTATCTAACTGGGTCTAAATCAAGGACGTTAGGTTCATTGAAAAGGCCTTTCATATGAATTGTGTATATATTATGCACAAGTCAAGCTCATTTTACACTACATAAGCTAGCTCAGGTGGCCAAGTTCTGCAAGCACCAAGTGGCCTGAACTCTACATGAAGGGGACCTCTGCCTTACCCTCTAATAGTGCTTCTTAAATTTAATGTGCATACAAATCTCCAGTGCTGGACAAGGTCACCTTCATATTAGAACAAGTCCAATGAAATCTGAGGATAATGATTCATAAATCTCTTCAAACTTTATTTTGGGTCTAGAAATCTTATATTCCCGCTTTTTTGTAAAATTTTCATAATTCCATAATTTCAGCCTGCCTAGAAATGTCCTTAGTGCTGATCACCTTGCAGTCCTGAGCTCTTGCCTTTGGCTTAAATGATGAACTGCAAAATAATAATAATAGTGATAATAATAGCAGCAACATAAGAATAAATGATCTCAATTCTTTAATCTCAAAAGTTTGAAATTTTGTGTTAAAGTTTGAATCTGGGTCAGTCTGAATTTCAGCGGACTTGGTTTATCCATCCTGAGAGATTAGTTTCTAAGATAATTCCTGACAGATTTACAAGGAGAAGGAATTTAAGATATTTCCATTAAGTTGTAAGAGGCCTGCAGAAAACTGATTCAAAAGAGAGAGAGAGACTCCTGAAATTATGCACACACTGGTAAATATTAAAATAGTGGCAACACGTGAAGAGCACAGTTGCAGATCTTCATTCTTTTTGTCTTCAATTTCATATTTCTTTGGTGATGGCCAGTGTGAACCATTTTCTAAATCTCTTTCTCTTCTAATCAATTAGATTTTTAAAAAGAGAAAAGAAAAGCAAGAACTTTTGAGGCAGCACACTGCTGCCTTGTCCGCTCACTTCATGGTACAGGCATACATGGGTTATTTCTCACTGATAAACTCAGGGTGTATGACGTGAGTTACGACGTAACTACTAAGTACAGAAATGGTAACCGTTCCGAGAGGCAGGGTGGGCTTGGCTTTCCAATGTCAAATGGAACACTAAGGCCTGAGATAAGATTCTATTTGTATAAGGAGTCTGTGAGCTTCCTCTGGTGCCACATCCTGGTAGTTGATTGTGGCCACCAAAGTGTCACTTACTTGGTAGAGACTGTCCTTGGCCATAGAGTGAGGACTAGCTGCTGTGCTAATTAGAACAATGAAAACAGTTTCCTTTTGGGGTGATGAAAATCTTTTCAAATTAGATTATGGTGATGGTTGCATAACTCTGTACATATACTCAACCAATGGACTGAATACTAAGTGGGTGAGCTTTTATAGTATGAAACATATCTCAAAAAAGTTCTTTAACAAAGTCTTCTAATAATGCTTTATTAATGTGGTAGTAGCTGTAAATGAGAAGAGTTCTAGGCCATTTAATCTTTCTTTTTTGAATTCCCATTCTCCCCTCTACACCTCTACAACTCACTCCCCACGCTCAACCCCAGGAAGAGACTTGGCTGATTGCGATTCATTTTCTACAACATTTTCCTTCCCCTTCTGATGTGCTTTGAATCTATTTGGTTGAAACCATTCTTGAATCAGCAACCAGTGAATGAAAATAAAATGGAAGCAGCAGTACCCACCTTCAATAATATGTTTTCTTGACAACCCTCTTTCCGTTTCAGCTCTGCCAAGAAAAAAGAAGCAAATGACTTTTAGTGGGGGTGTGCTTTTTTTTTTTCTTTTAATAAATCTCTGTTCCAAAGGTACAGAAGAAGAATAGTTCTTACTTGGACCAAATTGCTAATTTTATATCCTGTTTTCAGCAAATTCTACACCTCTGGAGACTGAGGAGAGAGGGCTGGTAGGCAGCACACTGCGTCTCTTTTCTTTGGAGACCCCAGGAGATGGATTAACCATGGACTGTCACAGTCACCCCCATCACTCAGCACCAGGCTCATGTTAATGACTACTCAGCCCTGTGCAATATGACATCTGGCTCAATCTTCCCACCTTGTTCTTAACCAATCCAGAGTAAAAAAAAAAAAAAACACCTTGACATCATTTTGTAAGCTTGCTATAAGGTTGCCAGGCTGGTGATATCACTAGCTTTTCTGAGAAAGGAAGCGGATCTGAAAGTGTGTTTTGACCTTCAAAAGAAAGTTTAAAACTCTCTTCTTCAAAATGAGCTGAATCAAGTCTTCTGTTAATTAGTTTCCTGGAAGACAAATCCTTCACCAGGATTTTGCCCTCCCAGACAATTTCAATTCTTAAATTGGCTCTGACCAGTTGGAAAGAAATATGGTCAGTGGATTTGCAAGTATCGATGAAATGTTTCTCGAACATCAATACCCTTGACAGCCTTTTTCGTAAAACGTAGTAGTTTATCATTCACCCTTGACGATTTCGTTTCTTTTTATAAATATATTAGGTAATATTGCATGTAGCACTTTACTATATAATAGTTCTTGCAGACTGCTTTATTTCCGGTTTATTCTTAAACTGTAAGCGAGGTTTTGAATACCACTGCAGCAGACAAGCGACGGCACCGTGACACCGAAGCACAACGCAAATCCACATCTCTTATAGGCACTGTGTTGCTTTGTTTTTCTACAGACTACACTAGGAATAAAAATTTAACTTCCATCTTTCTGTCTTCATAGTGATCATAAACAGGCTCAAAAATAACAATAAACTGTGTGTGTGTGTGTGTTTATAAAACAAAACCAATCCCATTGCTGTTGAGTCGATTCCGACTCATAGCGACCCTATAGGACAGAGCAGAACTGCCCCATGGGGTTTCAAAGTCTGTAATCTTTATGGAAGCAGACTGCCACATCTTTCTCCCATGGAGCAGCTGGTGGGTTTGAACCACTAACCTTTCAGTTAGCTGCCGAGTGCTTAACTACTGTGCCACAAGGGCTCCCGTGTGTGTGTCTGTGTGTGTGTGTGTGTGTGTGTGTGTGCGTGCGTGTATACACACATATATTTTGATTAGAAGGTTCCTAAAGAAGAATCTGCCCCTGCCTCCTATATCTTCTTAACTCTTCTCCATCAATTATAGGGAGGTAAATAAGGTTCTTGCTAAGCCTCCAACATTCTTTGATATCGCCACGAAAAGGGCATTGCCAGCCGCCACTCTGGTATATGGCAAATAGCTTGCTGTTCTCTTACATGGCTGTTAAAAAGGCCAGACTTCTAAGTCCTGCTGAATAACGTAACTACCAATTCAAACTCTAGCAGGCCCATCAGAAGCCAGTTCATCCCGGGAAATTCGTTCTGCATCCCCACCACAGAGAAAGGACTTCTCTTTCATTTGGTCCAACAGCAAGCCAAGCAGGTAGCTTCCTGTTCTTCTCCAACGAGATGGTCCTTTTGATCAATACTTTCAGAGCCCTCTGCCAAAAAGATCAGAGACCTACACGAGGGGCTAGACAAGATATTTTTATCTTTGCATTCCACAGAAATCTCTGAGTTGTGACAGATTTGAGTAGCTTTTCTTCTGTGGTAGCTACTGCTTATTTTCTTTTCCTGAAATCTGAACTCGTTTTTGGAAATTATACTACTTGTGAGGTTGGGACTAGAAAATCTCCACGAATCTCTTAGTAACCAGTGACCACATGCTTTGCACTAAATTTCTTTGGGAGACAACTTGCTAAAATTGAAACCTAGCCCAGTTGCTATTCCTTAGCATGAGAAAAAACAAAACAAAAACAAAAACGTTCTCTCCAAGACAATTAATTTAGTAACTTAGATGTCAGACGGTTACCTAAGAGATAAAAGCATGAAGGACGAGTTGTTTCCTGGTAAGTAGGGAAAATTTAAGGTACATAACTTACTTTCCACCCCAGTAGAGTTTGGTTGTGATGACCAGGCTGGACCTCCTGTAGGTTAAACAGACAAACACACAGAGAGAAATATTAAATAAATCACAGGCTATCCCACTGAGTTACATTAGTGTTATAGCAACAGAAATAATTCATTATTGTGCCTCACATTTTAAAAAAAAACAGATGAAGAGATAAATTTGTTAATGTATGTCACTGAAATGTAAAGACACAGGGAATCTGGTGAAGGGGGAATAGGCGTCAGGTCCTCGAGGAAGGGGTTGAAGGGACGTGATCTGTGCTGGAGAGGCTAGAGGAGGCGAGGTCTGTGTCAGCGGGTGGGTGAATGAGTGGTACAAGGTGAAGGTGGGTGGTCGGTGAGTACAGAGGGTCAGGAACAGTCAACGAGAATGACAAGGGAAAGGGCTTAAAGGATGGATTACTTTAGTAGCCCAAATAAATAGCCACCAGTAACACTTATTTGGAGCCCTGGTGGCACAGGGGTTAAGAGCTCAGCTGTTAACCAAAAGGTTGGCAGTTTGAATCCACCAGCTGCTCCCTGGAAACCCTCTGGGGCAGTTCTACTCTGTCCTAAAGGGTCGCTATGAGTCCGAATCAAGTTGAGCGCAACAGGAAACACTTGTTTAGTATCTGGTGTAGTGATGTTTGTGCTGAATGTGAGATTTTTCCCGGGAGTAAGTCTCTCTCCATCAAGGACCTTGAACTCTAGTAAAAAAAACCAAACTCATTGCTGTGAAGAAGTCAATTCCAACTCATGGTGACCCCATGTGTTACAGAGCAGAACTGCTCCATAGGGTTTTCTTGGCTGTAATCTTTACAGAAGCAGATCACTAGGCCTTTCTTCCATAGTGCCAGTTGGTGGGTTTGAACTGCCAACCTTTAGGTTAGTAGCTGAGCACAAATCATTTGTACTACCCACAGTCCTAAGGACCCCAGTAGCTCTGAGTTATTACTTCTTCCAACCAAGGTATTCACAAGCAGGAACTGATTACATGGTAATATTGATGACGAAGTTTAAGTTATAATACTCAACAAGATTGAGAATAAATAGGAATAAAATTTCTTTGAGTGTCTTCTTAAGTGGAAATGTCCTTTTAGGATAACAACCCTAAGATTCTTAACTCAAGTTTCTACCAGTTGACTCCCAGGGGATTGAGATGTGGAAATCTTATCAGCACACTTACAACCTTCTCAAATCCATACCTAAAGGCGGGAAAGGCAACGTAGCATTATGATTGTGGAATATGAAATATGTCTTGAGAACTACAAGCATATAATTTAAAATTGAGAGGTAAAGCTCAATGCAATTTAGTTTCTCTAGATACGTAATTCAATTGAACTGATGTAGAAAAAAATCATTTGCTATTCAGAGGTTAAGACAAACTTCAGGAGTATAAGGCATTTCTAATTCCATCAGCTGTAGGGTAAATGCCTGGGGGTCTTAAGGTATAAAAGTCTAGCATGATTAATGATAACCAACGGGGAATGACCACCGTCGCAATTCTGATGACCTGCCGCAACAAGAAAAATTTGCAGAAAATTCCCATCCCACTGGAATTAATTCTCCGAAAAGCAATTTGAATCACTGTAATGGAAGGCCTACTGATACATGCAGCTGGAGATTACACACCCCAATGGGGCTGACGTACTTCCCAGGTCCATCTATCAACCTCATGGTACCTATTATAACAGCAGTCTACCACAGGGAAGCCAGGTCTCCTTTAGCAAACATTTTCAGAGCTTCCACAAAAGGCTGGATGGAATATTATAAAAACCGAATGCAGCCCTTTCGATTATTCAGAGCAGTTGGGCTTGCCAATGTTGCATATTCCACCCAAACACCATGGACTTACTTAGTTTTTCGAAGTTAGGCTTTCTGTAAAATGTTGCATATATGGGTGTGCACACTAACATTTATATTCAAATAGCAGGGGGAGACAGAAACCTGGCGAGCTACCACCGATCCACACGGAGGCTCTCAAGTAACTCTTCGGAGGGAGTAGAGGATAACATGAACGTTTTGCAATGATATGTCACAAGCTTCAAAGGCTTTTGCACCCCTTACCTCACTTTATCAACACAAAACCTCATGAACAGCGATGTCCATTTCACCTGTTGCTGTCAAGTTGATTCCGACTCACAGCAACCCTATAGGACAGAGTAGAACTGCCCCACAGGGTATAACCGCCCCAACAGGGTTTCCAAGGAGCAGCTGGTGGATGAGAACTGCTGACCTTTTGGTTAGCAGCCGTAGCTCTCAACCATGGCGCCACCAGGGCTCCAGGTTGCCCATTTTACAGGTGGGGAGACTGAAACCAGAGAAATGAAGTAGTTTGTTTGCCCTGGGCAACACAACTGGCGAGTGGTAGAACCGGGACTAAAATGCTGTTGACTAGGGAGCCATTTTCTGTGACTCAGTGCTGGGATGACAGGTCTATCCTTCCACCAGTCTCACTGGGGCAGATGTCAGCTGATATGAATAAGCGGTAGTGGGGTGAAAGCTTGAGTTCTTACTTGTAAGACTGAAAGGTGGTTTGTAAAAGATGCATGTTAATGTGTTTTTATACAAAGGGATGTAATAGGCTCTGTGACTGTGGAGAGTGATAATCACATGTCCTCGGAATGTCAAGAGGAGGAGACCGAGTGCGTCAGGTGTACTGTGACAGCCTGCACCTTGGTGTAGACGTCCCTGTGCTATTCGTGGACTTACCTTGAGGTCATGATTTCGGTAGTGACAGATGGACCAACCTGCTGGTGGGAAGGTAACTCAGCAAGGTGGAGGACCAGGTGGGGACATGAATGTTTTTCCATATTTAAGGTTGAATATAGATTTTTTTTCACACCCTTACAGTCTCCTGGGGTGGAGGTAGTGGGGAAGGGAGAGGGAGGAAGTGGGCCACCAACCCTTATTTGTACATATCTCTATAAATGTCTAGTTTTCCATTTCTGCAAGGCCTTGTATTCCTACCAAATGTTCCTCTCAGAGTGAGAGTCAGCAGCCACCATAATACATGGAGCTCTGTTCGGCCCTTCTAGTTTCTCCTCTCAAAGGGAGCTTAAGCGAAGCATGTAAAAGCATTGTAAAATCCATCTGGAGTTGTACTCTTTGAAAATGCCCATGCTTCCTGGAGTGAATTTAACAAAACACACGCGAAGACTATATGCACGGGCACAGAGTGCTCTGAGGGTCATCCGCACTAACGCTATAGCTCTATTTATTTGGCCAGCAGAAGATGTGCCAGAGCAGTGGAGGTCCCCAAGCTTGTCCAATGGCCTTTGCTAAGCTTTGCTTAATTCGTTCCTTATGGTGGAAGAAGTGGTTGTCATGGCTGACACGTACAGTGCAGTGGAGGGGTGTGGCCTGCCCCCCACCGCCAAGCACTACAGTATTTCCCACTACCACTGCCTTTGGCTAGAGAAGGTGATGGGAGGGGACCTGTAAGCACAGCCATCTCGGGTAGCAGGTGCCCAGGTACTAGGGCCCTCCCTGAGCGCACGGAAACACTGGCTAATTCAGTTGTATTCAGGTAAGAAAGTATCGCAGTGTGTATCCCCAGGTCTCCTCGTTTCATCATTTCTTTGCATCCAAAGTTGTTAATAAAATGAGCAGTGAACACAACTGTGGGTGTGTAATCAGCTTCCTGTCAGCTTACTTCCTTCACCAAGTGAAGCCCTGAAAACGTCCCTTCACTTTCTGCACAGATATCTCACCAACATTCCCGGCTTCCTGGCCCAACCCCACGGTATTCATTGTCAGCAATGACGAGTCAATAACTTTTGAAGCACAAGTAATGAACTCGCTGACATGTATTTCAAACCATTGCAATTGTTTCTTTACCAAGAGTTGACTTTTTTTTTTTTTTTTTTGACAGCCTTTTGGTCAGGTGTCATATGATTTTATTTCCCCTGCTCTGGTGGAAAGCTGTAACACTTTCTAGGCACACAGGTTGTTAAGGTGGATGCAGGTACCTCCAGCCTTTCTTCTTGATGATGCTCCCCAGTATCACCTCAGCCCTGGAGAAGGAAACAGAGAATGCCTTAGGATGCAGTGTCCTGGGAAAGCAAGGGTCAACCCAATACACCGAGCCACTCCTTGTTTGAACCCTCAGTGCCTACGTATCCTGAAAATAGAAGCCACTCTCGGCTGGTAGCACGGCTTCCGCTGTTTCTGCTTCTGCCTACGGAATCCTACTCTGGAGCATTCCAGAAGCACCTGCCCAATTCTGACATGCTGGCAGGAGACCGCCTGCAGTCCTGATACTAAGAAACAGTGGAATCATTTGGCAGCTCAGTGTTTTTGAACCACCTGCGCCCATATATAAATGTCCTGCTTGGTGGTATCCAATGGGAGTCCAGATTTTCCTTCTAATTGCTGTGGTCTCCAGTTGAGACCAGGCAGGGCAAGGAGACCACACACTGTTTAGACAGAAATTCGTGACTCTCTGGGGCTCTTGCAGAATAAAAGAAGACTCTTCTCATGGGTTTAAATTCCCAACGGCCAGGGCTGCAGATGCAGTGGCCCACATCTAGAGATAATCCTGGGTTCCTGTGACAAACTTTGTCTCAGAAACTTTGTTGTAGGAGCAAGATAAAAAGAGACAGAGAAGTATCCTTCCTGCCCATGAGACTGGGTCGTGGAGAGCTGTACTGGAGTCATCCCTGCTGTCTTCTCCCTCTTCCACCTACCTCATCTTGGGTGAGACAGACCCAAGCTTGAGGGGACTAGAACTTTCTTCTCCATCTCTCTGGGTAAGAGATGTAGACAGGATGTTCCAATTCCTCTCAGGGCTTAAGGAACTCTCAGATGTGGTTATGAAATAATACGACTAGCCTTTGAATGACCACACTGGAATCTGCTCATTTGCTCACTCGTATATTCAACTAACATTTATCCATCTCCACAGCTGTCACTCTGGCCCCCGCCACATCTGCCTCTCACGTAGACCAGGACAATTCCCAACTTTGTGAGAAGCATCTGGGCTCTCAGAGGAGGTCAACTGAGTTAGAAATTTTGTCCATCAGGGTCTTACAGACAAGAGCCGTCCTTCATCGCTATTCACCTTAAATGCAAGTTCTACCTTTGTTAGAGTGTGTTGTTGTTAGCTGTTGTCAGGTCAGCCCCTGACTCATGGAAACCCCCTGCTCAACAGGATTGGACTGCTGTGATCCGACCTTAGTGATCCGCAGAGTTTTGGTCCGTCTTAGCCTGGAAGCTCCACTGCCACCTGTTCAGCATCATAGCAACATGGAGGCCCCACTGTCAGATGGGTGGGGGCTGCGCTTGAGGTGCACTGGCTGGAAGCTGAGCCAGCTCTTCCAAATGGAAGGTGAGAATTCTACCCTCTGTTAGCGTGTGCAGCCCGGCAATAAACCATGACGTGGGTTAGCTACGGAGCATGCCCCCAAAGACATGCACTGAATGTTACACAAGTTGTTGCTGTTTTCTTCCCTGATGTCTCTCCGACTGTTGCCTTCTGCAACCTCGCATTTCACAGTGGAAACCAGTCTCAGCTATGCACTGGCGATCAATCAATAATTAATCAGAACTCATAATCCTTCCCAACAGGAACACAGACAGGACTCTAAATGACAGACTTGTTCATCACGCTCCCCTTTTTTACCTTCTTCTCCTCTGGTGCTAAGCAGGGCTCAACAAAAGAAGAAAACACTAAGAAAGGGTAGAGTGCGGAAAGCAGCAAGGCCTTAGAAACTGTATTTGCTCCCCTTGGACTCAACAGAAAAAATCAGGGATGTGGACCCTGAACCTCCTTGATAGTTCTTAAAAATAGGCCTGCCCTTGAAAACGAGGACACCTAGGATGGGGCGATGATGAACCTGACTCAGCAAACCTAACAGTTTGATGGCAAGTCTCACCTGGAAGGAGGTGAGTTAGGCCTGCAGGTGATTATGCTTCACAGTCCTGTTCGGAAATTGCAGACCAGATAGAACAGCTATCTAGCTGTTAAGTTTCCTTAGAATCTGGGAGCCGTCCATCCATGCACATTCATGGTAGGAGGCCAGGGAGCCCCCAGTTCTCTTCTGAAATGTGCTCATTGCTCCAGGACGTGGGGGCAGGGTGGACCTTGTGGTCTGGCTCTGAGGGCACCTCACGCGTGTGCTCTGCTTTAACGAGGCCTGTCCTTGAGCCCCAAACCTGCTCCTGTGCCCACAGGAAGGTTGCATCTACATGTGCCACCTCAAGCAAAAGAAGCAAAGCCTTCTGCAGCCCTCTGTCTCCTCAGAACACGGTCGGAAACACCCTTTTATAAAAGGTGGTGGATTTTGGCGCATCTTTGGAGATGGCTTCTTTAGTCTCTGATCTACCTGTATCTCTAGGTGTAGGGACATGCCTGCAGACAGGGAATGGAGTCCTTGCTTCCCTGCAGAGAGGATGTCCCAGTTTCACTCAGGGCTTGAGGAACTCTGAGATGGGGTTCTGAAATACTGCAACTAGCCTTTGAATGACCGTGCTGGAATCTGCTCATTTGCTCACTCGTATATTCAACTAACATTCCAATCTCTACAGCCACCACTCTGGCCCCAACCACATCTGCCTCTCATGTAGACCATGACAATTGCTTCTGGCTCTACCTCCCTCCAATCCAGTCTTCATACAGGGACCAGAGGCAGGAAGAGAGGGTGAGAGACGGTCAGTTTCCCCCAACTCCTGTGACGGTGGTAGAGGGAAGGGGGACAAGCCGAGAGCCACCCACCTGAGTGGGGAAGGGCAGGCCCTCTCATCAGCACGTCGGAAATGGTCTAAGAACACTTCCTCGGTTCCACAAATGCCACTGAGGGGCACAAACAGGTACCAACTTACTTTCCAGCTGCATAGACCTCGGCAGTGTCAAAGAGATTGACTCCACTTTCATAGGCGATTGTCATCAGCCGCTCAGCAACCTGAAAGAGCACGCACGGGTCAGTCAGAAAGGTCAGGTGTTTTCCCAAACCTGGGAAGCAACTGTGAGTCCTCCATTGTTTTTTTTTTTTTTTTTTAAATAATGTTTTATTGCTTTTTCGGTGAAAGTTTACACAGCAAATTAGGTTCCCATTTGACAATTTCTACACAAATTGTTCAGTGACATTAGTTACATTTTTCACAACATGTCAAAATTCTCTTTAATTGCATTCTGGCTGCTCCATTTAGAGTACTCTAGTTTCCCTGCCCCCTTATATTCTCATCTTTGCTTTTGAGTAATTGTTGACCTTTTGGTCTCATATAGATGGTTTTTAACGAAGCAATGTACTCAAGGGTAATATATTTTGTATGCCAATCTGTTATTTCACTAAAAGGTGACTTCAAAGGATAGTTTGGTTCGAGGTTTAAAGAGTATCTCAGGGCAATAGTCTCAACTGGTCCAGTAAGTCTGGAATTTTTAAGAATTTGAGCTCTGTTGCGCATTTTTCTCCCAATCTATCAGGGTCCATCTATTGTGGCCCTGATCGGAACAGCTGGTAGTGGTAGTCGGACACCATCTAGTTCTTCTGGTCTCACCGCCAGTAGGTTTTTAAGAACACTGAAATCTCACTAACCACTCCTTGATTTTCTCAGTTGTAGTGAAGAATGAAAAATAAAACAGATTCAGTCAGTATATACAAGGCAAAAATATCCTTTCCTTCAGATATAGACCTGGTCCTAAGTGATTGCCTTCAAAGCTGGGGTTAAAAAGATATCAGGAGCACAGTTGAGGTGGACACACTTATGTTTGTCACTCTGCTCAGAAGACCTGGCTTGATGACATTCTCTGTGGCATTGTAATCTCTCTGACAAACAGGTCATTTGTATCACCAGAGACTCCATTGCTCTTCTGTTTTCTCCAGGCCAATAGGTTTTGGCAGTTGAGTGACTCCTGATTTGAAGGTTTCTGGCTCTTTTCCTTTGGCTTAGCTGACTGTGCTGATGAACCAAAGGTTAGACAGAGTTGTGATGGTTGTAAAACTCCTGACAAACAGTTCAGCAAAATCCCAGGCACCATGACAGAGCGTCAAGCTGAACTGACCCAGAGAGGACAGAGTGAGCGTGCTGACTCGCCAGGGATCTAGCTCCTCTCCGTTCAGCCTGCAGACCCTAGCCCCTTCCTTTCCTTTGTGCCGTGAAGGTGTGTGACAGGGGAGTAGAGGGGCAGCTATAAACAACAGCTTGAGGGATAGTTACAGAAAGAGCGTGATAAACAACAGTGGAGAGGTGCCATGTTTTCATTGTGCTGATAGACGTCTTAGTCAATGGGAAAATTACACATCTCACAAATAATGACAATGCATTTTTCCATGATGCTTGTGATTGTGGGCTAAAGTTGCTTAATCAGCATTCCCAAGATAAAATTTTTTTTTCTGTTGCTTTAAAAATTGGCCTACCAGCAAAATCGTTAGGTTAGAAAAATGGGATCCATATAAATCCTTTAGAATAATAGAAGCAAAAATGCTATTACTGCTTTTAATTTGTTACCACCGTGAGATTGATCCTAAGCAGAGATTAAACATGAAGTATGGTTCTTCCCATTATGAGTATCCAACGTTTTGAAAATCATTGTGCTTAATGTTCTCGTATTATGTCACCTGACACACTAGCGGATCATTACTGAGAAGGTGCATAATTACATCTTATCTAGAGAAAGATTTTAAAACAGAAAATCCTGGATGGAGAGTTGGACTAAATAATTGCTAAGATGTTTCCTAACCATTGTATTCAGAGACCTAAAAGACATGTGGAATAATGAAAAAAACAAAACAAAAACACTGAACTAAGTTGGAAGACCTGGCTTCTGGCCTTAAGTCTACCATTTACTAGATAAATAAAACTGGGCAAATCATTTGACTTCTTTGAAGTTCAGTTTCCTCATCTGCAAGATGGGAATGATCCTATGTAGGTGTCTTCTCCTCCCAGGTGCAGCCCAAAGGCCTAGGGGTAGAGGAAGCTGGCCTTACCTCCTTCCAGTGAGGGGCCTGATGGGGTCAGGAAAGGTCATGTGACATATTCGGGCCAATGAGAAACGTGGAGAGATTTGCTGGGGACTTCTGGGAACATTTTTCCTTGTTCTTATAAAGTTTTTAAAAGCTACACTCTCTTTTCCTGGAGTTATTGTTCTAACAGAGGCCAAGAATCCCTGCAGCTATCTTACTTCCAGAAGATGAAGCTGATGCACAGAGGCAACGGGGACAAGAGAAGAGCTGGGAAACGGAGTGGAGACCACGGATTGAGTTGACCCCGAAGCTTGCTCTACGTCTACACTTCCAGTTAGACAAAGTAATTTTTTTTGTTCCTGGTTAAGCTAATTTCAGTCTGTTGTTACTTGCAATTGAAGTCACCCTAACTACCTTAAAGAAGAGAAAATGTAAATAAAACACTGAAAATTAAGTGCTATGAGATGGTAATATAATCTTATCTTTATTTTTAAAAAAATCATTATTTGTGTGAGTAACACCTCTTTTGGTTTTATGATGAAGCCAGAATCATCTTTGGGAGGTATCTCACAGAGTTGTCTAGTTTGGTGTTTGAATCCTGTTGGTAATACCCCTGCCAAGTGGTCATTCAATACATGCTTAGACTCTCCCAGTAACAGGGAGATCACCACCTCCCGAGGCAGAGATGCGGATTTCATCACTCATCACATATGGCATGGTCATCCTAGGCATCCCATTTTTGCACCTGCATTGTATTGAGCTCATCTTGAGCCAGAGAGAAAGCAAGGGAGGGGAACTCATTGCTACTGGCCAGAATTTTTGCACATGGGAATAGTCGAGCTCAAACAATTCAACCCGTTGTGCAACTGTGATCTGGGCCTCTTTCTCGTCCTTGGTGGTATTCCCTCTGCAGGGAGCTGGGGAAGCCGAAGCTGCTCTCTGGAAGGACAATGACCATTTGTCTGGCCGGCCTCTGGGGTGAGCTCCCCTGCAGCTTCATCGTGCAGTTTTTAGTTTTGAGATGATTTGTTTCAAGGCTTAGCCTGCCATGCTCAGACCTGGGAAGATGGGATCATTGCTACAGAAATCAGACACCGTTAAGGGGTGAGCACAAGACTAGGGGAAAAATAGTAAGTTCACAGTCAGTCCCTCTGCTCCAAAAGGGAGGGTATTTTTGTCTTTTTCCCTCTGTGAGCACTACACCAGACAGTAATAGGTTATACACATGCTGGACACAGTGAAGTCTTACCCTTAGCTGTCTCTCCCTATTTGTCACCTATTTTGCACCTGACTGAAAGGCCGTGAGCATTGCCATCGGTGGATCTGCCTCTGTGTCTCCTCCACACACCCTTACCTGATGCAACCAGGGGCCCTGTGGTGGACTCTGTGGTCCTCCACCCAGGTGTTGCTCCATCAGGGCGCTGCTCCACCCGGGCGCTCCTTCAGAACGGAAGCACTTATTCCCCTCGCCCCTGGGAGTGCTGCCATCAGATAGCCTTCAGCTGTCAGCTCTCTCCGGAGAGTGCCCTTGGTTGAAGAGAGTCACCTAGCCTCCTCAGGCAAACTCTATCCAAAGACTTATCAGTGCAGGGGACATGATGCCTAGTCCTCTTGCCCCGACTTGGGACAACTCTGCAGTGCCAGCTCAGTGACAGAGCTCCTCAGGGAGTTGGCTGCGGCCCTGAGACAGCATCTCAACTCAACTTCTCTCTCTGCCCAATGCCACTTCCTTTCCTGCCTGCATATGTGTTGATAATAGCACTCCCTAATAAACTTCCTATATGCTACTCTACGTCTCAAGGTCTGCTTCCTAGGGAACCCACCGTGCAACAAGGCCTCTATGGTGACCTATGTCCAATGCTGGTCAGAAGCATTTAGACAGGTGAGAATATGCAGATTCCATGTCTGTTAAATCAAACTGGTGACTTTGGGAGTGTGGAGAAGAGCGTTCATTCCCCAGAGCTTCTCCCCAGGTCTTCCTCTAGAAGAGCTGTTCTGTGCCAGGCACCAGGCTGAGCACCTTAGAGGCATCATCTCATTAATCTTAACTGTGATCCTGCTGAGCAGCTGCTACTGCCTGAACTTCACTGATGTGGCCACTGATGGTAAATGTAAATGTTAGTAAATCTACTTAGTAAAGGGCTGAGTGGGACTGGCTCCCGCTGAGTGTGCCCACTACATACACTATCCCTGAGTCCTCCGCACGCTATTCCTGACTCCTCCACACGCTGTCCTCTGTGGTATTGCAGGTAGGCAGGAAATGACTGGAGTGACTTGAGAACGCTGCACGGGGCAGTTATTGACACTTACTGCCTGCATATCTCACTCATGCCATGCAAGTACTCCTTAAAAACAATGATAAATGAAGAAAACGAAAGACACAAGGAAAATATTAGTCCAAAGGACTAAAGGACCACCTGAACCAGAGACTCCACCAGCCTGAGACCAGAAGAACTAGATGGTGCCCGGCCACCACCGACGACTGCCCTGACGGGGAGCACAACAGACAGTCCTGGACAGAGCAGGAGAAAAATGTAGAATAAAACTCAAATTCACATAAAAAGAGCTGACTTAATGGTCTGACAGAGACTGAAGGAACCCCTGAAACTATGGTCCCTGGATGCACTGTTAACCCAGAACTGAAACCATTCCCGAAGCCCACTCTTCAGACAAAGATTAGACGGGACTATAACACAAAAAATAGTCCAAAATACATGAGGAGTGTGCTTCTTAGTTCAATCAGATATACGGGACCAAATGGGCACCTCCTGTCCGAAAGCAGGATGAGAAGGCAGGAAGGGACAGGAACTGGTTGAATGCACACAGGGAACCAGGGGTGGAAAGGGGGAGTGTCCTGTCACATTGTGGGGATTGCAACTAACGTCACAAAACAATATGTATATAAATTTTTAAATGAGAAATTAACTTGAGTTGTAAACTTTCACCTAAAGCACAATAAAAAAACTTGAAAAAAAAAAAGCAGTGATAAAAATATCCCTTTGGTAAGCACTGTTTTGAATGTATAAGGCATGATTTAAAGAAGTTTCATGCCAATATAATGATTATAGCTGCCATTTACTGAGAGGCTGCTACTTACAAGACAGAGAGAGCTATCTGAACGGCTGACACGCGTGATAGGATGAATCTGTTCCACAGATTCTCAACGTTGGCACTATGCCAAAGAGGAAGGGGGCTCAGAGAGGTTGGATTAACTTGCCCAAGCCAGGGTGACCAGCTGTCCCGTTTCATCCAGGGGTGAGAGGAGAGGGTTCCCATGATGTGGGCTTTTAGTGCTAAAACCAGGAAAATGCCATGCAAACCGGGACAAGTAGCTCACCCTCGGTGGAGCTGAAAAACTTAAACAAACCAAAACAACGACAATGAAATCCTTTCATAAAGTGACTAAATATTAATTCCAAACTGGTTTGTTCTCTAACTGTTGAACCTGACATCTCATAGATAAACAGGTCCCAGGGCTACTAATAGTCTCAATGGGAAAAACACAGGTTGCGAGATAAAATTGACAATGCTCTTCGCGTCAACCGTAACCATTAGCCGCGCTGAAGACATCATCCTGTAAAACGCCGGCGTCCCAGAAAGAAGACTGCTGTCGGGCAGCTCTCTGTGCGCTTTCTCTGATCAGCCCAATGGAGGCCAAAAGTCACTCACCTCATCTGAAATCTGACCTCCGAATGTCACCCATGTTCCTAGAAAAGAATAAATTTGCACGTTATGGATAACCATTTTCTAAGAATGTGCAGACTGAGAGGAAACTGACATCAGAGCCGATTCAACAGGTTGCACAGCTCGTTCACTGCACAAAGGGGCCTGCACAGGGGCCCCATGGGGGCTGAAGTCCAGCCCATCCTCCGCTCATGAAGTACTCCAGCAGGGGTCAGCGTCCCTCTGGATGAAGGTGCCTTCTCTTCATTCCAAAGCACCGTATATGTTAATGACAGCCCTGCCCTAGAACTGCTTTCTCTTCTGATATAGAAACATGAAGGCTGGTGTGCAAGAAGGCAGGAAGGCAGTGCTACCAGGCCAACACGGAGTCCTCATGACACAGTGCTTAAGCGCTTGGCTGCTAACCAAAAGGTTGGTGGTTCAAACCCACTAGCCGCTCCTCAGGAGAAAGCTGTGGCGGTCTGTGTCTGTAAAGGTTTACAGGCTTGGAAACCCTAGGGGGCAGTTCTACCCTGTCCTATAGGGTCTCTATGAGTCAGAATCAACTCGATGGCAACGGGTTTGGTTTGGTTTTATGTACCAGTAGGCTCTGGTGTGGACTCTGGGGTGTAAGCAGTGGTGCTTCGTATGTACCACTAAACACTTAGGGTATGCTTGGAGGGGGGCGGACAAGAAAAAAAAAATCCATAGCACCTACCAAGATTTCAGACACACTCAATGAGTCAGCACGCTTCCATTACTGAAAACACATGGTATCAACAAAAAATTCAAAGCAGAAAATAATTGGGTCAACAAAGGGTTAAAGGAGCTAAAGGAAGGGACAGACGGGCACCACAGGTATAGGTAAGAGCGTGCCTGAGGCAGGCAATGTGATGTTGTGGAGGGTGGGGCAGTGGGCCAGTGACGAGAGGAGCAGGAGGTGAGTAGGCGGTAATGGGGCACCCAGGGCCTGGCACTGTTGATATTTCTGGAGAACACAAAGAAAAGTTGTTGGAACAAAACTTACGTTTTCCGTTTAATAGTAAGAGTCATAACTTCCATTTATGAAACACATTTAAAATGCCAGACACTGTGCTAAGAAATTTGCAAACTTTCATCTCTAATCATTTTAACAAACTTACAAGGCAATTTTGTTATCCCTGTTTTTGGATGAGGAATCTAACATCACCTACCCTAGTAAGTGAAATATTCAGGATTCTCCAAAAACACGTGGCTTCAAGGAGGGTGTTGTTATGGACTGAATTGTGTCCCCTCAGAATATGTGTTGTAAATCCTGACCCCCATCCATTAAAAAACCCACTGCCATCGAATTGATTCTGATTCATAGCGACCCTATAGGACAGACAAGAACTGCCCCACAGGGTTTCCAAGGAGCAGTTGGTGGATTCAAACTGCCAACCTTTCGGTTAGCAGCCGAGCTCTTAACCGCTGCATCACCAGGGCTCTGTAACCCCCATACCTCTGGTTATAATCCCATTTGGGAATGGGATTTCTTTGTTATGTTAATGAGACAGTGTAATTGTAGAGTGTGTCTTAAGTCAGTCTCTTTTGAGATACAAAAAGATTAAACAAGCAAGCGAGCAAACTAAGATGGGGAAGAGAGATGCCAAGCCACGTGAAGATCACTCAGGAGCAGAAGCTCAAAGACACAAGGACCTTCCCCCAGACCCGACAGAGAGAGAAAGGCTTCCCCTAGAGCCTGCACCCTGAATTCAGACTTCTAGCCTCCTAACCAGTGAGAAAATAAACATCTGTCTGTTAAAGCCACACACTTGTGGTGTTTCTGTTACAGCAGCACTCAGTAATTAAGACAGCGACCTTACCACTGTGCCACACATCTCATCAGAATAGTTTCCAAATTAATTACCACACCTGTGTTTCAAACTCCACAGAAGTATGCTGATGGGATTATACTTTTTCTCTTCTTAGTTCTCAGGGACTAAAACAAAGTTATCGATACACTAGTTACTGTCCAGTCGACTCTGACTCCTGGCGACCCCATGTGTGTCAGAGTAGAACTTTGCTCCGTAAGGTTTTCAGTGGCTGATTTTTGGGAAGTAGACCACCAGGCCTTTCTTCCGAGGTGCCCTCTGGATGGACTTGAACCTCCAACCTTTGGATTAGCAGCCGAGTATGTTAACCATTTACACCGCCCAGGGAATCTCAGAATAAAGTTAGGGTATAAATCACTTAACTATTCCACTCGGCATGTCCTGAAGTTGTAAACAGGCGGCCCACATGTGCATTCAGCTTTCAGACTAGTTTTGTTTGGCTGGAATGGTGTCGACCCACTTGGTGTTTTAATAAATTTTGAAGAAGTTACCACATTTAAACAATCAGTGAGCTATGATTTTTCTTAAAATTTTCTGATTTCCAGCTTTTCTTGACAACAGAGGGCCAGTGTTCCCACGAGGCAGACACCCAGTGAATCTGGTGGGGGTGCCCTCTTTGGAAGGGATATGCCCCCCTTAGTTAAAGTCCCCACATCTTCCTGTTGTATTCCAGACACAGAATCAAACCATTATTTACTATCGCATGTTCCCTGCCATTTTATTACTGTAGCGTGAAGAGAAAAACGAACTTGTACACTGCCTAATGACAGAGTTGAGTATTTCCAAAAAAAAATGGGAGTGCATTTTTTTTGGGGGGTGTTGATCAGAAGAATGCCCAGACAAAGAATGTTTGTACAAAAAGATTACGACTTAGGGCACCATCAGGAAACCAGCCGTGACTGGTACACAGAAAAGATGGGCGCTGAAAAGCTTAATGGACTGAAGAAAGGACAGCGCTTGTTTTTGAACGAGAATAAAATAAGGAGTGCTGTGAAATGCGGTTCTCTATTAAGAGAAAAAAACTGCCTAAGCATCAAAACCTTTTTACAGACGATGAGTTTATAAAAGAGACTCTTCTGAATGCAGCAGAAATTATGTGGCCAAAGCATAAACAAGCATTTGCAAATGTTATTCTAACCAGAAACACTGCAGCTCAGTTTGTTAAAAATATGGTTGAGAATTTTCAGGACAAGTTAAATTACTGGCATTTTCTATGGCAGCAGATGAGAACATAGATATAAATAACAGCAAAATGTTGGCTACAATATTTGTGATGGGGTGAGAAAGCGGAAGGGACCAAAGAACTTTTGGGCAAGGAGTCCATGGAAAGCAAAATATGGGGAGATGACTTACTTTGTATAAAGAAAAGGGTCTCACGCCATTGGAGGCGAACGCCAAGTTGGCAAGTGTTACTACACTCAGGGCTCTCTTGATGGGCGGGGTTGATGTAGGACCTGTCAAGGAAGAGATAGAGGTGGCAGTGTTTTGTGGGGACACTGTACCTAAGTCAGTTATTGCCTCATTCATCAGGAACTGCTTAGAACTAAAAAGCTAAGGTGGGACACATCATGGATTCAGTAATCAATACAATGAAATGGCTATTCTTCTGTGTCGTGGAGCAAACACAGGTCAGTGTTTGCTGGATGAATTTGCTGACGTATTTATGCTGTGGAGCTGAAGACTTTTTTTTAAACTGTTCATGTCATCAGAGGGAACAGCCCTATCTCCACTTAGCAATGACGATCGAGTCCAAGTCTTGAGCTTCTTGCTGACATTTCCACCCATCTATACCTTTTGAATACTTTTCCAGAGGGCCCTGCACAAGTATTTGCACAAATGTCTCATTTGCTTCTCTCGGTCCTGATAAATGGGTCTTTGGGAAATTCATTTGTTAAGGAATAATCTGGCCCATTTTCTTACATTTCAGTCAGTTTCTAGAAATAAACTGACAGCCTGAAATTTATTCTTCAAAAATGTGGTTTTGAAATCTGGCTTCTTAAAAAGGTCCCTGATGTCAAACTTTATGAAAACAAACTAGCATTGGTTAGCATACTTTTACCCATTAATTTTTGACAGTGTCAATGAAGGGTCATGGACTGAAGTTATTGCACTGCAGTACAAAATGGTACTGAAGACAAAATATGACAACATTGGAATCCAGGATGTACACAATCTCAGAGGAGATCACCCTACAAATAGAACCATCTACCGCGATTCTACCCACATTGAGTAGAACCTTCATTTAGGAAGAGTTCTATTTCAAAATGAACCTGAACACCTGACGTTTTGGCAAAGAAAAGATGTCAGGCTTCTGATTCCAAATAAAACAGTAATGAATTAGGAAAGAAAATGTCATACAATAATGATTTTCTTTTTCAATGGTTTTTAATTTTTACTATCAAGTAGACTGTGAATATCACATATGTTTACATTGAGTTAAAGGACTACACCAGAGCTTAGTAAAAATAAGGAACGTTTGGTTCCATTTCTGGGAGTTTGTTATTCTTACATTCAGCCTACTGTGTTCAGGTCGCCTACCGCCTTGGTCCTTTAGACACTTGCTTCTCATTTGTTTTCTACTTATTTATTGACTTTGTATCTTTTCCCAGACACTAAGCTGTCTGCAGCTTAACATTTTGTTCTATTCCTCGTTATACCACCATAGCTCTTACATACAACTGGATCCTTAGTGGATGATTGATAAATGTGCATTGAATTGCACTGAACTGCCTTTTTGACTGGCATTAATCTACAAAATAACCGGGATAATTTCCTAGCAAACAAATATTTATTTTGATTCAGAGGGAAATGAGTAATGCTCATTAGTAATCTTCAGTTCTCCTAGTTTCTGGGCAGTTGGAGTCTTTCTCCCCCTCCCACGGTGTCCACCCCGCCATGTCCCCTCGTAGAGAAAGGACAGGGAAGGTCCTTCTCCCTGGCTGCAAGCCCTGAAGGAGGAGGGGTAGACAGTGTGGGCAGGCCCACCCACCCCTACGGAAACATTCCCTCCTGCTCAAGAGGGATTGAGCATCAGCCTTCCAGATGAGGGTGCTCGGTTTGCCTACATGGTTTTATTCCCTCCTGCTCACCCTTTTAGAAGTTCTCAGGTGGTGTATTAGCTAACATGATTCTCAAAAATCCTCTGTAACAATTCTCTTCATCATTTTTCTGCCTCTAATGAGAATATGTCCTGAAGACTCAGGATGGTGTATGATCATGTCACTGCAAAATCTTGAATTAGGGGGATGTTACTTACAGGATAATTTTACTAAACTGACACTTGTTATTTCTAACCTTTTAAAACACAAGGAGTACAAACAGAATGGCTGAACTGTTAAGGAGCCTTGGTGGCACAGTGGTTAAGTGCTTGGCTACTAACTGAAAGATTCTCAGTTTGACCCCACCAGCTACTCTGTGGGAGAGAGATGTGGCAGTCTGCTTTCATAAAGATTTACAGCCTTGGAAACCCTATGGGGGCAGTTCTATTCTATCTTACAGGGTCAGTATGAATCAGAATCAATTTGATGGCAACGGGTTTGGGTTTTGGTTTACCACATACAATGCATTGTACTTAAATTATTGGTATACAATAGTGAGCAAAACTGGTAGTTATTCCTCCCCTCATGCAGCAGCTTCATGGAGAGAGACATATAATAAGAAAAATAAGCAAAATACATCGTGTTTATTTATGAATGTTAATTTCATAAATGAATAAAATATAAAATACATAGTGCTTATTGATGAGCGTTAAAGAGAGTCATTTTTATAAAGCAAGGATTGGGTATATGAAAGGGCAGGGGGTGACTGTGGACATTTGCAGTAGGGTGGCCAGATAAATTTCACAAAGAAAGTGACTTTTGAGAAAAGACCTCAAGAAAGTGAGGGGCTAGCCGTGCAGCTATCTGGGGGAAGACTGCTCTGGTCGGGAGGAACAGCAAATGCAGGGGCCTGAGGTGGGGACAGCAAAGAGGTCAGCGTGGCTGCAGTAGAGAAGGCAAGGCCAGAGAGGTCATGGAGGCCACATCCTGTTGGTGTTGTGAGCACAGAAAGAACCTTGGCATCCACTCAGAGTGAGAGGAGAGGCCGATGAAGGGTTTTGACTGGAGGAGTGATCCGATCTGACATGCTTTTAACCACAAGGAACGTTCTGCTGCAGTGTTGAGTAGAGGCTGCAGGGGGCGAGGCTAAGGCAGAGCGAGCAGCCAGGACACCAGCCTATTGCCTAAGTTCAGTGAGATCTAGAGTTTGACTCTCTAACCTTAAATTCTTCAGCGTTCACTTATATAACACAGATCAGAATGTCTACGTGCGTGGAGACACAGGTATTTGCATTTCTTCTCAATCATTTGCTCAACCTTGAGTACGTTAACCTAAAGTTAACACGTGCTCCACGTTAACTTAATCCAGGCAAGACATGACAGTGACTTGGTCCAAGGTTGTCAAAGCAAGGACGGGGAGGAGTAGTTGATTTTGGATATATTTTGAAGAATAGACAATACAATGTGCTGATGAAAACGATGTAGGGTGTGAGAAAAGGCAAGATTTCAAGGAGAAAACCCAGGTCAGAGCAATGGGAGAATGTACTGCCATTAACTGATGAGCCAATTAAACACATTTCATTATGGATTTTGACCATTTTAAGGTTTGCAAACTAAGCACATGTTAACTTCAGGTTAATGTACTCAAAGTAGACCAAATGATTGAGAAGAAATGCAAATACCTGCATCTCCCCACACATAGACATTCTGATCTGTTATAGAAGTGAACACTAAAGAATTTAGGTTTAGAGAGTCAAACTCTAGATCTCATTGAACTTAGGCAAAAGGCTGAACAAAATTAATGACATTTCCAGTGTCTCAATTGTCTAGCATTATCCCCAGAGAGGATGCCTGGTGCTGCTAACCAAAAAGTCAGCAGTACAAATCCACCAGCCACTCCCTGGAAAGCCTCTGGGGCAGTTCTACTCCCTTTTATAGGGCTGCTATGAGTCAGAACCAACTTGATGGCACCTAACAACAACAACATCCCTAGAGATGGAGGTTTGAACATCCTCCCAAATTGTACATCCACTAAGAAATGGAGGTTCAACCCAACAACACTGTTGATGTGGAGAAGGAGCACTAAGCTGTTGGTCACACCCCAGATCCTGGAGCCAGGTCATTACCCTGGTTTGTACTTTCTCCCTCTGAGCTATGGGTGGAGTCTCCCACCAAGAATGCATCCGTTCCTGATAGCCTTATGTCCAAATCCTACTTATTGTTTAGGACCCAGAACTTCAGCTCAGAGTCCAGTGCTGCTAGACCACAGTTCCTTAACACTTCCTCTGCTGAGTCAATTATGTCTCACCACAGTGTTAGAATATTTTAGGTCTCTGTTCCATTAGCTTTGTGGCCCTAAGAAAGTCCCAACCTCTTGGTTTCCAGCTTTCTTATACACAAGGTAGGGGAGTTGAAGCTTCCTTCATTTCTATAATTCCATGATTCTAGGGTTGGCCTTTGAAGGGAGAAGTCATCCCATCTACTCTTCTCCAAATACTTTGTAAAAACTGTTGTTACCCCACTGACCACATTGTATTATTTTATTTTTTATTTTGGCTGGAAGCCCTGGTGGCGTAGTGGTTAAGTGCTACAGCTGCTAAACAAAAGGTCAGCAGTTCGAATCCACCAGGCGCTCCTTAGAAACTCTATGGAGCAGTTCTACTCTGTCCCATAGGGTCACTGTGAGTTGGAATCGACTTGACAGCAACGGGTTTGGGTTTATTGTGGTAAGTATACAGGTAACAGAACATTTGCCATTTCTACAAGATCACGTTGTATTTTAATTACATAATTTATTTTTACATATGACTTCCCCATCAAACTGCAACCATCCTGAGGGCAGGGACCAAGTTTAATCTAAATTTTTCATTCTAGCCACTGGGGTGGAGCAAGGCGCACAGTAGGTACTTAATAAGTGTTTGTTGAATCAGTAAATAAATATTTTAAAAACATGGGCAATCCAGTGCTATAAGAAAGTTCTCTCACAAGAGAGCATTTGCAGAATGTTCATTATTTCCTTCACTCAATATCCTGAATAATTGGTCTTCAACCCTGGCTGCATTTGAATAGTCTGAAGAGATTTAAAGAATACTGCTGACCTGGTACCTTACCAGACCAATTAAATCAGAATCTCTGGGCACGGGACCCTAGCATCAGTATTTTAAAAAGATTCTCAGATACTTCTAATTGCTGCTAGGGTTGAGAACCATAGTTCTAGACTCTTCCCATACTGATATTTTTCTTTACATCCTCACTTGCCTTTCTCATTCTTTAACTCAGCTGTTAATACTCCCATTTTTCAGAAGTTAAGTGACTTACCCAAAGGTCAAATAACTTGTAAGTGGTCGAGCTGGGATTTTTAAATCCAGGCAGACTTATTTCATACCTCTCTTCTCACCTTTAATCCCAGCAGGGTGCGGAGATAACCCTGTTCTTTTCAATAGGGTAGGCAGGTTGTACAATCACCTTATGCTTCTTCATGTTGATGAGGAATCAAAACAAAACCAACAGTAAGAACATTCCTAGAAATCTGGCTGAGGGGAAGTCTCGGATGATGGGCAGGAAATGTGCCAGCAAGTGACAGAGGTGAAGAACTGGCTTCTTGCCCCTGACGCGTCTACCAATTGAAGGGCATGGAATGGAGGGACCCACCCACTGGGGAGACAGTACTGTGAGGGCAGTAAGAGGGAAATCAGAGAGCCCTGGGATGGAATCCTGACTCCATCACTCACTAACAAGGTCGGGAGATGCTAATAATAATCAGAACATGGATTTGTCCATGTTGTTCCCTACCCTGGATACCTCCCCCACCACACCTTCCTTATGATAGTTCACAGGGTTGTGAAAATTCCGTGAGATTTGATGAGTGCTTAGCCGGATCTGGCATTAATTTCCGATCTCGCATCACTGATGCTTAAGCTTCTGGGTGGATCAGAATCTCCTAGGGATCTCACTCCAAGATTCTGATTCTGCAGATCTGAGGTTGGGCGCGGGCATCCCATGTGCTTGGGAGGTGAAGTGGATGTGCATCTGTGCCTGGCACCCAGCCCACCTCTCCATGTTTTTGAAACGAGGAGGGGTGGATCTGTGACATAGACAAAGCTTCTTCCCTGTTCCGGCTTGCATCTGTCAGTGTTTTCCACAGAGCCTGGCCCCTATTTTTGGACCCAAGCTACAGCCTGGTCTTTCATTTTTGGCTTCTAGCGTGTTGCTAATGAGCATCTGGCCAGAGATAACAAATGTGATAACAACTTAGCCTTTTCTTTTTTTACTCTGATCACCTGTTGTTGAGAGAACCCACGATAGCACAGAAGCTCGGGGGCTGATTTCACACCTGCACGTCACAGAAGAGCTTGGAACAGCAGTGAGGCTAGGCAAGGAAGAGGCAAAGGCCACAGCGGGTAAGAGTGGGCCCTCAGGCAGGTGAAGTGCAGGTCCTACTCCAGGTTCCAGTAAAGAACACACACCACATACCACACACACCACACACCCCCCCACCACACACACATACACACACATCACACACACACACATATATGTATTTTAAAAACTAAATTTATTTAAAACTCTTTCCACTCTTAAAGTTTCTATGTAAGTACTTAGTAAAGTAGGAAATTGGAGCCCTGGTGGCGCAGTGGTTAAGAGCTTGGCTGCTAGCCAAAAGGTCGGGGAGTGTGAATCCACCAGCTGCTCCTTGGAAACCGTATGAGGCAGCTCTACTCTGTCCATTAGGTCGCTATGAGTCGGAATCGATTCGACGGCAATGGGTTTAAAGGAGGAAATTAAGGCCAAATGAGAAGGACACTCTCAGCCCCCACCATATGGATCCACAGTGCTTGTCTATATTCTTCTGTGCCAGGTGCTTTGCACGTATTAGCTCTAATCCTTCTGGCAACTCTGCAGGGTCTGAAAAATTCCACCTAGTTTACAGATGAGGAAGGTGAGTGGCGCAGTCCCTTGCCACAGCTGGTTAGTGGTGAGGTCTCCAAGGCCATATTCTCTCTGCAGCCCTATGCAGCTTTCTGGTGACGACGCATGCACCACCCCACCCACCGCCCCCGAAATGCTTCTGCCCAGTGGTACTGCTGACTGTCTGCACTAAATGCTTGTAACAACATCCCGCTTTCGTCGATCTACTCAAATTGTTACTTTGAATGCCACCCCCACCAAACCTTCCTGGTGATAAACTTTAAACATACTTCTGCCCCCAAACTGCCTAGTCTGTGGATCCAGAAAGCCATATACTTGCCTCCACTCCTCTTGGCTACCTCCCTGTTACCTGAGTCTCCCAACTCCCCCTGAAGACAGGGTTTATCTTGTCACCTCATGAGCAGCCATCTATGACCTTGTGCACAGAGCCTCTCCTGACTTCAAGCTCTCAAACCATGGAGAACTGTGGAGCCAGGGCTGAGAGCTGGACAATGAGATGTGGTCAGTGTTGAAGAATCCGGGGCAGAGTGTAGGCAGTGGGCAGGGCAGTGGCAGAAGGAAGCCAGGCCTAGATTAGGCGAGGCTAGGGTAGGGGAGGCTGGCCAGGCCTCACAGAAAACCTCACAGAGGTTGGACCCTGGACCTTCTTTTAATGTCTGTGTGTGGGCTTGAGGTTTTGAGGGTTAAATCACTGGGATTGACACAAGGTTTTGCATGTTCCTTCCAGGGAAATTGCAAATATTTGATATTTTCTTTCTTTCTTAGATTTAAAGATTTCTGCATTTAAGTACTAAGGGACACTGCTGGTGCCATTTTGTTTTCAGATTCATTTCAGGGCAAATCTGCCTGGAACCATTTTGTTTTGTTTCTCCATTAATGTCACCAGTAAAGTTTAAAGACAAGGGAGCAGTGTTGGAAGTAGGAAGAACAGCAGTGATGTGCATTTTAGAAGAGGCAGTTGTGTTACAAAGCAGAGTTGTGAGGGGGTGGCATTCCTCTACACAAGTTGTTTGGAGTGTTGCATAGGACTAAAAGTTTACTGCACTGAATCTCTCGCCAGGAAACAATGGCCCACTCTCCACATCAGATGTTAGAATTAATGATACGTAGCAATGCAAACCCATGGCTTAATCTCCGTCAATTTCCTTTCATAGGTATGACTCCTGAGCTGATCGACTTAGCACCTTGCTACTTAGGAAAACTTAAAAGAAAGCAAAGCCAAAAATCCTTAGATGATTTTTTCCTTCTGTATGTGTTTTAATTTTTTGTCTACGTTATTGAAATAAATATATATTACTTGTATAATCAGAAGCAAAAGTTATTTTTTTAAAAAAAATCTTAGTCTTTCATTGACAAACCCATTAAGAAGCAAGTGTATTAATAAACAAGGGACTGAACAAATCACAGCTCTTTCCACTCCCTGAACATACAAAAGGGGCAGTGTCTATAGTTTGCTAGTATTTTGTTCTAAGTAGTTTGTCCTAAGATTCTTGATTAAAATTTCTCATATTTTCTTGTATTGACATTTGCATGTTGAAAGTGATTTCTTACAACAAAATTTCCAGCCCACTTTTACCCAGCATGCATCATTAATGTACCTTACACATTTTGTTCTTCTGAAGAGCTCTTACAGGAAATGTACACAACAGTTAACATAAGTGAAATAAGATGGCATTAGAAAGAAATGACATCATGCTTGCTAAGGTAAAGGGTTACCGAAAAAGAGGAAGACCCTCAGTGAGATGGATTGACACAGTGGCTGCAACAATGGTCTCAAGCATAACAACGATCATGATGGCGCAGGACCGGGCAGTGTTTTGTTCTGTCGTACGAAGGCTTGCTATGAGTCGGAACCTACTCGACGGCACCTAACAGCAACAACAATGGGATACTAGGACTAAATGACAATTTCTGATTTTCTAAAAACAAATTCAAATGTTTTCAATATCACCTAAAAATGGGATTTATTATTAAGGCTGAAAGTCCATATATACATATATATAGAGAGAGATTTTTTTTTTCTGTTAACTCCTAGCACAGTGCCTGGAACATAGTGTGTGCTCAAATATAGGCTTTTATTTATTTTTGGATTTATCTTTTGTCTTTCCACAGTAAGTTACTGTGAACAAGAACTCTCTGGAAAAACACTGCTGTCAAGAAGTCTGAAAGTCAACGTGACCTCCTTTACACTTTCTTTTATCTCTGAAAAGTTCACGTCGAATCAAGGATATATTTTTTGAAGGTTCGGTGAGTTATTCTCCCCCAAACAGTAATAATTTTGAATAACTCTGGTGTCTCTGTATATAAGCTGGATAATGAACAGGAAGACTAAGGAAGAACTGATGCCTTTGAATTATGGTGTTGGCAAAGAATACTGAATATACTATGAATTGCCAGAAGAACAAACAAATCTGTCTTGGAAGAAGTACAGCCAGAACACTCCTTAGAAGCAAGGATGGTGAGACTTTGTCTCACATGTTTGTTGCTGCTGTTGTTAGGTGCTGTCGAGTCGGTTCCCGCTCATAGTGACCCTGTGCTCAACAGAACGAAACACTACCCAGTCCTGTGCCATCCTCATGATCATTGTTAAACGCTTGAGCCCATTGTTGCAGCCACTGTGTCAGTCCATCTCGTGGAAGGTCTTCCCTTTTTCACTGACCCTCTACTTTACCGAGTATGATGTCCTTCTCCAGGGATTGATCCCTCCTGATAACATGTCCAAAATATATGAGATGTAGTCTTGCCATCTTTGCTTCTAAGGAGCATTCTGGTTGTACTTCTTCCAAGACAGATTTGTTGGTTCTTCTGGAAGTCCATGGTATATTCAATATTCTTTGCCAGCAGCACAATTCAAAGGCATCAATTCTTCTTTGGTCTTCCTTATTCATTGTCTAGCTTTCACATGCATATGAAGCAATTGAAAACACCATGGTTTGCGTCAGGCGCACCTTAGTCTTCAAGGTGACATCTTTGCTTTTTAATACTTTAAAGAGGCCTTTTGCAGCAGATTTGTCCAAAGCAATGCATCTTTTGATTCTTGACTACTGTTTCCATCAGTGTCGATTGTGAATCTAAGTAAAATGAAATCTCTGACAACTTCAATCTTTTCTCCGTTTATCATGATGTTGCTTATTGGTCCAGTTGTGAGGATTTTTGTTTTCTTTATGTTAAGGTGTAATCCATACTGAAGGCTGTGGTCTTTGATCTTCATCAGTAAGTGCTTCAAGTCCTCTTTGCTTTCAGCAAGCAAGGTTGTGTCATCTGCATAACACAGGTTGTTAATGAGTCTTCCTCCAATCCTAATGCCCTGTTCTTCTTCATATAGTCCAGCTTCTTGGATTATTCGCTCAGCATACAGACTGAATAAGTACAGTGAAAGGATACAACCCTGACACACACCTTTCCTGACTTTAAACCACGCAGCATCCCCTTGTTCTGTTCGAATGACTGCCTCTTGATCTATGTACAGGTTCCTTGTAAGGATAATCAAGTGTTCTGGAATTCCCATTCTTCGCAATGTTATCCATATTTGTTATGATCCACACAGTCGAATGCCTTAGTATAGTCAATAAAACATAGGTAAACATCTTCCTGGTATTCTCTGCTTTCAGCCAGGATCTATCTGACATCAGCAATGATAACCCTGGTTCCACGTCCTCTTCTGAATCTGGCTTGAATTTCTGGCAGTTCCCTGTCAATGTACTGCTGCAGCTGCTTTTGAATGATCTTCAGCAAAATTTTACTTGTGTGTGATATTAATGATATTGTTTGATAATTTCCGCATTTGGTTGAATAACCTTTCTTTGGAATAGGCATGAATATAGATCTCTTCCAGTCGGTTGGCCAGGTAGCTGTCTTTCAAATTTCTTGGCATAGATGAGTCAGCACTTCCAGCACTGCATCTGTTTGTTGAAATATCTCAACTGGTATTCCATCAATTCTTGGCGCCTTGTTTTCTGTCAATGCCTTCAGTGCAACTTGGACCTCTTCCTTTAGTACCATCAGTTCCTGATCATATGCTACCTCCTGAAATGACTGAATGTCGACCCATTCTTTTTGGTGCAGTGACTCTGTGTATGCCTTCCATCTTCTTTTGATGCTTCCTTCGTCATTTAATATTTTCCCAGTAGAAACCGTCAATATTGCAGCACGAGACTTGAGGACTCGTTATCAGGAGGGATCAGTCCCTGGAGAAGGACATCATGCTTGGTAAAGTACAGGGTCAGCAAAAAAGAGGAAGACCCTCAATGAGATGGATTGACACAGTGGCTGAACAATGGGCTCAAACATGACAACGATTGTGAGGATGGTGCAGGACCGGGCAGTTTTTCATTCTGTTGTATATGGGGTCACCGAGTCGGAATCAACTCCACGGCACCTAACAACAACACCTATACATAAAAAACACAATGTGTGCTCACGGAGCTGTCAGGATCTGATAGAAAATAAATTTTAATTCCACGGCAAGGCAGAGTAACTCTTTTTCTTAGTGAAGACAACGATAAGGATAATGCATTGTAAAAAAGAATGAAAAATATCTTATAACAGTCCTTTAAATTCTCCTTTTTGGGCTATGGGCTTCATGTAGTTTATAGTATTAAATACCATGAATGAAAAAAAGTTGGAATAAAATTATTCATGTACTTTTTTTTTCTTTTTCTTACTTTTTTTAATTCATGCACTGTTTGACCAAGAAGTTTTGAAATATAGAGAAATAAAAAAAAGAGTAAATATATAAGGGCTAATTTAGCAAAAATGTAACAATTAAAGAAAATTCCCAACCCTATTGTACTGAAATTAACCTGATTCCCACATTTCTCTGTACATTTATGGATTTACATATAAGGATTAGCTATTTCATCTGTGCCTGATGTATAACAACTTTGCTGATTTCAGTTTTTTTCTTTTTAAACCAACGTTTTTTTCCTTAGCAGAAAATTCATAGCTGTATCAAGCAGATGGGGTATGTTCGCATCGTCCATAGAACTAAGCATAGAATTTTTTTAGGCATGACTTGTTCTCTATTTTTAACTAAGGGACAAAGACCTTTCCTTTTCCGTAATTACATGTAGAAATTTATCATGTCAAAGAAGAAAATGGAGCAATTCTAAATCCTAAGACCATGTTGGTGCATCTTTAATCTTAGGAGATGCCATTTAATGCAAACTCTGCATAGAGCTATTCTCCTTTGATATATTATCTTACACTGAATTGCAAAATTAACTAGCATACAGGAGGAGCACACACAGCTCCTGGCAGCCAGTTCTAGGGATGAGCTTCCATTGTCAGAAGGCTGGCACTCCCAGCCAAGATACGGCATCCAGGTGATGGCTTTACAGCCACAGCGTTCCGCCTGTGGAGGGATGGAGTGAAATTTCCTAACATACTGTGTGGAAAGTTATTCAGAAGGACAGGGGCTCAGTCTGCCTTGTTCATCACTCTCTCTCCAGTAACCACAACGTGTTCACTTTTTCAGGTCAACTGTCCCCAAGGTCCCAGACAACACATTCTGAAATTCTGTCTTTTATTTTACAACAGCCCTGAATGGTAGATACCTTCTTTCAGGTACACCTGGGATTGAGTATGTCCATGGATAAATAAGTTCACCTTTGAGACTTCGTTCATCTCTATAATACCTACTCACAGTATTGTGAGAATTAAATGAGATGATGATGATGACGCCAGCTAACTCTTTTTTGACAACTGACATTGTGCCAGACACCGTGCTATACACTTTATTGACATTCTTCTTGTTGTTGTTAGGTGCCACTGAGTTGGTTCCGACTCATAGCGACTCTATATACGACAGAATGAAACACTGCCCCGTCCTGCGCCATCCTTACAATCATTGGTATATTTGAGCCCGTTGTTGCAGCCACTGTGTCAGCTCATCTCCTTGAGAGTCTTCCTCTTTTTCACTGACCCTTTACTTTACCAAGTGTGATGTCTTTTTCCAGGAACTGGCCCCTCCTGATAATATGTCCAAAGTATCTGAGATGAAGTCTCACCATCCTCGTTTCCAAGGAGCATTCCAGCTGTACTTCTTCCAAGACAGATATGTTCGTTCTTCTGGCAGTCTATGGTATATTCAGTATTCTTCGCCAACACCATAATTCAAAGGCATCAGTTCTTCTTCGGTCTTCCTTGCTCATTGTCCAGTTTTCGCATGCATATGAGGCGATTGAAAACACCATGGTTCGGGTCAGGTGCACCTTAGTCCTCAGAGTGACATCTTTGCTTTTTAACACTCTGAAGAGGTCTTTTGCAGCAGATTTGCCCAATTATCACATTCAGAACTCACTGCCACCCTGTAATTTGTGTTTTTCGGCTGGTGAGTAGCTGAGCCAGGATGTGAATCCAGGCATTCTGACTCCATGGCCCACATTCTTAACGACTTCCATGATATACGTAAAGTGCCTAGTACAGTACCAGGCATACGATAGGTGCTCACTAAATATCACTTTACTTCTTACCTCCCTAAGAAGTAATACTTGAAGCATTAGAAGTTCTATAAAAAGATAAAGCGACTTTTCCAGGGACCGAAGTGAAAACCGAAATCAACATCAGAATGTACCAACAGAATACCCAACTTAACTATGCTCATGAAAATTTATTATGGATGATGCTGAAGAGATGCATGGAAAGTCATGAATAGACTAAAACATCCAGAAAAGCTGCAAAATGCTGAATTTTAATTGGGGAAAAAAATCTAAATGAAGAACAAACTCCCTTCTGGCCACTCACTTCTTGCATGTCTGCCCGGCTCTGTCTCTGGCTGTGGCTTCTCCATGCTGCCTAGGAAGCGAGAGGCTCTCAGGTGCTCAGAGCCTCCACATTTGATTCTGTCATTGGATGAGCAAGGAACTCACCTGGGAGCCAGGGCTGCCTCCTCAGCTGCACAGGGAGCTGGAGTTTGGAGCTCCGTGTCAGCCCAGTCATTGTCAACTCCGGCCCAAGGAGAATCACTTGGGAGGCTGATGCACTGCTCCACCCAGAGATCTGGTTTAGTTGGTCTGAGGAAGGCCCAGAAAACCAGTTGCCATCAAGTTGATTCTGATTTTTGGTGACCCCATGTGCTGCAGAGTAGAACTGTGTTCCATAGGGCTTTCAAGGCTGTCACCTTTTAGAAGCAGATCACCAAGTCTCTCTTCCAAGGCACCTCTGGGTGGGTTTGAACTGCCAACTTTTTAGTTAGTAATCCAGCACTTAGCCATTTGTTCCACCCAGTCAGGGACTCCTGAGAAAGGGCCCAGGCACAGGTATTTTTTAAAAAGCTCCCCCATGTGACTATAATGGCAGCAAAGTTGAAAACCAGTCTAGGCAGTGGGTTGGGATATAGGAAACCCCTCTAGAATTTTGTCACAGGAATGGACTCAGTCCCTCTACAAGATCCCTGTATGAGGGGAAGCCTTAGAATGGTAGGAAGAGAGAGAATAAATCCTGGGTCTAGGAGATGAAGAACAATTCAACATGGTAGGCTGAAGGTGGCTTTGACCCCACCCTGGAGATTGTAATGCCTCACAGGGTCTTTGGCCCTGACCATATAAAAGGTTACAGGCTGTTCTTTAAAGATTCTCTCTTTGGTGCTTTGCCCTTCATTTTATTAGTACTATTAACCTTCTGCAAAAAAAAAAAAAAAAAAATCCCAGTGGCATTAAATGACTATAGCAAAAAATATCTTAGTGGAAATAAAAAGGGCAGAATAAAAAGAGAGCATCAGCAGTCTCATTTTCTGTGACAAGATTACAAGGACCACCAATCCTGATAGCACAGGGTGTAAGGGAGACACATCAGTTTGATGGGGTCAGGGCAGAATTTCTCCCACTGGTGCCATGTAGAATGATTAATTCATTATGGAGATTTAAAAGCTTAACTGAAGCATAGTCAGAGACGGTCTGCTAGATGATTATACTGTTCCTACATATTTCATTAGCTCTAGACAACTCTCAACTTTCCACTAATAGGTTTTCTTGCCTGGGGGACCCAAACTTAAATAGAAGCACAAAATGCATTCCAAAAGACAAACATAAATGCATTTATTGTTTTTCTGTGTCACTGTCCCCCGCTCTCAGCAGAGGCAGATGAGCATCTATTGTCTTCTTCACATGGTTCCTGTGGGTCAATGGAAGGACCTGTACACCAGCCTGCAATCCATCTGAATAAAATGCCAAGTCTTCTTAAAATTACACTGGTATAGAAGTTACATTTATACATCCTAGTTTTCACAAACTCCCAAGTACAAACCTCAATTTACATAAAAAGTATGCAAGACAGGCACAGACTATTAGAGGAAGCACTAGAAGATTCTGACGGGGTGGAAGTGCCAGAAGACCACAAAGTGCCATGAAGAAAAGAACTGAGCATGCTCACCTGAGAACTTGGATGGAGCTGTGCCTTATTCATGTTCCAAACACATTTATTAAACATCTGATCATTAGCCTTCATGTGCTGCAATCTCTCACTCTTGCAGATTTTGTGCGGTTACCTTCCCCATGTTCTCTGTTCTCAAACTCTTTACCTTCTTCCAGTCTCTCTACTCCTCTGTCTCCAGTTCCTCCCTTAGGCAAAATTTTACTTTCATGTGACATTAATGATATTGTTTGATAATCTCCCCATTTGGTGGGATCAGCTTTCTTGGGAATAGGTAGAAATATGGATATCTTCCAGTCGGTTGGCCAGGTAGCTGTCTTCCAAATTTCTTGGCGTAGACGAGTGAGCACCTCCAGCACTGCATCCGTTTGCTGAAACATCTCAATTGGTATTCTGTTGATTCCTGAAGACTTGTTTTTCGGCAACTCATGGGGAAAAACTTATGTGTGACTCATGGGACCTCACGTGTGTTAGAGTAGAACTGTGCTCCATGGGGTTTCCAATGGCTGGTTTTTCAGAAGTAGATCACCAGGCTTTTTTCTTTCAAGGCAGCTCTGGGTGGACTCGAACCTCCTACCTTCTGGTAAGCCGTGGAGCACGTGAACCATTTGTACCACCGACGGATTCCTCTCTACATAAGAAACCCTGGCTAAGTTAGGCTGTAGTTTCTGCTCAGTAAGGGCCAAAGGAAAGGGTAGTGTAGCACATAACGTGGGGCATAGCATGGGGAGGTAAGGTAAGAGATTAGGAAGAAGAATGAAGCCAAGTCCAGCAGAAAGCTTGTTTTGAGTCACAGTAAACAGAGCCATCTTCCGTTTCCTTCCCTTCAGCCTAAAGAAATCTCCATGGTTAGACTGTTGGCTCCAATTTAGCCACTGGTCATTATCTCATTGCGGCCCTGGTGGTGCAATGATTGTTTGGCTGCTAACCAAAATGCCAGCAGTTGGAACCCACCGCTCCTTGGAAACCCTATGGTGCAGTTCTACTCTGTCCTACAGGGTCGCTATGAGTCGGAATCAACTCGACAGCAATGGGTCATTACACCCCATTTTCTGTAATTACATATTGAGTAGCCTCTTTCTCCTCTCATTTTAATTAGTCGTCAGATTGAAAAGGAGCATTGACGACATTTCTTGCTCAGCTCTCAGGGAGACTCCTTTGCATATTTTCATCATCCAGAAGTTTAAGAGGCAGCTTTTATTTGTAAATGAGCTCCAGGTCTCACTGATCCTTCAAGATGTAAAGGCGGTAATAGGTTAAAAAGACAAAGCTACACATTTACCTTGGGAAGAAAAGTTTTGTCAATTAGGTGAACTGAGGTAGTGGAAGCTAAACGTGAGCTGACCCAGCATACTCTGAGCATTCCTGTGTTACAGAAAAGGCTGGGGGAATTTTAACTTTTCCACCATGGCTGACCCAGCATACTCTGAGCATTCCTGTGCTACAGAAAAGGCTGGGGGAATTTTACTTTTCCACCATGGCTGACCCAGCATACTCTGAGCATTCCTGTGCTACAGAAAAGGCTGGGGGAATTTTACTTTTCCACCATGGCTACAGAAGATGTAGAAAGCTCAGATAAGCTCAGATAAGTGGGAGGAGACTGACAGGATCTAGGAATCTCTTTTCTTCTTAACTGTTCATGTTGACAATATTATATTCAGCAACTATTCCTTCTCTTTGGAGCCCTGGTGGCGCAGTAATTAAGAGCTTGGCTACTAACCAAAAGGTTGGCAGTTCAAATCCACCAGCCACTCCTTGGAAACCCTATGGGGCAGTTCTACTCTACAGGGTCACTGTGAATCAGAATCGACTCAACGGCAATAGGTTTCTTTGGTTTTATTCCCCTCTTTGGTAAGAGTATAGGGTCCCTGGGTGGCACAAACTGTGCTCATCTATTGACCTAAAGGTTAGCAGTTCAAATCCACCAAGCAGTACTGCAGAAGAAAAGACCTGGTGATCTGCTCCTGTAAAGATTACAGCCAAGAAAATCCTATGGAGCAGTTCTACTCTGTAACACATGGGGTCGCCACGAGTCAGAAACGACACAATGGCAATGGGTTTTAAGCTTGAAATTTCCTTTGGGAATCTACCCTTTCCTTGCTCCCAGTATGCAATTTGGGTAGATTTAAACCCTTCCCCAGCTTCAGGGTGGTTCTTGATTGACGAAAGTCAGTCAGGGTTGACCCTGCCCAAAGTGACTGGTTCAGGATCAGGGCCAACTGGATGTGAGGCCCGGAGCTGCTACAGCCACTTTGCTGCTCTGAGAGGGGCCTGGGAAGGGAGCCAAGGCCCAGCTTGCACAGCTTATAATCTGATCCCTGGATTAAGCCATACTTGTCCACTGTCCATGAACTGCTCTGCTTTGTGGGCCTAGAAATCCCTGGTTTTGCTTAAGGTGATTCATTCATTTACCCTGGAAGGTTTCTGATTGATTCATACTTGACAAACCTAAGAAAGAACTGGGACTTTATTCCTAATTCCATCCAGCTGTGGCCTCTAGGGCACATGTGTGTCTCTACACGGTCCCCTTCAGTGCACTGAGCCACACTGGGCACCCCTCAGGCCTTTACACTGTGCTCAAGGGGCGGCCTTCCTGCAGCCCTGTGTCCTCTTAGCTGGACACTCCAGAGGTACAGGCCAGACTCTGCAGGAGATGGCGTCCCAACTGAGTCTCTCTTTGTCGCTCACCCTTCGGAGAGCTCGTCTGGAATCAGGAAACTTTGATTTGGGCTTTTAGGCTACATAAACCAAACCAAAGCCATTGCCATCAAGTCGATTCTCACTCACAGCGACCCTACAGGACAGAGCAGGACTGCCCCATAGGGTTTCCAAGGCTGTGATCTTTATGGAAGCAGACGGCCACATCTTTCTCCCGAAGAGCAGCTGGTGGGTTTGAACCACCTACCTTTCAGTTAGCAGCCAAGCACTTTAACCACTGTGCCACCAGGGTTCTTTGTTTGGTCATTTTAAAAAAACAAAAACAAAAACCAAGCCCCTTACCGTTGAGTCAATTTTGACTCATAGCGACTGTAGAGGACAGACTAGAACTGCCCCATAGGGTTTCCAAAGAGCGGCTGGTGGATTTGAACTGCCGACTTATTGGTTAGCAGCCGTAGCTTGCCATAGCCTTAACCACTGTGCCACCAACCACAGTCCTCCCTAAATCTGGAGAGTGATGCTAGCAGTTGTTCAGGCTCTAACATTTTCTAGTTCTAAAGTAGAGAAAAGGCATTTTCATCCAAAGCCCACCCAGAGCCCTGCTGAATTTGACTGTTGCCCAGACCGCAGACTGTTGGAGCTAGAAAGGGCCTTACACATCTAGTACAACCACTCGTTTCTGGAGGAGGAAGCCGAAGTCCTGGGCATGAAGAGACTTGGACCATAGCCATGGCTGTTGGGTGGCAGGTGAGAGACAGGTTATACAGGGAGAGGGAAGGGAACGGGGCCTCCTGTCTTTATCGGTGGCCTTGGACAAGACATTTCCCCTCTTCCTGCCTCTGTCTGCTCATCTGTAAACGGGGTGGTGATGGCCAGGAATAGTTGTCCCTTTCCTAACTGGGATGCCCTTTAATGAGACCAAGTTTATACCTTGCTACCCATTCCAAAAAACTGCCCACATCTGGGCCTGGGGAGGACCTTTTCTCCCTGTCTACCTGATGGTTTACACCTGTTTTATTTTTCAATCAGGTTATCAAATGAGGGCTACATGTCTGGGGTCTTAAAAGTCTGTGAGCAGCCATCTAAGACACTCCACTGGTCCCACCCCATCTGGAGCAAGGGAGAATGAAGAAAACCAAAGACACAAGGGAAAGATTAGTCCAAAGGACTCATGGACCACAACTACCACAGCATCCACCAGACTGAGTCCAGCACAACTAGATGGTGCCCAGCTACCACCACCGACTGCTCTGACAGGGATCACAATAGAGATCCCGGACAGAGCTGCAGAAAAATGTAGAACAAAATTCTAACTCACAAAAAAGCACGCAAAAAAGACCAGATTTACTGGTCTGACAGAGACCAGAGAAACCCTGAGAGTATGGCTCCCGGACACCCTTTTAGCTCAGTAATGAAGTCACTCCTGAGGTTCACCCTTCAGCCAAAGATTAGACAGGCCCATAAAACAATATGAGACTAAACAGGCACACCAGCCCAGGGACAAGGACGAGAAGCCAGGAGGGGACAGGAAAGCTGGTAACGGGGAACCCAAGGTTGAGAAGGGGAGAGGGTTGACATGTCCTGGGGTTGGCAACCAATGTCACAAAACAATATGTGTATTAATTGTTTAATGAGACACTAATTTGCTCTGAAAACCTTCATCTAAAGTACAATAAAAAAAACAAAAAACAAAAAAAATGAGGGCTACTCTCTCTTGCAGCTGTACCAGGGGAGATGAGGGGTGTGGGTACGTGTGTGTGCGTGCATGCGTGCGTGCACTCATGGGGTTGTTGAATAGACTCCTCTGTAAAGAACCACCTTATGCTTTGTCTTCTCAAGTTCTCCCCTGAGCCCCAACTCTGGCCGCGTGTGGAACATCGGCCTGGCCATTCTCTTACCTCAGCTGTATGTCAGCTTACAATAGGCTCTCCTGTGTGAAGGCAAAGACACATGGGTGGCAGTCACTGGTAATTCAGAGAGCAACCCAGTCGTCAGCACTTCTTTAGAAGGATTTTACCCGGGAAAGCAGGAAGGTAGGAATAAATATTTTAAAGCAATTTTGTAAAACTTCATTTTTAATATGTATAACACAATTGCATTTATTCCAGTTAGGCTTTCCAGCAAAAAGTGACAAGCCTAAAATTCTCTTGTTGGATGTTTAACACTTATATACTATTTAAATTCTGTGGGTATTTGGTCTTAAGACAGTTCACTGTTTATTATGCAGAAAAATTGGTAAACTCTGAGAGAAGAAATTGCACTTTTAAAATTGCTTTTCAAGTGTTCTGGAGTCACTTCATAAATACCTATTGTTGTTGTAACAATAGGTGAAGCAGCTAGCTGACATCAAGTTTAGCAATAAGAATGGGAATCACAGAAGTAATACCATCCACGTTAAATATTTCACGTCTCGTTCTCCTAGTGTCAAAATATTGAGTGCAGTGCGAGCTTCTCTAAGGCAGAGGGAGAGGAGCCAGGAGTACGTTCTGCACACATGCAGCACGTTACAAAGAAGCCCACACACTTTATTCTGAAGAGTCCCTGTTTGCTTTGGCTCTAGAAGGTTTCCTTGGTGAGGGAGGGCGTAAGGCAAGACTGGCGCCAGGTGGCAGGAGCTGAATGGCAGCACAGGTCAGCTCAGCTTCCTGCCCCGGGCTCTGGCTCTGGAGAATCCCCAGGGCCAGCCCGAGCTGGGCAGATTCTCTTTTTTTTGGAGGCTCCAGGTCAGATGCGAGTGCCTTGGCCGGCTCTCAGTGCCAGGCCTGGGGCAGCAGCCCCCGAGTAGACAGAAATACAGCTGCTGGCCACCAGATACCAGTTCACACATTTCAGCAACTCCCTCTGTCTGGTTAGGTCAACGGTTTCCAACCCTGGCCCAGCCTCAGCACCATCGGTGCAGCCTTTAAAAACATACGTGCCTGGAGCCCACCTTGGGTGCTTCTTATTCCAAAGGGCTGGGCGGAGGCTGGCTACCTGCATTCCAGTGTGCAGCCAGAGCTAAGAAACGCCCCTTGAGAGATGCAGTGTGGCTTCTCCAAGGTGTTACATATCTAACTTGATGGCTTCCTTCCTTCAAGGATGAAGTGTGAAAGAAAGGGCTGCCTGCAAGAACACAGACCCTAATGCACGGGGGTCGGTTTGCACTGCCCAGGAATCACAGCCTTGAGGCCATGTCAGACAGGGTCCCAAAGGCATGGAGTGTCATTTCTTGTCTTCCCTGCTGAGACCCTAACCCACCCTGCCTGGCAGGGCTGCATAAAGTGTCCTTCCTGCCCAGTGACCAGTCCAAGAGAACTTCATTTAGGATGATGATATTCTGCACTAGGTTCAGCTGAAAAATGAGCCTGGGACCCCATATTTCTCATTTCTGCTTTTCCTTTCACTTCTATGAACACTTGACTATTCAGCTTGCCACATACACCTGTGCGCGGTTTTAAAAAATCAGCAAAATGTCTTTTTTGTTTGCAAGCATCTTATCTGCCAGGGAGCATGGTCATCCGGGAATAAACAGTGGAATGTGAAATCAGCGCTTTGCAAGCACCTGTAGGAGCAGCCGCCCGCTGTGACGTATCACACACCCCCCCCCCCGGGAGAACGGGGCCTCCGGCTCCTGCGCAGAGACTTTGTGGAGCACCTCAGAGTGTGGGCAGGTGATCTTTCTAACTGCAGAATGACAGCCCGGCCTCTTCTGATGGCTCTGAGCCCTAACCCCTGGGATGCCATGTCACTGTGTTTGCAGTAGACCCCTGGTCCCTGACCCTCTTTTGGGGCAATCCCCAATGCTGAGCCTTTCTCCTTCTCCCCTCACCCCCACCTCCGTTGGGCCTCCTCCATTTCTGCTGCTCGAGAAAGCCAAAGAACTGGGCTGGCTGGACCCCCAACAATTCACGATTTCTGCCTTTAGCTGGATCCTCACCATTATGTGGTTGTCAGGGTTCTCCAGAGAAACAGCATATATACACCGTTATATACATATATATATACTGTTTCTCTATCTACATATATACACTGTTGATATATATATATATACATATATATATA
>NW_004443998.1:4143283-4191887 GCF_000243295.1 Trichechus manatus latirostris
TATATATACTGCGTCTCTCTCTATATATATACTAGGTATATATATATATACTGTTTATATGTATATATACACTGCTATCTATATATATACATATACACACTGTTTCTACATATATACACTGTTTATATATATATATATATATATATGTACAGTCATGCATTGTTACTTAATATCCACAATATGTTCTGTGAAATAGGACGTTATGTGATTTGGACATTGTGCAGACACCATATTACTCAGCAAAGTATATACGCTGCCTCAGCCTCTGTCCCCCTCTCCAGTCAGCCCAATTCAGTGGCTTCTCTAAGATGACGCTCTAATCCTTCTCCCCTAGCCCCAGATCCCCCACTTCATGCCCTTTCCTAAGCCCTCCCTGGCTTTCCTTCCAGGCTCATTTCCTGCTGCCCCCTAACACCTTGCCCTCACAATATTTTATATGATGTAAAATGCAATTTTCTATTTTAGTACATCTCACTCCATGGAGTCTCCCTACTGGCCACTGCCCGTGCTGCTCCCTCTCTCGTCAATTCTCCTCTGACAGGTGGACATCTCCCTTCAAGTCTCAACTCAAGCAGCACCTTCCCTGTGACAGTGTCCTGACTGCCCAGGAGACCTTCTCTGTACTAGCATCATCCTGCACTGTCGCTATGGCATCTGTCAAATATAGTCTTGTTTTATTCTTGCTCGTCTAGCTCTCACTACCCGGTGAGCGATTTGAGGGGAGAGTCCATTCTATTTTCATCTTGGCATCCTTTGTACCCACTCCAATACCTGGCTTCAGAAGTTTGCTTAAGAAGGAGTGAATGAATGAATGAATACATAAATTCTACTCTTCCTTTCTCAGAAGACAATCCCATCTCCTACTGGACTGGCATGATTTGGGATCACTGTCTCATAGGTTTGATCCTTTCCCATTAGTTTCTTTGACTTCAGGTCTTGGTAGTCTCAACCAGGCACAGCAACCCATGGGTAGGTTTGGCTACGTAACTCTGTTTTCTCATTCCTTTCCTTGGCACAGCTGTGTTCCTTCAAACATATCTTCGGTTTACCGTCAGATTATTTCCCCTTTCTGCTCCCATTCACATATGCTCTTAGTTTATCAAAAGGAAGCTGGGCAGGTCAGGGAATCCCCAGCCTGCCCTCTGATAGAGAAGGACATCAGAATTGTTAGCTTAACTATGCCCTTTAGAATATTCCACTAAAAGACATCTGCAGTCTTCTGATTGCCTGAAAGCTTTAATACCTGCTTTCCAAAGCCTCTGCTGAACGTGGGCTGTGGCTGACCTGACATCCCAGGTTTACGATAGGAAACCCACCTCGGCTTGGAACATGAAAATTGGACTCTGCAAAACCTGGCACATTATCTATGGCTGCTGCCTTATTTCCTTCTCTGATTTTTTTTGTCTCCTCTGGCTTAGAGCGGCAGCTCAGAGAAAAGTTCTCGAAAAACACTTTTTTACATTGTCAAGCTTTGTTACCTGTTTTGAATGAAGCCAATCAGCCCCGCGACCTTCGTTATTGTCTTTTATCTTTCATGTTGTGTCTTACCACACGCGTTCAGGCTCTCAGAAAAACCTGAAGCTCAAATCCGAACTTGCTGCTCCTGAAACAAGCCTGCTTCCAAGTGTGCTCAAATGCCTGTAGCTCACCCACTTTGGGTTTTTTTTTTTAAACTTGTGTCTGTCCTCCGGAGATTCATTTACGTGTAGCATTTCATGGGCACCTGATTTGTGATAGTCTTAACGGCTTTTTGGTTGAGTTTTCTATGTAATTATTGACTACATTATTTTCCACCATAAATATTAACTCTTTGAGATAATTGGCCAATGAGTTTTTCACCCACATTTCTTCATTTATACATACAGGTCGTTTCTTTTGATCATGAATAGTGAATAATTCTTACCATAAAGCACATTCTCAAAAAACTAAGATCAGAGTATCCCCGACAGTGAATCTTCAGGGTCTTTCAAATGCAAGTAACTGGTAACATGATCAAAGCCATAAATCAAGCAAACACCAAATTACCTTAGATTTATGATAAACAAAGACCTACCAAGTCACACCATTAGGGAGAACCAGGAAAATCCAGACACCAAAAACCTTCAATATCTTTAAAATATAGAGAAAGTGGGAAGAATTGCTCACACACTACCATCCTTGTTCTGGTCTCCACACTTCCATTCAACAGGAGTCTACAGAGACCCCCTTGCAAGCTACCGCCGCCCCCCACCCCCAACTCCGAATCTCATGTCACCAGGCCTTCCATGTTCAGGCACTTACCCCTCCCAGCTAACTCTCTCTCATTCTTTGAAAATTCTAGCTCCTGGCTCACTGTCAGTCCTTCCAATATTAGTTTTGCTGTGCTTTTTAGTGATTTCAGTGACCCCAAAGATGATCCTTCCCTGCAGTTTCATCTCTGTTTCTTGACCTCCTCTCCTCCAACGATCTTGTCTTCAACTCAGTCTCAGCCACGCTCTCCCAGTGGACACACCTTAGACCTGGTTACTGCGAATAATCAGACTCTTCAAAAACCTCAATTTCAAACACTCCCCTTTCCAGCCACCACGTCCTACCCTTCCAACTTACTCTAACACTCTTGCTCCAACAGCTCTTCGTTCCCTCTGGAATATACGATTCACCCCTTTTCACTGTCCCTCCGGCTCCTCAGGTCTTCATTTTCCTCCCTACTCAGTTCAGATTCCAAGGTTCATTGTTGTAACACCCTTTGCATAAACCCTCAGCTTCTTCACCTTTCTTTCTCATCTTACCCACTTGAAAAAATCCTACCTGAACCTGTACAGCTGAATATCGCTGGGGGAAAAACACAACCATCGTAACGGTCTCACTTCAAATTTATTAGCACTAATCTCAAGCCAGTCGTCAATGCTGTTGGCACCATGACGTATATCCCTGACCCACCCACTCTTCTGCTTTCCTATAGGTCTCCTCGAGCTCTCTCTCCTCGGATTTCCAACATCTCCTTCTCATCTTCACTAACAGCTGATGACCTTGCTTCTGATTTCCACTGAGAATATAGAAGCCATCAAAAGAGAACTTCTACAAGATGCCACCACCATCCCATCCAACTCCCTACCAGCCTCAGAGACCATAGACTGTTTTCATGATACCCCTCTTCTTGTACGCTTAGTGTGTCCCCAAGAAAGCATTCCATCAATTCTGTTTCTCTTCTCCTGCATTTTTTTCCTTCTCAAAAGGATTTTCCCCATCAGCATATAAATATGCTGTCATTTCATCCAAGTGTGAAAGCACGCTCTCTGACAGAACTTGCCTCTCCAGCTGACACTCCATTTCTCTGCTTAGAATTCATCAAAACAGTAGCCTCCAGCTTTCCTCTTCCCATTCTCCTTTGAACCCATTCCAATTGTTCTTTAACCTCTACCACTCAAAGTCATCAATGACCTCCATGTTGCTGAACCCAATGGTCAATTCTTGGCCCTCACCTTGTATGACCTATGAGCAGCCCTTGACAGATTGGCCCCTGCATCCTCCTTGAAATGCTTTCTTCACTTGGATTCCAGGGCTCCATGGTCTCCTCCTACCTCCCTGGCTGCTTATTTTCAGTTTTCATTGTTGGCTTTTCCCCAGTTTCTTCACGTTGAAAATTTCAGGGCTCAAATCATGGGCCCCCTTTTTTTTCTTTAATATCTATATTTACTCCCCTTAGTGTTCTTTGAGCCCTGGTGGTGCAATGGTTAAGAGTTTGACTGCTAACCAAAAGGCTGGTGGTTTGAATCCACCAGGAGCTCCTTGGAAACCCTATGGGGCAGTTCTACTTTGTCCTATAGGGTCGCTATGAGTCGGAATTGACTCGATGGCAAAGGGTTTGGGTTTTTTTTGGTAGTGTTCTCATTCAGTCTTGTGGATTAAATAACATTTACATCTAAACTCTAGGCCCATATATTCGCCTATTTTTTTTTCTTTATATCAGTTTCCATAAGTTGATTCCGACTCATAGCAAACCTATGTGTGTCAGAGTAGAACTGTACTCCATGAGGTTTCATTGGCTGATTTTTTGGAAGTAGATTGTTAGGGCTTTCTTCTGAGGCACTTCTGAGGGGACTCAAACCTCCAGCCTTTTGGTTAGCAGCCGAACGTGTTAACTGGTCCCACTACCCAGGGACTCCTTCATCTGCCTATTTGATCTCTCTTCTTGGGTGTCTAACAGGAATCTCAGTCTTTTTTTTAATTGTACTTTGGATGAAAGTTTACAGAACAAAATAGGTTCTCATTAAACAGTACACATATTGCCCTATGACAATGGTTAACAACCCCACAGCATGTCAACTCTGTCCTTTCTCAAACTTGGGTTCCCTATCACCAGCTTTCCTGTCCCTTTCTGCCTTCTAGTCATTGTCCCTGGACTGCTGTGCCTCATTAGTCCCGTTTTGTTTTATGCGGCTGTCCAATTTCTGTCTGAACGGTGAACCTTGGAAGTGACTTCCCTACTGAGCTAAAAGGGTGTCTGGGGGCCATACTTTCGAGATTTCTCCAGTCTCTGTCAGGCCAGTATATCTGGTCTTTTTGTGTGTTAGAATTTTGTTCTACGTCCTTCTCCAGCTCTGTCCAGGACCCTCTGTTGTAGTCCCGGTCAGAGCAGTCAGTGGTGGTAGCCAGGTACCGTCTAGCTGTACTGGACTCAGTCTGGTGGAGGCCTTGGTAGCTGTGGTCCATTAGTCCTTTGGACTAATCTTTCCTTTGTATCCTGTTCTCTTTATTCTCCCTTAGGCATCTCAGTCTTGATATATCAAAAATAAAATCCCTAATTTCTTCCCTCCTCAAATCTCTCCTCCTTCATTTTTCCATGTCTCATTTATTAGGATCTCCATCCTTTCTGTTGCTCAGGCAAAAAACAAAACAAAAAAGCTTAGAGTCATTCTTGGCTCTTCTCTTTTTCCTCACATTCCACATGGAATCCATCAGAAAATCCTCCAGGTTCTAACTTCAAAACATAGCCATTATGTGACCACTCCTCACTACCTCCTCAGCTACAACCTGCTCTAGACTCTCTCAGGGTACAGGAAGAGTCATGAGGGTATTGAACGGCCCTAACACCAAAGGCTGGTGGATTCAAACTGCTGACCTTCTGGTTAGCAGCCGAACGTTAACCACCTCACCAAAGGGCTCCAAAGGGAAAACAAAGATAGAAAAAAATTCAGGTGAAGCAAGGGGTGAGGTGAGCGTATAAACGCATATTGTGAGGTCCTTCACGTCTGCTGCATGGGGAGGAACACATGGGTCCCTTCCTCCAAGATGTGCTTTAATGCCACATTTCTTTCCACTTGATGGGCCCCCGTAAGGCATGTGAGCACAGTGGTCCCTTGGGCCTGGAGAGGGAGAGGGCTCTGTTGGGCAGGGGGTGTCTCAGAGGAGAAATGGGCAATGCTGGCTAGAAAGTCTTCTCAACTGAGAACAGATGTTGACCTGCACGGCAATCACTCCCTGGTGTTCTCTCCAATTGTCCACCTCCCAGCCCACCCCCCGAGTTGACACCCCAGTACTTACCAAGACCCAAGCAAGAAACTCTGAGTCCTGATTTTCCAAGATTCCTACAACAAAAATAAAGCAACACATGGTCATCGTTTCCTCAGGTGAAACTCACACATTTCGCTATGAATATGGTATCTCACTCAGATGACATGATTTTTGACAAGAGTCGGGGCAGAGGCAGAGATGTAGATCAAGTTTGCCATCTTGGGAAGAATAGTTCTTTCATCACTACTGTGACACTACACCAAAATGATCAAGCCCATTGCCTTTGAGAAGGTTCCAACTCATGGCGACCCCATGTGTGCAGAATAGAACTGTGCTCCACAGGGTTTTCAAGGTTGTGACCTTTTGGAAGCAGATCACCAGGCTTTCTTCTGAGGCACCTGTGGTTAGGTTCAAACCACCAACCTTTCAGTAAGTAGTCGAGAGCTTAACCATTTGCGCCACGTGGGCACTAAGTAATTCCAAATTTGCTCATGCTCAGCATACGAACAAAATGTCCTCACGAGATGCAGCTTTTCAGTCCTGAATTATCTTCTGCATTTATTTGTTTAGATATTTATTGTCTTTCTCTCTCCTTCTGGAATGTATGCTCCTTGAGGGCAAGGTCCTTATGTTATTCATCAACCATTTATTTATTATTCACACACAGTAGGCACTTAAGTATTTGTTGGCACGCTGACTGCCTAATTGAATTCTAAAACAGCGTATTATTTCTAAAGGATGGGGATTATTAAAAGAACAAATATGAAATTACTCCTTAGGCTATCTGAACTATGGATTATACATACATACACACACATACACACACACATGCATATATATGTTTATATTTATATGAGGCTACATAAAATGACCACAAGAAGATCACAGTTTTTTTAAAATGATTTTCTTTTCGTCCTCTACCCAGATTTTTGCCCCATTGTCACAACTAGCTGGGTGACCTTGGGGAAATCAGTCCTCTTCTCTGGGGTAATTCCTTCATTAGTAAACTGGCATATTGATGTCTGTGCCATTCAGGTAGCATCACTATGGTGGGAACAGAACATGATGAGGTGTTGCAGAGTAAACAAATGCAAGACATCATTATTTTGCTGTTTTCTGACTTTGTTCAACCCCTTACAGACATCATGCTAACTTTTCCCACATTCATTAAATATGTCCATTTGAGAGGAAACTATTGCATAAAAACCAAAAAAACAAAACCCGTTGCTATCGAGTCAATTCCTACTCATAGCGGCCCTAAAGGACAGAATAGAACTGCCCCATGGGGTTTCCAAGCAGCGCCTGGTGGGTTCCCACTGCCGACTTTTTGGTTAGCAGCCAAGCTCTTAACCACTGCACCACAGGGCTCCATTGCATAAGGGTGCATGTGAAAAATATTTTGAAGTGCTAAGTGGGAGAAAAACAGTTGGACCCCTCCCATGAAAATAATTTGCAGAAGAAATTATTCTTTCAGTAGCATCTCAGCAAACCACAGGGTGGGCAACCAGAAGAACCTTCTCTGTGGTCTGAAAGTCTACTGATTATAAAGGGTTGGAATCCAGATACGAAAGTTACATCATGAGGAGGGAGAAAGACTGAAGACAAAACAAAGCTATACATATAAATTAATAACTTAGTTTTCTAGATAGAGACATACAACATTCATGACTCAATATTTATTGAGAGGTAATCATGTTCCAGGCAACGTACAAGGTCATTGCGATACAAAGAGGAGCAAGACGCAGTTCTCTACTGTCAAGGAGCTCATAGTCCAGTAAGGAACACAGAAAAGCAAGCATGTTGTTACAATGGAGTGGGATGCATGCTACCTTGGAGGTCTTTGGAGCACCTGAGGGCTCCTATCTCAAGCTTGTATTTGCATAACTATGTGGGAGCCCTGGTGGCGCAGTGGTTAAAAGCTTGGCTGCTAACCAAAAGGTTGGTAGTTCAAATCCACCAGCCACTCCTTGGAAACCCTAGAGGGCATTTCTACTCCGTCCTATAGGGTTGCTATGAGTTGGAATTGACTTGACGGCGAGTTTGTTTTTTTTATGTGGGTGTCATGGGGAAAAGCTCTAGGTAAGGCTTTTAATATAATTTTAGTATCTTGCAGTGATTCTGAACAATAGGGAGAAAACAGAGTTTCTGGCACAGAAAATCAAACAAGACAGTTCCCTAAGACTTTGTAGTTCAGACATTTTCTGACAAACTCAGGTAAAGTAGGGTTATATCACTGAGTACGTACTGGGCAACCTCTCAGCACCCACTGCGGGGAGGTCTGCTCTATTTTCCTTACGACAGCTCATCTGATAATGATCACTCAGCTAGGGGTCTGTAGGACCACGCCTGAGGAGGTAGGGAATTGTCGGCAAAAACCAACTGCAAAGAAGCAAGCACTAAAGTGGCCCCTTTTCTTACCACTGCTGTTTAAACACCCGGGCCAGTCTTTCTGGAACAGACACCTCAGAAGATCTGGCAATATAAGAAAAGTTCAACGACCAGTACTAAGATAGCGGTGATAGGCCCCTGCACTGAGCCTCGGAATTTTAATTTCCTTCAACTCATTCTCTAAATGGGAATGGTTTTCAAATTCAGGCGGTCATTTTTATTTTTATTTTTTTATTGTTGTAATTAAATGAAGTTTACATTTCAAGTTAGTCTCCCATACAAAATTTTTTTTTTACGTACATTGTTGTGAGACCCCAACCGGTCACCCCATTCTGCGACAGCACACTCCTCCCCTCCGCCCGATTCCCCATGAACATTCAACCAGCTCCTAATTCTCTCTGCCTTCCCATCTCACCTCTGGACGGAAGCTGCCTCTTTGGTCTCTTGTATCTACTTGACTAAGAGGCACATTCTTCCCAAGTATCACTTTGTCCCACAGTCCAATCTCAGGCGGTCATTTTTAAAGTGAGAATCAAAAAAATAAAAAATAATAAAGTCATGCCACAAAAATAAATAAATAAAGTGAGAATCATTTTCTGTGCATGAAAGATAAGCAGATATGAGGGCATTGCTTCACTCTGTCCAGGGGTAAGTCTATTTGTGAGAATTTTACCGCCTAAAGCACTTTCAACACATGATGGCGGCCACTCACTTTGCAGACAAAGATGGTGGGAGCAACTAGAGACCCCCAATTCAGGGCAGTGGGAGAGTCCTGGAATTCCAATACAATTTTACTGATTACAAATAGTACATCTGCATCTTCGTCCTATGCCCATATCTGCACAATCCAAAGTGGAGAAGTGGCAACCGTCCAGCTTCTCAGAGCCATTTGGGCTCTGCTGGATAATAGAAGCCCAGATACTTGACACATTTGATCAAATGAGTCCAAATACATGGTTCAGGAACTTGTTTGTGTAGATGGCCCCCTCTAGGAAAAAAAAAACACCCATTGCGTCAAGTCGATTACAACTCATAGCAACCCTATAAGACAGAGTTTCCAAGAGGCAGCTGGTGAATTTGAACTGTCAACCTTCTGGCTAGCAGCTAAATTCTTAACCACTGTGCCACCAGGGCTCCAGAATAATGGTCAAGGGTATACCTCATGGAGTCCCTGGATTGGACAAATAGTTAATGTGTTTGGCTGCTAACTGAAAGGTTAAAGGTTCAAGTCCACTCAGATGTGCCTTGTAAGAAAGGCCTGGTGATCTATTGCAAAAAATCAGCCATTGAAAACATATGGAATACAATTTTACCCTGACATACATGGGGTCGCCATGAGTCAGTGTCAACTCGACGGCTACTGGTACTTGGTACACCTCATGCTGGGATCTAACGGAAGCCATGGAACCTTCTTTATCCCACTCTATGGAATTTCCATGAACACTTCATGATCTTCTGTGACACTGTGCAACAAAGCAACTTTATATAATTTGATTTTGTTTCTTAATTCCTCAATCTCTGAACAAGTGAGGCTACATAAACATTCTGTAAGCACATCACATCCCCCATGAGATTGAATTCCTTTTCCACGTGACTGAAAATCCTTTCACTGAACAGGCTACCTATTTTACGTGTGTCACATATACCACAGGGAAGTCTCACCCTGTTCATTTTTAGTATCTGCTCTTGTTCAACTCAAAATAAAAGCTCCTTTTTTTTTCCAGGTGAACCTGAGCTGCTCTGCTGCTATTATTGGAAGTGAATGACATCATAACGGGGGCATGGAACGCTGAGCTTTGTCAGTCCAACTTTGGAATTCCTAAACATTAAATGGAAGCTTCAGTAAAGAGCTACCTGGAGAGGGAATATAGCTCATTGAGCACTCAAGTTTGCTTTTCTCCTTTCTTTCTGAAGGCAGCACTGCCCGCTCAGTGGTTGCATGGCTGAACTTCCCTGAAGGCACCAGTTAGTTGGAGGGCAGGGGAATTAAGTATATATAATCCCCAGTGTCGTTTCTGGAACATTCATCAGGCTCCTTTTTTTTTCTTCATTTTAAGGCAATACTGAGCAGCGGGAATCGAAATCAGGCATCACTTAGGCACAGCATCGTCCGCCACTCTGTTGCTCGCGGTTGTCCTTTACAAACCAAAGATGCTTTCAAAGCAGAAGATTAGCAGCCCACCTGTGTGTTGTTTTAAATTGCTTTCTTCTGTATCTTAGACATCATTCAGAGTTTTAAACTGCTGGGGAAGACAGGAATAGCTAGCTAAAAAAAAAAATGGACCTTGCATTTGGCCAAGAAAAAAGCATACTGCGTGGAACACAACCCCTGATTTAAAGGTTGATGCAACAGGGACAGACTGGAAGCATCTGTAAGGGCCTGAGTGGCAGTGTCAGCTGGTAGGAACAAGCTTGGCTCGACCTGACGTCCCCGTGCTCGGATATCCAGTCACTTGCCATCTCTGTCTATGTGGCTGTCCTGCTGATCCCTCTAGATCACACTCTTCTGTGCGTCGTGCCTTACCTGGAAGCTACTAGCCAAATCTGAGGTTTGAGATTTTTTTTTTAAAAAAAGAAATATACTTTTAACCTTTCTTGAAACATCCAGAGCAGAAGGCATATTCATTTGCCAGCCAGCTGGTTTTGATGGCTATAGGAGAGGGTCCCTTCTGACAGCCACAAAGGTGACTACAAATGGTAACGTTTTCTTAGGAGAGCACCGTCCATCACCGTTGGTAAGTGAATGACTTGTTTGGAAACCAGGCACATACATGATTTAGAGATGCATTTAACTGACAGACACTCACAAGTAACACCAGGAAACTTGATTTCTTTCTTGTCTTTATTTAAGGAGCAACAAAGTAGAATGGGATAGACTTTCAGATTCTTTGATTTAAAGGTTTAAGTCATTTGTCAGCTGCAAATTCTAACTGGGTTCTTATTCATTTTCTTTGGACATCAGAAATTACTCATTGATCTGTATCATTCTAGAAAAATTCAGAGAAGTATGGTTGTCATAGATTGAATAGTGTCCCCCCAAAATGTGTGTCAACTTGGCTAGGCCATGATTCCCAGTATTGTGTGGTTGTCCTCCATTTTGTCATCTGATGTGATTTTCCTATGTGTTGTAAATCCTAACTTCTGCCCGTGGTTAACGAGGCAAGATTAGGTTGTGTTAAAGAGGATTAGGGTGGGACGTAACACCTTTACTCAGGTCAGAGTCCTGATCCGATGGAAAAGGAGTTTCCCTGGGGTGCGACCTGCATCATCTTTTATCTTACAAGAGCTAAAAGGAGAGAGATAGGGACCTCATACCACCAAGAAAGAAGAGCCAGGAGCAGAGTGTGTCCTTTGGACCTGTCGAGTTGATTCGGACTCATGGCGACCCCACGTGTGCAAAGTGGCACTGCTCCATAGGGTTTTAAGGCTGGGACCTGTCGGAAGCAGATCACCAGGCCCGTCTTCTGAGGCGCCTCTGGGTGGGTTTGAACCACCAACCTTTCAGCTAGTAGTCAGCCACTTAACCATTTGTGCCATCCAGGGCCTCCGAGACTTGCCCCTAAGTCTTGTCCCTGGAGCTTGTTACTTACTACAGTAATAAAGAAGCATGTGTATTACTATCTCACAGGTTTGCTTTTTAAATATTTTAATTTCAATCCTGTGTATTTTGTGTTGTTTTTTTTTCCCCCCCTGAGAAAGGATCTGTAGGTTTCATCAGAGCATCAGAGGAGTCCACAGGACAATAAGATCAAGAATCTCTGACACAGTTAAAGGGTAAATGTTGTTTTAAAAAACACCTCTTGGTATATGTCAATCTGCCACGAAGCAACCTGAGTTAACAAGTATCTTTTTCAATCTGTGAGGGAAGGTGTCATGGATTGAATTGTGTCCCCCCAAAATATCTGTCAACTTGGTTGGGTCATGATTCCCAGTATTGTATGATTGTCTACCATTTTGTAATCTGATGTGATTTCCTTACGTGTTGTAAACACTATCACTATGATGTAATAAGGTGGATTAGTGGCAGTTATACTGATGAGAACTATAAGTTTAAGTAGTGCCTTAAGCCAATCTCTTTTGAGATATAAAAGAGAAGCAAGCAGATACACACGGGAACCTCACACCACCAGGAAAGCAGTGCCGGGAGCAGAGTGCATCCTTTGGACCTGAGGTTCCTGCGCTGAGATGCTCTCAGACCAAAGGAAGACTGATGCATCACAAGGACCTTCCTCCAGAGCCGACAGAGAGACAAAGCCTTCTCCTGGAGCGGATGCCCTGAATTTGGACTTGTAGCCTACTGGACTATGAGAGAATAAACTTCTCTTTGTTAAAGCCATCCACTCATGGTATTTCTGTTACAGCAGCGCTAGGTGACTAAGACAGAACGCAATTCTGGAAAGTTTTCGAAAGCAAAATTAAGTATACACGACCCTGCTGCTACTATTGAAAACGTGTACAACGTAGTCGGTGGGGCCTGTGTTTAGAATCCCTTCTTACTTGTTTAAGTTTAGAAAACTGAAAATTATTTCTAAGAGCATTTGTGGATTTACTTCCAAACTGAGGCCTTACTGCTTCTGTTATCTCTAGTTGGATATAAATTCCTTGACTCCAAGTTCTCCCCCTACAGGGTGCCTCAACGACTTTGTCCTGTGGAGACTCTTGTGTTTGCCCACTAAAGGTGGAGGACAGAGTTTGCCAACCCCAGGCTCTGGGGGCTTAGCAAGACATGGCCTGCCTCCTGCACAGTATTTCTTTTATAACAATTCACTTGAATGTGATTCATTCATTCAGCCATTTTGTATTCAACTTCATGTTGTATTTGTGTTGGTTTTAACATAAAATAATGTTTCCTTCCTAAATCTTCAAGCAAGTTTATTGTCTCAGAGATGTGCTGTGTCGGTCCAGGACTTTGACAGGTGCCCCGGGCACGCTCTGTTGCCTCATTTTCAGAGGATCGGCTTGGAACTATTATTGGTCATTTACACTTTAGTGTGAAAGAGTTTAGGACTTTTTTCTTAGATGAGTGTCTTCATTATCTAGTGCTGCTATAACAGAAATACAAGGAGATGGTTTTGGCAAACAGAAATTTATTCTCCCACAGTCTAGGAGGCTAGAAGTCTGAAATCAGTGTGCTGACTCCAGGGGAAGGCTTCCTCTCTGTCAGCTCTGGAGGAAGGTCTTTGTCATCCATCTTCTCCTGGTCTAGGAGCCTCTCACTGCAGGGACTCTGGGTCCAAAGGACATGCTCTGCTCCTGTCTCTTTTTGGTTGGTAGTAATGAGGTCCCTCTCCTCTCTGCTCGATTCTCTCTTTTATATCTCAAAAGACATTGACTCACGATACAACCTAATCCTGTAGATTGAGTCCTGCCTCGTTAACATAACTGTCTCTAATCCTGCCTCATCCGTATCATAAAGGTTAGGATTTACAACACATAGGAAAATCACATCAGATCACAAAATGGTGGACAAGCATACAATACTGGGAATCCTGGCCTAGCCAAGTTGACACACATTTTGGGGGACACACTTCAATCCGTAACAGTCAGTTTCGCAAGATTTGAAGGAGCAATCGAGGTAAAGTGCTGAACATCTGAGAGAGATGGGAAGAGGGGTGAATGGTGGGGTGATGGGAGGATGGGGAAGAGCACCCCCAGAAGGAAGGACATACCCTGCCCCTTCCAAGTTTTGTCTAGGATCACAGCATTTTTACCATGAAGTGATCACACTTTCTAAGTAACCATCATCATACACACGCTTGCCATTTTCAAAGCTAAGAAAGGAGACCCCAAAGCGCTCTTCATCTGGTGCCGATGATTTATTTTCAAGCCTGCAATGCTACAAGATGAGACACAGGCAACACCCTCTCTGGCGTCCACTTTGTAGCAAGAGCCGTGATTAGTTTCCACTGTGATGAGCCGTGCAGCTTTCCAAAGCAAAGTAAAACAAGAACCTGTGGTAGGAGTGCCACGCTCCACATCTTTCCAATTCCGTTTACTGTTGGTCAGTCTCTGGCTTTCCCTTCAGAACGTAAAGTCAGCAACATGACAGACCGAGGGACACACCTGACTGAGGGGCGGGTGATATTTAAGTATATATTTAATCGAAAGTGAACATTCCAGCCAGAATGCGTTAGCTTTCCTTCCACTTTCCTTGACAGAGAAACAGAAAATTAATGCCGGTTTTCTCTGTGTGCCTGTGCGCTTCCCATCTGCAGTCGGAGGGCATATATCACCTCACATGTTATATTTATTGTGTATGAGGCTGCGATTCCAAGCTGTGATCCGTGAGGGTGGGGACTGTGCCTAACGCATCTGCTAATCCCCAGTCCCTAGCACAGTGCCTGGTGCACAGCAAGGCTTCGAACTGGTTCTGGCGAACCCCTGCTAAAAATTTGCAATTCTAACAAGTTCCCAGGCGATGCTAATGCTGCTGGCTAATGACCAGTTCTGAGAACCACTAGTAGAGCAAACTAAAAACCAAACCCACTGCCATCGAGTTGATTCCGACTCACAGAGAACCTATAGGACACAGTAGAACTGCCCCATAGGATTTCCAAGGAGCAGCTGGTGGATTCAAACTGCTGACTTTTGGTTAGCAGCTGAGCTCTTCATCACCGTGCCACCAGGGTACCTGATATACATTATAGCCAAGAAAACCCTATGGGGCAGTTCTACTTTGTCATATGGGGTCACTGTGAGTCAAAATCGACTCAACGGCACCCCAGAACAACAACAACAACCGTTCTTTTGACCAGTGCAGGTGTTAGGGCTCCTTCAAATTTTACTGGATGTTGGGCTTGTGAACTTGCTTAGCAGGACACCTTCTGTCCCCACTCAGACCCCGCCTCTTCCTCCTGGCCCTCCAGTTAACTGTGGTCACTGTTCTTTGAGAAGCCAAGTCCCAACCCTTTAATATTTACAGACTCAGAGCCTGGGTCTGGGGCGGAAGGGGAAATCATGAGCAAGGTCTACTTCTCTGAGCAGTCTGCAAACCACATACCTGACAAGGAACTTATATCTAGAATATATAAACAACTATCAAAATTCAACAATAAGAAAACACGCTAATAAAAATGGCCGGAAGTACTAAATAAATTCCTCACCAGAGAAGGTATTTGGATGGCAAATAAGCATATTATAAGATGCTCAACATCAACAGTAATTAGGGAAATACAAACTAACACCACAGTTTGAGATCCCACTACACACTTATTAAAAAAACCAGGTGCCTTGGAGTTGGCTCTGACTGATGGCGACTTAGCGGAAAATGTGTCAAATAAAGAAACAAAGGTAAAAGCAAACACACAACACCAAGTGCTGTGGATGCAGAGTAGATGGAATCGCGTATCTTGCTGCTGGAGATGCAGAATGGTTCTCTGGAAAAGTACTCTGGAAAAGTACTCTGGAAAACAGTTCAACAGTTTCTTCTAAAGTGAAACACACTCTTACCACACGACTCAGCAACTCCACTCCTAGGTATTTACTCAAGTGAACTGAAAACTTATGCTCACACTCATACACAGAAAGATGCAAATGGATGTTTCCAGCAGTTTTATTCATAATCATCAAAAAGTGGAAACAACAAGATGTCCTTCAACTGGTGAATGGATTAAAAAATTGTGATATAATCATACAACAGAATACTGCTGTTGTTGTTCTTAGGTGCCACTGAGTCGATTCCAACTCATAGTGACCCTACGTACAACTGAACGAAACACTACCCGGTCCCGCACCATCCCCACAATCGTTGTTATGCTTGAGTCCATTGTTGCAGCCACTGTGTCACTACATCTCATTGAGGGTCTCCCTCGTTTTCACTGACCCTCTACTTTACCAAGCTTGACGTCCTTCTCCAGGGACTGGTCCTTCCTGCTAACATGTCCAAAGTATGTAAGACATACTACTACCCAGTAATAAAAAGACATGAACAATTGATTCATGATTCATGCAAAAACATGGACGAATCTTAAATACATTTTGCTAAGTGAAAGAAGCCAGATCCAAAAGGGTTTATTTTGCATATTGTATGATTCCACTTATATGACATTCCGGAAAATACAAACTATGGGGACAGGAGACAAATGAGTAGTTACTAAGGATTGGAGATAGGGACAGAGGTTGACTCCAAAGAGGCAGTCCGAGGGAATGTTGGAACTCTCCCGTGTGGTACTGTGGTGGTGAGTGATGACTTCATGCATTTATCAAAACCCATGCTGCTGTCATATTCTGACTCACAGTGACCCCATGTGACAGAGTGGAAGTGCCCCATAGGATTTTCTAGGCTGTGATCTTTACGGGAGCAGACTGCCAAGTCTTTTCTCCCACAGAGCAGCTGGTGGGTTCGAACCTCCAACCTCTCAGCAACCGAATGCTTAACTGTAGGGCCACCAGGGCTCCTTATCAAAACGCATAGACCCATACAAACACAAAAAGTGAATTTTACTCTATGAAAATTAAAATATCTACCAGGATGTCAGGGGAATCCAAGATGAAATGCAGACTGTAACAAATGAAACTAACTCTATTACAAAGGGAGCCCTGGTGGCACAACGGTTAAGTGTTTGACTGCTAACCAGAAGGTCGGCAGTTCGAATCCACCAGCCACTCCATGGAAACCCCATGTGGCAGTTCTGTTCTGTCCTACAGGGCTGCTTTGAGTCGGAATCAACTCTAAGGCAACAGGTTTGGTTTTGGGCTTGGTATTACAAATGAATGATACAACCACAGTGAAGAAGGTGGGGAACAAAGGTGCTGACTTAAATAACTTGGGAAAATAGTCTTTTGATCGGACACCATAAAGCTTCAGACAAAAAGCTCTGTACAGAAACCCGGTACTCTAGTTGACAAACTTCCTTCTCACTGGAGTCTGGCTTAGCGATTCTGAAACGAGGGTTGAACACTCGGATGGACAAAGAAGAAAATACAGCGAGGGACGCTTTGAACACTAGACCCACAAATTAAATAAAAGCGGAAGAAAACTGAACCGAGGACCCGGTATCACCAACTCGCTGCCGTTAGTTGCCCTTGAGTCGATTCTGACTCGTGGTGACCCCGTGTGTGCAGAGTAGAACGGCTCTGTAGGGTTTTCAATGTTGTTGCTTATCTTCTGAGGCGCCTCTGGGTGGGTTCGAACTGCCAACCTTTTGTCTAGTAGCAAGTGCTTAACCATCTGCTCCATCCAGGGAGTCCTTATAGCCAACATTCTTATATTACTTAATTTCCTTTATCTGTAAACACTCTCAGAGTGCGAGACTTCTTTTTCTTCTTTACCGAGTAGCTATGGAGATGCATCGAGAGCTAGTCACTGACTCTGGAGTGAGCATTTTCACTTGTGAATGTTCTTTCTAGTGGAAATTCAGCGCAGTGGACCCACAGCTCTACCTTGAGCCCTGTTACGTATGAATGGGTAATGACTGGTCAGGAGTGCTGGGTTATTTTACCTTCGTTCTCCACCTCTACTCCCGTCTTTTTGTTCTTCTTGACACCTTAGTTTGCTAAGTCTCAAAAGTGGGGAAAGTCGCACGTCATCCTGTGGTGACCAGCAGTGAAGTGGTATGTCTGACGGAAGGGCAGGGAGATGAGCCTTCTTGTGGGGATGAGGACAGTGCCCATCAACATGGGTACTCTGGATGCACAGGCTTCTCTGTGCCCATCCGTTCTTATTTTATTCATTACAAAGGCAAACTATTTCTTGTAGATTCATGAAAGAGAGGAAGGGAGAGAAGACCATATGTTTGTGAAGCAACAAGACATCGGAAGGATATATTCCTTAGGACTCTCAGATAAAAGCTTTCTGAAATTCTTTCAAAATGGAATCAAAGCTGCCGCTCCTTGGGATTGGGTGAATTTTTACTAATGCAAGTAATTTAAAACAAATTGATTTCAGGCATTTTATTTTATTTATTTATTTTTATGGAGGTTTTTTTTCTTTATGGAGAAACTTAAGACTTGGGTACATCAAATAAAACCAATTTCTGGGGGGAAAAAATCAAAACCCACAGTAGAAAAAAGGCTTAACGTTGTCTGGGCTATACTACAGGCATTTCGAATGAATCACCACATAGTAATTAAAGACTCCTTTGAATATCATTGCTTTATGCTTTTTGAATTAATCCATTCTAGGAAATCAAAGTAATTAACTTCAGCTGGTTAAAACTACGAACCCAAAACCAAACCCATTGCTGTCACGTGGATTCTGACTCATAGCAACACCACAGGACAAAACAGAACTGCCCCATAGGCTTTCCAAGGCTGAAAATCTTCAGAGAAGCAGAGTGCCACATCTTTCCCCCACGGAGCGGCTGGTGGGTTCAAATCGCCAAACCTCTCGGTTCTGCAACTGAGTGCTTAACCACTGCACCACCAGGGCCCCTTTAAAACCATTAAAAACCAAAGAAACAACGCCGTTGACGTCCTGTAGATTCTGACTAATGGGACCAAGCAGAACTTCCCCATAGGATTTCCAAGGAGCGGCTGGGTGGATTCGAACCGCTGACCTTCTGGTTAGCAGCTGAGCTCTTAACCACTGCACCACCACGGCTCCTTAAAACCACTACTGGCATGTTATTCAAGCCAGCTGACATAACTGGTTCTAAGCATGATTTAGATGACAGGGATTCACAAGGTGGTGCCCCAAATCTAAGGCAGAGTGGCTGGGTATCCGACAACTTTTTGATATGGCTCCAAAGAAGCCAATTTTCAACTCTAGTACCTGGTCCTCGTCATCAGATGATGTCATGGATTGAATTGTGTCCCCCCAAAACATCTGTCAACTTGGCTAAGTCATGATTCCCAGTATTGTATGATTGTCTACCATTTTGTCATCTAATGTGATTTCTCTATGTGTTGTATATTCTATCACTATGATGTAATAAGATGGATTAACAGTAGTTATATTGATGAGGTCTACAAGATTAGTGGCTTAAGCCAGTCTCTTTTGAGATATAAAAGAGAGAAGTGAGCAGAGAGACATGGGGACCTCATACCACCAAGAAGCAGTTTCAGGAGCAGAGCGTGTCCTTTGGACCTGAGGTTCCTGCGCAGAGAGGCTCCCAGACCAAGGGAAGACTGATGACACGGACCTTCCTCCAGAGCTGACAGAGAAAGCGCTCCCCTGGAGCTGATGCCCTGAATTTGGACTTCTAGCCTACCGGGCTGTGAGAGAATAAATTTCTGTTTATTAAAGCCATCCACTTGTGGTATTTCTGTTAGAGCCGCACTAGATGACTAAGACAGCTGACAGAAAGGAAAATGATAATGGGAAGGAGGGGCTGTCTACAGTATGTGAGACAAACAGCTGGGTTTTTAATAAAAAGTCCAGTCAAGCCTAATTTTTTTTTGACACTATGATATCAAACAACTAACGAGACAACGAAGTGAAGCTTTCAATCTAAGAGGACGTTCAGCATCTATAAGCCTGTATCTTTGCCTTCGAAAATGCGGGACACAGCTAGTCACGGGGTCAGCTTTGGTGCTTCTTCACATAAGAAGTAAACATAAACACACCCTGGTTAGTCTGCCCCTACATGAACTTTGCTTTTCAGTAACACCAACTACCTGTATGGCAGGTACCATACGCAGCACTGTTCTAGGTGCCTTTACATAAAGACTCATGCAAATAAGCACAGGAAACCTTCCAAAGCAGACATGCTTGTGCCCATTTTATAGATGAGGAAGTGGAAGTTGAGAGAGGTCAGGTAATGAGCCGAGCTCACATACATCTAGCGAGTGGCAGGTCTGGAGCCCAATACTGTCTGATGTTGAAGTGTGTGCTCCTTCCACTGCCCCACGCTGCCTTCACATAGTCTACCCACCCAAAATGACCCAACGTGTCTCTTGTTTGGAAATTGTTAGCTATTCCCCGGAGGAACAGGCTGGCTCATAAGGGCTGTGAGACCCAGGATTGGTCATTTTTGGAGTCCAAGAGAGAGAGGGAGGTCCCTGGTGGCACAAAAGGTTTGCATTCATCTACTAAGCTAAAGGTTGGTGGTTCAAACCCATCCAGCAGTGACAAAGAAGAAAGGCCTGGCGATCTGCTTCCGTAAAGATTACAGTTAAGAAAACCCTACAGAGCAGTTCTACTCGGTAACATGGCGTCACCGTCAGCGGAATCAATTCAATGCCAGCGGGTAGAGAGAAGGAAAGTGACAGTTTCTGTGGCTCCGATTCTCTGCCAGGTGTCCACGCCCCCTCCTTGTATCTCCCTGTCTGTTCTATACCCCAAAGCCACCCCATCGACTGTGGCTTCCAGCAGTCTCTCCATGATTGATGTGCTGGCGCGGTGGGAGTGCTACCCCCGTCGGCAGGTGGGGGCCCTGCCCCTCAGCCGGTTCCTCCCCTGTGAACCCTCAGCCAGAGACAGGAGGTGAAGAAAATAAGACAGAAGGAAATTTATAACTCGCACTGGTTCCATATTCATCAGAACTGATTTCATCCTGTTTTTTGCTCTTTGGAAAAGAGAAGAAAACAAAATCACGTGCACACTCTGCTGATGGGAAACGCCGTGTTTAACTAGACAGATCTTGATGAGGAATGGGCTGGGAGAGCGCATGTTTGCAACGCGGGGGGCCCGGGGTCAGCACAAGAGCTTGGAAAAAAGCAACTGGAAGGAAAGCTTGAAAGAACTGAGGTAGCCCTGCCTGAAAAAGAAGGTTGGGCTACTAGTGATTTTCAGTACAATTCAGTGAACGCTTTGGCACTGCTGTGGGCAAGAACTAAGGGCATAAACCTGGATCTCAAAGGTAGATGACCCATCTATTCGATGAACAGTTACTGAGTGCCTAGTATACAGACACTTTTCTAGGTGCTAAGGTAAAAGCAGAGAACACACCAGACCAGGTTCCTGAGCTCGTGGGGCTTACATTCCAGTGGGGGAGGCCCCCACCCAACAAGCACACACAGAAATCATTTCAGTGAATACGGGTGCTATGAAAAAAGTAGGAACAGGGTAACGGCAAGGGTGGACTCATCAGAGGTGGCCCCTCAGGGGAGATGACATTTGACCAGGGACCTGGAAGGTGGGAAGAAGCCGGCTTTGCAAAGATTGTGGGGAAGAGAATTCCAGGCAGAGAAATGGGCAAAGCCTTGGGCTGTTGGAGGAGCAGAAAGGAGGGGAGTGTGATGGAGGCCAGAACGGGAGGCAGAAAGCAAGACAAGATGGGGGTGGGGGGCACGACTTAGGAGGCTGCTGGCAACCGCTGAACTCCTCTCTACCAGGGCAGAACAGACAGAAAATGCCCCCAAATGACCGTAGAGTGTGTACTAAGAGCAAATAAAACCGAGCTATAAAACCAGGGGCGGATTAAGCGCAGTATGTGCTGGTTTGCATGGAGCGAGGTACACACAGGCTTAATTCCATTTACTCGCTAATCCGCGGGAGCAATTTCACAAGGATTTCACCACATGGCTGACGTGGTGGGGGACTGGTGAAATTGTGCACTGCGGATTGGTGGGAAGGCACCGCTGGGCCCGTGTGTACCTTGCTTATTGGATAATTCGGCCCTGTGTGAGACAGACAGTGGACTAGGCTTCGCTAGAGAGCCTTTAGAAGAGGATCGAGACTCCACGGGATCCGGTAAGTGAGCCTCATGACACTCACTACGTCGGTGAACTTTTGATGTTTGGACCTCGGGCTGTCTTGTTTCACAACTCTGCACCACGCTGCATTACAGTGCGCTACAGTTCTCCTCCAGCTGTACAGTGAAGTGGCTCCTGGTGGGATCCCCGCTTTCCCTTTCTGTACCCCTTTCCTTTTTCAAGGTCATCTCTCCAGCCCCTCTGGTCCCGAGTCCCTCTAGTTCTCAGGCTCTGTCTCTTTTCCCTTTATCAAATCCTGCTCTCGGGAAAGTCAGAACAACTCATTCTCACTAAAGTCTAAATGATCGACATGACTTAAAGTGCCGCTTAAGGAGGGGAGGGGGGATTTGCACCTAATCCCCTGATCCTCTAGGGTCAGAAAGAATGTTGCTGTATACCGTGGAGGGTAGGCCCTCCACAAATGTTTGCTGAATGAAGATTCCAACTTCAACTCACAAAAAAGGGGCAAACAAACCCTGGACAATCCTAGTATGACCTTGCAGAAATATTAAAATGCTTCCTGAAATAATACTCAGAGCCACAGCTAGCATAACAACCAGCAAAGGAACTCAGAGAATCATCTTTGTCAGCTACGGAGCCTTGGACAGAGATGTCTCCCTGAGGTATAATATCATAAGCTAGCTTCAAATGTTACAGAGATTTAGCCTTCCTTTATGTCATTTTACATAGGCTACTGCCAGAGGCACACTAATAGATTATAGTCTCTACTGATCTTACTCACATAAGGAAATCCCAGTGTCTCAATCTTTGCCAGATGAGAAAAATACATTTTGAATAATTACATACTATTACCTTGCCTGTTCTTTGAAGAGAGAAAAAATATATTCTAGATTTATCATTAAAATAGCAGGTATTGGAGGAGCGTGGATTCAGCTATTGAGAACCTATTTATTTAACTCTGCACAGTTTGATGATAATTACATTAGAATTCCCTAAAATAAATATTTTCAATGAAAATACTGATAGGTCAGAAAGTACCTGTTTGTGAAGAGAGCTTGCGTAAAGTTTGAGAACAGACACATTTCTTTTCTCTTAGTGAACAGAAAAATATATCCCTTAGGCTAACTGGTAAATACACTATTTCTATATTTACAGAAGTCAGATTCTGGTGGGAGTACTTACTATTGGCCTTGGGATTATGAAATGCTGTGATTATTACATTTCTTCACATCTTCCCTCCCATCACACTTTTTCTTTTGTTTTTTAAAGTTAAACCACAATTTGCTTTTGCAAACAGTTTTCTAACTCGTATTAAAAATAGAGACTCTCTTGGGGGAGTTTGCCCTTTTCTCTTAATAGCGCCTTGCCAAGTAGTCATTCTTTTATAGATGTAGGGAGGAACACATTCTGGAATGAGCTTTCAATGTAATTTGGCTCATTCTGCAGAAAGTACTTTAGAAAGTTGGCTGTACGCCTTTGTTGCTGGTCTACAGAAAATGCAGAATCCACTCGGGGGCTGGGCCCTGGCATGATGAACCAGTAGCTGGATGGAAACCGAGTTCTAATAGTCAGACAAGAGGGCATTGGTGGTTCAGTGGTAGAATTCTCGCCTTCCATGCAGGAGACCTGGGTTCAATTCCCGGCCAACAAACCTCATACGCAGTTCCCACTTGTCTGTCAGTGAAGGATTGCGTGTTGCTATGATGCTGAACAGGCTTCAGTGGAGCTTCCACACTAAGACAGACTAGGAAGAAAGACCTGGCGATGTACTTCTGAAAATCAGCCAGTGAAAACCCTACAGATCACAATGGTCTGATCCCTAATGGATCATGAGGTTGGACCAGGTGGTGCCGTGTTCCACTGTGCACACTTGGGGTGGCTTTTCCTTGGATCAAATGAATAAAATTGGATGTTGACGGGTCACAGCAACCTCATTTCAATACCAAGGTGCGTCCATTAGCCGCGGCACCTTAACATGGGTTTCACTGCCTCTCTATGAAAGTAGAAAAAAGACAATCAAGGCTCAATTCAGCAGTTCATTCCGTACCTTTTCAGGGCTGAGGACAGGCCCATCAGATGCAGGGCTGCAGGGGAAATCTAGCCTGCAGCGGGTTCACACAGGCCTTGTGTGGTTTGTATACACACACGTGAGTAACGCAGGACTAACATCTGAAAACGTGGCCAATGTCTGTGGCAGGGAGGAAGCACTGAAGGACACTTTCTGAATTATGTTTCTGTTCGATTTCAGTTTGAGGCCTTCTGTTTATTTACAGAAAATCCTATAATTTGATTCAGATGTTTATAGAAAGGTGCTAGCTGAGTCCGACGGTCCTCCACATCCATAAACCTGGGATCGGGCCACCTGCAAACAAGAATTAGATAAACCGCCCAGGATGGAGATTTCCTTACCGGGAGACCTTAAAGGTCAACAAGTTCCCTTCTGTGGGGTCAGCGTGGGATTTGCTGAGTGGCCCTTGGGTGTCACTGTGTTGGGTTCTGGAGGCATGTGAGCAGGCAGATGAGTAACGAGAACCATCCTATGACATGGTAAATGTACTGAGCTGAATAGTGTCCCCTCAAAATTTGTGTCCACTTGGAACCTCAGAATGTGACCTTATTTGGAAATAGGGTCTTTGCAGATGTAGTTAAGTTAAAATGAGGTCACACATGGCTGAGGTTCTTAGAAGAAGAGGAGAGAACGCAGGAGACGCAGACACACGGAGGAAAGACGGCCACGTCAAGACGGAGGGATGCTGCAGCCACACGCCAAGCAACGCTAAGGATTGCCAGAAATCACCAGAGGCTAGAAAGAGGCAAGAAAGGATCCTCCCCTAGAGCCTTCAGAGAGCATGGCCCTGCCAACACACTGGTTTTGGACTTCTAGCCTCCAGAATTGTGAGAGAATAAACTTCTGTTGTGTTAAGCCACCCACCCGTAAAAAACCTGTTGCCGTCAAATAGATTCCAACTCGTAGTGACCCTATAGGACAGAATAGAACTGCCCCGTAGGGTTTCCAAGCAGCAGCTGGTACAGGGAGTATATGACAGAGCTAAGCAGGAGGTGGGATGGAAGCAGAGAAGTTGGTGAGGAACACTTCTTGAAGGTGTTTGAAAGAGGCTTCCCAGGAAGGAAAGGTTTGAGCTGAGATTTGAGGGGAGATATAGGATGAAGATGTGGGGGGAGATGCGTTCCAAGTCAAAGAATCAGCTTGAGTAGAGAACCACATCTCAACAAGATGGTACACAGTATGGCTACCAGACAGCGGGGTAGAGTAGAGCTGAGGATCTTGAAACAGGTATAGAATGAGAAAGTCTGGATGCCATGTTTAATTAATTTGAAAAATAACCTGTGGGTGATGTAGAGCTATGAAAGTATTTGAGCAAGGATGAAATATCACCCAATTTGCATTTCAGGAAGATACTGACAGCAGTGAGGAGGATGGACTGGAGGAGGCAGTGATCGGAAGGAGGCAAATCAATTAGGAGGCAACTCCAGCGGTTTAGGGAAGAAAGCATCAGAGCCTAAGCTAGAGCAGCCGCCTTCGTAAGACGCCGGGGCACGGCTGCTGCTACCTTTGCAGACTGCAGACTTTTATAGGTTCTAAAAACACTGCTTTGTGCTTGGTAGATGAAGGGAAACAAGCCCAGGAAACATCCTCAGGAAATTTAAACCTTTTTAGCATTTATTTCAAATTTTAGGAGCCCTGATGGCACAACAGGTAAGGACTCAACAGCAAACTGAAAGTTTGGTGGTTCGTTTTAACCCACCCAGCTGCTCCATGGAAGAAAGACCTGCCAATCTACTTCCGTAAAGATTACAGCCAAAAAAAAAACTATTGGGCAGTTGTCCTCTGTCACATAGGGTTGCTATGAGTTGGAATCAACTTGAGGGCACCCAATAACAACAACAACCACATCAACTTTTGTGACCCGTTCTCCTCCTTCCTGTGACATTGTCATTTTCCCCCAGAGGAGGCAACGAAAACAAATGAAAAGCTCCCACTGGGGAATGATGTGAAGTATTATTGTGGATTCATCTGGACTGCAGGACGCTTAGAACCGTGGCCACCACAGAGGAGGCTCTCCTTACGGGGTAGGTGCCTGAGGGTGTTGTGTTGTCTCTGTGGGAGAGACACTAATAGGCAATGCTGATAAGTGAGGTGGACGATGGCAGCTCAGAAGCCTGAAGGAACAATTACGCCGAGAAGATGACGCAGTAATTTGATACGACTTCTAAGTGGATGACTGCAGACTGTTTTACAATTGAATGATTGTTCTTATTTTTCTGTTTTTAGTGATGGAAAATTCTCCCAATGAGAAGACCTACCCACCTCTTCTATTTTACTTTGCAGTCTGCCTTGTCAAGGACTACGGCAGAGTCTACTGACCAAGAACCGCTTCTAGCAACAGCGTCAGGTTCGTGTTCGGTATCAGGAGTTTCCACCTCTGGTCAATATGGGAGTCTTTTTGGGGTGGTCATGGTTCCGCAGATTATGTTGGCAGGATTCGGACAGGTCACGACACGAAGAGGTAGAGCCACACAATCAGGAGGCTGGACAGGGTTCTAGTTAGACAAGTTACCACGAAATATAGTAAAACAGCACAGGACCGCAAGCCAGGAGACAGGTGACTGGTCCCAGCCCTGCCTCTGAGTAGATATGCATAGTCACAGTCAAGTCACTGGGCCTCTTGGGCTACAGTTTCCATGTTTCCAAAGTGAGGAAGCTGGATACGAGAGTTCTCTAAGGTTCCTTCCAGCTCTCATAGTCAATTACTGATGATAATAATTAGCATCTATAAAGTGCCTTTGCATGCAAAGGCTGGACAATGAGTAAGGAAGACTGAAGAAGAATTGATGCCTTTGAATTATGGTGTTGGCGAAGAATATTGAATATACCATGGACTTCCAGAAGAAGGAACAAATCTGTCTTGGAAGAAGTATAGCTGGAATGCTCACTGTAAGTGAGGATGGCAAGATTTCTTCACCAGTACTTTGGACATGTTATCAGGAGGGACCAGTCCCTGGAGAAGGACATCATGCTTGGTAAAGTAGAGGGTCAGCGAAAAAGAAGAAGACCCTCAACGAGATGGATTGACACGGTGGCTGCAACAATGGGCTCAAACATAGCAATGATTGTGAGGACGGCACAGGCCCAGGCAGTGTTTCGTTCTGTTGTAAGCAGGGTCACTATGAGTCGGAGCTGACTTGATGGTACCTAACAACAACACAGTGCCTTCCAGCTTATGAAGAATTTTCACAGAAATTATTTCATTTGATCCTCACAATAACCCTATGGGGCATCTAGGAAATCATGATTATTACCGTTTTCATTTTGCTGTTGAAGAATTGGAATCTTAGGGCAGTAAACAACTCAAACCCTATTATGAGATGAAACCAAAGCTTGAGCCTATATTCTGACTCCCAAACCTTTAAGAACCCCTCTACTAGCATCGCTGAGCCAGTAACCCAACTCCCATCTCAGTATCCTTTAGCCGTTCGTTCTTGCCCCAAGTTAAAGTCCTCTGTCTTTACCTGGGTTTTCAGTGTTCCCCCAATCTTGCCTCTACACATTTATTTTCAAATGGCTTGGGTTACGGATTGAATTGGGCCCCCTAAAAAGATATTTTGAAGTCCCACTCCCTGCTCCTGTGAAGGTGACCTTGTTGGGGAAAATAAGATTTTTTTCTTTGCAAATGTTATCTGCTAAGTCAAGGAGCTCATGCTGGAGTGGGGTGGGCCCTAATCCCTTCTGAGTGGTGTCTTAGAAGAGGGGAAAACAGAGTCACACACATGGGGAAGGCACCATGTGAAGAGACTTCCCCAGCAGCAAGGAACACCAAGGATTGCCAGCAGCCACTAGACACCAGGAAAGAAGCATGGATCAGTTCCTCTCTGAGAACTCTCAGACGGAATTGACGTGGTCAGTGCCCTGATTTGGACTTCTGGCCTGTGGAACTGTGAGACAATAGGTTTCTGTTCTTTAAAACCACCCACTTTTGTTATGGAATCCCTAGGAAGCTAAGACTGCTGGATGGAAACATTGCGGGCACATGGATCAAATGCGTGGAGGAGGCAGAGCTGCTGCTTTAGAAGGCAGAATCAAGATGGTGGCAGGTCAAAAAAGCTATAAACGACTAACTGAATTTAACAGAAATAAATGGAGTATCCTGCTTTGGGGTCCACATAATACAGCTGTCTCAGGACAGTTTTTGGAAGGGACACGGCTTAATGGCAGCAAAGGTGAGAAAAGGCTTAAAGTGTTTTAAAGTAATTATGCCTCAGCTGTGAGGGAATGTGTAGAAGGCTGCTGAAACAGCTCACATCTTCCTGGGCCATAGACATAAACGCATGCTGGGAAGAACAAAGCAGGGGACCATCCCATGGGGTTGCATCTCCTAAGGGAACATTTGGGAGCTGGGTGTGGGCAGTGGAGGGTCAATATGGTGGTGAAAGGACATAACAGTGTGTCACATGGAGGGAGGAGAGTTCCAAAAACTAGGAATTTTCAGCATGGGGGGTGAGTCTTGGGGCTGGGAAAGGGCAGGGCTCATGGCTCCCTTCAACTATTTGGAGGGCAATTCTATGGAAGAGGGACTGCTTGGTTTTCTGTGGCCCCAAAGAAAATGTAAGTAGCACCAATGGCTGGATGTTCTAGGGGGTTAATAAAAAATCCCACTGAAACCATCTCAACTGTCTTAAAAATGAATTTGGCTGCCTTGTAGGTGGTTAATGCTTCATCCCTGGAAGTAACAGAGGATAACCAGAGCAAGCCCTTGGTAATAATCTTGAGGCTGATTTGGACATCGTAACAGGGGTTGGACAATGATTCCCGTGACTCTTTCCAACACTGAGTTTCTCTGGCTATCCCTCTCTAGTCTTCTGTGTTTCCCACTCACGGCAGCACTCCTGTGTTGTGCTGCTTCTGCAGCTCTCCTGACCGTTTCTCCTGTCTGGTGGATATACTGTATTCTTACCTCCCTTTTTTCCTTCACTGTGTCTCCCCAGCCCACAGAGCTCTTTGTCACATCCTATCAATACCAGATGCTTATACTTAAACTACCATGCACTGTAATTTAGTTTCTCCAGTCCATATTTTGTCCTCTACAAAAGACTGAAAATTCCTTGAAGAGGATAAGTCTATCTTTAGATTTCTTCTTGGTCCATAATAAGGTCTGTGTTAGTTACCTAGTGCTTCTGAAACACAAATGCCACATGTGGGCAGCTCCAAGGAACAGAACTGGATCTTCTCACAGTTCTAGAGGCTAAAAGTCCAAGTCAGGCTCATGGCCATGTCAATTCCTTCCTGTTGGTAGCCTTAAGCTTCCTAGGTTCCTTGGAGGTCCTTGGTTTGTAGATGATCCTCAAATGATGTGTGTCTTCCACTGTGCGTGCACTTCTCTGTGTCTAATCTGCTCCTTTTATAACTCAGAAGTGATTGGATTTAGAACCCACCTGACTCCTGTGTGATCTAATCAACGTAACAGTGAAAACCCTATTTCCAAACAAGATTACATCCACAGATACAAGGGTTAGGATTCCATCACATATTTTGGGTGGGGAGGGACAAAATTTAGTCCCTAACAGGGCTGCAGCAAATGTTTGTTGAGAGATCTATTCTGTGGGTCTCCTGAAAACCCACGACCTGGTACACACAGCCAGCCTATTCTCACCTCCTCTTTACCGTACCACCGTCTACACCCTGGAATGGAAGGCTGGATTGTTTCCACAAAGAACTTTTCCAGGATTTTCGTGGGTGGCCATTCCACACAGCACACCTAATGTGCCTGATGCTGTGGGCCGACTGTGGACTCCTTGGGAATGAGCTGCCTCCAGGGGCTTCTTGTATTTATTAGCAAGGCGGGGAAACGCGGGTTCCTAATGTGCCTTTTATATCCAGGAAATGAATTACAGAAAGTGTGAGTATAAGCTCAGTAAGAAATGAATCACGCAAATGTTCCCCCAGATGCCTGCAGCGTCAGTGTGAGTGGGGGAAAGAAGCACCGGGGAGAGAGGGCATGGTGGGCTGGAGACTGGCAGGAAGAAAAAAGCAACTGAGAAAACTTGTCTGGGCCCTGGGTGGCCAGTCTGACTGCTCAATCCTAAAACAAATCGGCCTATTATTCCGTGTTATGGGACTCTCCCACCCACCCCCAAAAAACCCAAACCGGTTGCCGTCAAGTCAATTCTGACTCATAGCAACCCTACAGGACAGAGTAGAACTGCCCTGTAGGGTTTCCCAGGCTGTAATCTCTACCGAAGCAGACTGCCACGTTTCTCCCACGGAGCAGCTGGTGGGTTTGAACCGCTGACCTTACACTTAGCAGCTGAGCACTTTAACCACTGGGCCTCCAGGGCTCTGGGGCAGCAGGCTCCAAAATGACTTGCACAAGTTCCACAAGACAACCAACTGCCGTGTGGGAAGAAAATATTAGAAGAACTCATATTTATGTTTTGATCCCTTCCTTTTAAAATGTCTACTTTTTTGGGTATTTTATAATGACTATAGTATTAGCATAGTAGTACATGTGAATATTTTAAAAATAAATATTTGTTTATTGGAGGTGTCTGGTTTTACCAACTGAATCACACAATAAAAGTTTGGAGGTGTCTGCAATAGTGCAAACCAGCCATTCGTTAAAGTTTTCTAGTTTTCAACAAGCTTCCATTCAAGTTCGGGAGCTAAAAATAACATCACAAACATGCACTCATGATGCGTTATCCCTCAGACAGACCAGGATGGGTGTCAGAAAAAGCATGAGTAGAACGGACATGAAGAACAAAGAACCTCCACCATACCCTGTAATAGGATGGATCCCTGGGGGTCAGGGTTGTTACTCTCGTGGGGGGGAGTTCTTGATACACCAAGTAAAGGCGTTTTTAATGTCCCTGTGAAAGGAAATGGGAAGGCAACACAGCCATCTTCAGCTCGGCATCAGAAGTCAAGCCATTACAGTTCCCTAGGCGGCAGGGAGGGTTGTTACACAGCAAGAGAAAAAGGCATTGAGAACTTCGATAATTCCATTTCTTCCCAAAGGTAGCTGAACTTCCCATGTGAACCCTCCCAGTGTCTGTCTTCCAGTTGGTGTAAACTAAACGTGTAGACAGCTCAGACGTTTACAGAGAAAAGAGATTCAAATCTGTCTAGCAGATAACCAGGTACTCCTAGTAAGGTTCTCTCTACAGAGAACCTGTGCCAAGTTCATCCATACATTACTTCATGTACCCCTTATGAATAACAACTTAGTTAGCATCATCCCCATTTTTCAGATGAGAACACAATCACAGAGTGTGTTTAGTGACTGATTCAGGGAATCAAGTGAGGATTCCACTCAACCCTGCCTGACTCCATGACGTCACACAGCTCTCAAATGCTTTGGAAAATGAGGCACAGCTTTTGATTACTTTCTGCGGTTTCTGGTAGCCTCAGGGCACTGTGGCAATTATTGCTCCTCGTTCCAATATTTTTTACATGCACATATAAATATATTCTAGTAAATACCACCAGATCAGCAGCCAGCAGCCATCCCAAATGTTTTATAATTCTACCATATGTGTTTGATTGTGTCATTACGTCACCTGTCCTAATTAAGATGAAATGAATTTGAACTGAAGGAATTAGTTATGCAAATACCAGAGCCACTGAAATAGAATCCACACGAAACCAAAGTCTTCCCAATCCTAATGGTACTCATATAACCTTCCTGAGTGACTACGTGTCTGCTGTCCACCCCCATTTTTAGAATAATTAACTGTCGCTGAAAATGCTGAAAAATGAATATTTCTGTCAAGTATACATCCAGGCAGATAAGGCTAACCCAGAAAATTTGAGGCAGTAGAAACCATGTGTTTTATTCAGCTGTGTACTTTCTAGAAAGATTTAGCCACCTCTATAATAGTCTTTGGACCCCGGTGGTGCAGTGGTCTTGCAGTTAGTAGGTGGGGAAAAGGTCAGGGGAGAAAGAGATGAATGGGTAGAAATATTGACCAATTTCTGTGGTTGATTACGATGTGTTGTGACTGAGCTCTCTGGTAAATGAAGAATGCTTGCTGTGTTCTAGCTGAAAAGGTGCATACGAAGTATGGGAGGATGAGAATGGCTACCCTACTGGATATTTATATTTTGTATTTTAATTTTATAGTCTTTTCTTTACCATATTGAACAAAAGATAAGTTTCTATCTTCTTTTTGTAATATGTATAGCCTACATGTTGAAAAAGATCCACCTGAGTTAGCTCTTTGTTGTTAGGTGCAATCTGGTCAGTTCTGACTCACAGTGACCCTATGTACAACAGAACGAAACACTGCCCAGTCCTGCGCCATCCTCACAACCGCTGTTATGCTTAAGGTCCATTGTTGCAGCCACTGTGTCTATCCATCCCCTTGAGGGTCTTCCTCTTTTATGATGACCCTCTACCTTACCAAGTATGATGTCCTTCTCCAGGCACTGGTCCCTCCTGATAACATGTCCAAAGTACATGAAACAAAGTCTCGCCATCCTCACTCCCAAGGAGCATTCTGGCTGTACTTCTTCCAAAATAGATCTTCTCATTCTTCTGGCAGTCCATGGTATAGTCAATATTCTTTGCCAACACCATAATTCAAATGCATCAATTCTTCTTCAGTCTTCCTTATTTATTGTCCAGCTTTTGCATGTATATGAGGCGACTGAAAATACTATGGCTTGAGTTTGTTCTACCTATGTGTAAACAGCAAGATTAGGGCTAGCTATGCATGAAAAGTTATCTAGGGCCAGTCAACACATTAGGAAGATCAGCGCTGACTTCAAAGAAGAAAAGCCAACAAGCCCTGGGAACGGGAATGCTCTTCAGCCTTTCAAAGTCATTTAAAACAAGGTTCACAAGCCAGAGGAGTTCCCAAGAACCTCCGGGGTTTTCTCTAATGTTTAACCGTTTTATTACCCATCACCGGTACATTATCCCTAACTGTCTTTGAAAGAATAATAATTTAGTTCAGTTTTAATGTCCTTTAAATGCCCAAAACTCAGGCAGGACTTAGTATTTTCTAAATATGGTAGTAAGATACAAAGGCAGAAGGACGAAGGCTGCTTTTTCTGAGTACTTGGGAAATCATTCTCAGTACAGTCGCCCGTTTGCCCCTTTACGCCTGCTCACTGAGATGTTTGTGCATACCAGGAGCCCTGGCCGCACATGGTTGAGTGCTCCCCTGCTAAGTGAAAGGTTGGCAGTTCAAACCCACCCAGCGACTTTGTGGGAGAAAGGCCTGGCAACCTGCCTCCGTAAAGATGACAGCCTAGAAAACCCTCTGGGGGCAGTCCTACTCTGTCCTGTAGTGTCAGTATGAGTGGAAATCGATTCGATGGCACTCAACAACAAGACACTATTTGCAGACCACATGTTTAAACTCGAGGAGAACAAGTGTCTTACACTGAAATAGCTGGGAACGTTTACTGTAAATCCAGAATCCATTGTTCTCCTAGGAAAAAAAACAACACAGCAACATCGGCTTCCTTTTGAAAACCATACGTTGGAACCAATGGCCTTCACAAATCAAGATGGCTGACTTTGAGACTGCACATTAAAACATGGCTACAAACGTATTGACCAAGGACACAAAGAAAAGAACAAGGCATCTGTCCTGATGAAAAAAAAGAAAATTAGACCATGTATGGTAAGCTTTTCTCTCTGGAAAGCACATCACAACAATCTCAACATTAAAGAGTACAAGTCCACTACTTTAACATGTTGAACAAAGATGCTTAAGACAACTAATTTAGGGAAGTTCCACTTTCTATCTGAATATCATATGAAATAGAACGGCAGAATACTAACCAGACTTTGCATGTAAAACAACTCACAAATCACTGTCTTTGGTTACTTAGGAATATTTTCATGTTTGCAGGGAGCAACTTGCAATACCACCAGATGACTGACATATAATTATTACGTTCATTTATAGCCTGGGCCATTTCCACGTTTCACTGAACACTGGAGCAGGAACTCCTGCTGCAATCTTTCTTGGACTTGAAGAGAACAGCATAAAGCTGGTAAACAAAAATATGAAAAGACTGCAAATTAATTGGTGCTTACAAGGATCAGGGTAGCAACTGCGCTAGGGTAGCTAAGGGATAAGGTTGGAAGGGTAAACAGTATCACTGCATCTACACGAGGCAAACACGGACAACAGCCCTGTGTAATTTGGCCTCAATCATTTTTTTTTTTCTTTCCAACCCCACAGGGCTTGTCTTCACAGTGTTGAGTAAGCTAGAAAGTTGACACATGGTTGAAGAGGCAGTTCCTTCTCCTGCACAGCAGTCAGCTGAGGCAAGAAGCCCGTTTCCTCTGCCCAGAGTCCACATTGCGTGATATCTCCTGGCAGAAACACCTCCGAGGCTTTTGTTCCTCTCTTAGCCTAGCTTCCTCTGCCACTTCTGGTCCCTACCTTTGAAAACAGACTTCACTCCTGTGTGCCCATTTTTCAAACATGGCAGAATCAACATTTGGTTTATTCCACCTCCCTCATTTCTGCTGAGCTGCGCTCTAGAAGATTCCAGGAGAGATGGTGACGTTAATAAAAAACGGAGTGCATACTTGCAGGTTTTTTTCCCCTAGCAAAAGCCAAATCCTGTTTCTGTAAAACAACAATTACGCATGTGTATAGCGCTATGTCATTTGAACCCACTATAACCGTTATGGGGGCCTTGGTGGTACAAACCGTTAACCTGCTTGGCTGCTAACTGAAAGGCTGGAGGTTTAAGTCCACCTAGAAGCACCTTGGCAAAAAGTCCTGGCAATCTACTTCTGAAAAATCAGCCACTGAAAATCCTATGGAGCACAGTTCTACTCTGACACACGTGAGGTCACCATGAGCCAGAGTCAGCAGCCAACAATAGGTTATATTCATTACTCTGATGTCAAGTGTGCAGGACAGGTGTTGTTCTTGTTTCACAGCTGTCTAGTTACTGCTCCAGAGGTTAACTGACTTCACTGAGAAGAAATGGAGGGATGGAGTCAGGCCTCAACTCAGGTCATCCAATTCTTGGGCTATGTCCTCGCCTTCAAGCATGGTGCCTCTCTCAGCTGGTGAAGAAAAGGCATTAAAGGTAAGAAGAAGCTCTTTGTCTGTAGTATCTTCTTCCTGGTACTGTCACGTCAACCATTTTCAGCTCAGCTACTTGATACAGGTTCCAATGTGTGCAGATGAATAGTCATATTTCTTAACTAAATCACAGTATTTTACTTTGAACATCCTGGCTTCAGCCCTCCCTAGAAAGAGGGAGTGGACGGGGAATAAGACCTTACCTTGTATTCTATCACACATTGACTATGACATGCTGTTTAATTCATAAGTGTTAATCGATAAGCAAGTCTATATCCACTGCTGTACCACGTGAGGGCAGGACGCATTATCCTCACATCGATAAAGGTCGCCCTAGCCCTGGAGGCACAACAGTTAAGGACTTGGCTGCTAACCGAAAGGCTGGCAGTTTGAAACCACCAGTGGCTCCATGGGAGAAAGACCGGGCCATCTGCTCCTGTAAGGATTTACAGCCTAGGAAACGCTATGAGGTGGTGCTCCTCTGTCACATGGGGTCTCTATGAGTTGGAGTTGACTTGATGGCACACAACAACACAGTTTGACAGACAACAGTGACTTGAAGTAATTATTACCAAAGCAAAGCAGGAGGTAATGACGCTGAACTGCACCGTGATTGCTGGCGGTGGTGGCAGTGAGGAAGAGCCATGTCCAAGTTTCATTGAACAAAGGGGTGGGACCTGGCAGTAAGGTGGGATTCGAGCAACCACTGGGGGAAAAGGAGGGCATCCCGGGAGAGGGGGTGAGGCCCGCGAAGGTGCCGAAGTAGTGAATCCTGGCCCTTTTTCACAGCTTGAATACTGACATAGAAGATGACGCCAGTGAGGAGATCCACAGGGTTTCTCAGCAAAGGCAGTATCTTTGGAATAAGTATGTGGATGCCCAAAAGTGTCTACTTTGAAAGATTTTTACTTAGATGTACAGGTTTTAGTTTGCTTTTCTGTTTGAAAGAAAAAGAAAACACACACACTGCCTGGTAATTGTGAACTGAGTAATTCAGAATGGACCATGGACCGCCAGAAGAACGAACAAGTCTGTCTTGGAAGAAGCACAGCTAGAGTGCTCCTTGGAAGCCAGGATGGCAAGACTTTGTCTCGTGTACTTTGGACATGTTATCAGGAGGGACCAGTCCCTGGAGAAGGAAATCATGCTTGGTGAAGTAGAGGGTCATCATAAAAGAGGAAGACCCTTGACGAGATGGACTGGCACAGTGGCTGCAACAATGGGCTCAAACATAACAGCAATTGTGAGGATGGCGCAGGACCAAGCAGTGTTTCATGCTCTTGTACGTAGGGTCACTGTGAGTCAGAACCAACTTGAAGGCACCTAACAACAGCAACAACATCCAACAGAAAAGAGCCAAAAACAAAAAAAAAAAGGGACAGAATAACAGCGCATCTATCTGAAGGCATCAGAAAGGTAACAACTCAGCGTAGAATCACCAAACCATTATGTGGGAGAAGATTGAAACCCAGAGCAGTGAGCTCATACCTGGGGACTGCTCACCCAGGGGCTTCTGCCAGTTCTCAAAGGAGAAGGCTGACAAGCTGAACTGCACTTTTGACATCCCTACCAGGGTGCTGTTGTAAGGGGACAACTTTTGAGTCCTGAATGATGGTAGGAGCCTTGGTAATGGATTCGAACCTTAAAGAGCTCCACCCCAGAAGTAAGGGCGAACCAGAAGTAGACTAGTTCTTTAAGGGACTGCTGCCCAGCTTTGAATCCTCTCAAGCCTTGAAACTGGATGGCTGTGACCTGCTGCTTCCCTGACCACCTGATGGAAACACAGGGAAAACTCCAGGCCTAGCTGACTTTATTAGTGAATCCCACCAAATGCTGGAGAGGAAACAACACCCAGCCCACACAAACTTCTAGAAAATAGAGAAAGAAGGGGTACCTCCATTTCACTTTCTGAGGCCAGTATGACTTTCATGTCAATGCTGGACAAAGACAGGATGGGAGAGAGAATATTGGCCCACCTCACTCATGAACACAGACGCCAAGATCCTAAACAGAATATTAGCAAATTAAGTCCCATAAACTATGAAAAGGATAATACAGGCAGTCCCCGGGTTACGAGAATGTCCGACTTACACACAACTAGTACTTGCCCTTTCATGTTGTGTAAATTACCCCTCCCTTTGAAACAATGAACCAACCTCTACTCGCAACAAATTCTTTATCATAATCACTTTCACTTGCTGCATGCGCAGCTTTTAAATCATTGAAGAAGCTTCAAGCCTTTTCTTGCACTAAAACTAAAACCAAACCCATTGAGTTGATCCTGACTCATAGTGACCCATAGGGTTGCCAAGAAGCAGCTGGTGGATCTGACTTTTTGGTTCACAGCCAAATGCTTAACCACTGTGCCACCAGGGCTCTCTTGCTCTCCAGTAACTTGCACCTGTTCCGACCTCCCTACAAATTCAACTTAAAGACACACTCAGGAAAGGATCTCGTTTGTAACCTGGGGACTGCCTGTACACTATGACCCAGCTGAATTTGTATCAGGAATGTAAGGATGGCTTAACACTCGGTAATACAAGAGAAAAAAATCCTATGATTATCCCAATAGGTGCAGCAAAAGCATTTGCTTATATTAACATTCGTATATGATTTTTTAAAAATCTTAGCAAATGAGGACTAGAAGGGAACGTCTCTAATCTGATCTAAACTTGCTGCAGTCAAGTCGATTCCCACTCCTAGCGACCCTAAAGGACAGAGTAGAACTGCCCTCTAGGGTTTCTAAGGAGCTGCTGGTGGATTTGAACTGTCGACCTTTTGGTTAGCAGCCGAGCGCCTAACCACTGTGCCACCAGATAGCCCATAGCAAGTATCATACTTATTGATGAAATGTTGAAAACTTCCCCTCTGAGATCAAGAACAAGAAAAAGATGCCCATTATTATGATTCTATTCAATATTATATTGACCAAATCCTCTCGGTAAATTTAGATATAAAAGGAAGATCAGAAATGAGTGAATGAATGATAACCAAGAGCCCAGAAAAGAGTCTTTCAAAACCAGGAAACTACTGGATCCGTTTGTCATGAAACCTCCCTCTCACAATGAGACACAGATCCTAACCAGAATGGTTTTTCAAGTTTATTTTGGGGGAGGATTTCTTCATTCCTTCGTCAAGTTCTTGTTTGCTGAGTAGAGTGCTTATTATAAGTCAGACAGGGTTCTAGAGCCTGAGGATGCAGCAGTGAATCAGGCAAAGGCATTTTTCATTCACTGGAAGAGGCTGATGGTAAACAAGAAATCAGATAACTATGCCACAGGATTCCAAATAATGGTAGACACAGTGAAGCAGGCAGGGGTAGGAGGGCGGCTGGAGACAGCGGCCACTTTAGGTGAGAGATGGGGCATCCTCTGAGAAGGGAGAGCAAAAGCAGTGACCTGACTGGGAATACCAGGAACACCGTGTTTTCTTCTCTAAACAAACTGATTTTTCCTTAAGGGCGTAGTGGGCACAGCTTTTAATAACAAAATACCCACTGACAAAGTATTTTTATTTCCACAGATCACGAAGATTCTCCCTTTAGTGATCCATAATTTTTGTGGGCACCTGCAAACTACAGAGGCTGAGATGTTAGTTAATAACGATCTTGGTGGAGCTGTTTTTTCTTTTCCATTTGCTATCCAGTGTCTGCCATCGGTGGCTCAGAGGTAGAGCTCTTGCCTTCCAGGCGGGAAACGCGGGTTCTATTCTCAGCCAATGCACCTCAGGCACAGCCACCTCCTGTTTCTCAGCAATAGTTTGCACGTTGCTGTGATGCTGAACAGGTTTCAGAGGAGCTTCCAGACTAAGAGCAGGAAGAAATGCCTGGTGATCTACTTCTGAAAATCAAAGAAAACTCTATGGATCACAATGATCTGATGCCCAGCTAATCATAGAGATGGTGCAGGACTGGGCAGCCTTTCATTCTGCGTGTCATGAGTTGGGGGCCGACGCCATGGCCAGCTAACAACTATATCCCATGCACGTAACTCACGTGACTTCTTGAAAAAGGTCAATGTTGTTGAGGTGTTTTCCTCTCAGGGAGCTGTGGAGGAGAAATAACTTGCCTGGTCAATGTCTGAGGCAGGTCTGGAACCCTGTTTTGTTAGAATCCTCTTTACACATAGGTTTTTTCCCCCAGAGGTATTAGGATACGCTTGGAAGCCTTGTCCTCTAGCTAGGAATTCCTCCTCTCGTGTCTTGTAGAGACGTTTAATGCAGGCCTGAGCAATTTCAAAGGCTGCTGCTCAGGAGAGATGAAGACATGAAGCACTTGCCTGGAATTAGAGAAGCTCTTCTATCTCTCTTAAGACAGCACAATTTGTTTCCAAAGGCCTTTCTTTCCTAACATCTGTTAATTGTCTGAAATTACAAAACAAAGAAATCCTAATACAGAAAAGGGAACGTTCTACCAACAGTTTAGGGAAGGAATGGAGGTAACATTCGTTGAGTACCCCCTTACCATGTTGGGGCCCTGGTAGCATAGTGGTTAAGAGCTCGGCTGCTAACCAAAGGTTCAGCAGTTTGAATCCACCGGCCGCTCCTCGGAAACCCTATGGGGCAGTTCTACTCTGTCCTATCGGGTTGCTGTGAGTCAGAATCAACTCAACGGCAATGGGTTTTTTTGGTTGGTATACCACATCGGGTATTTATCATATCAAGTTTAGGTTAATCTCTGATCCAGGTATGATTATCCTTATTTTATGGGCCAGGAAACAGGCTCAGTGACGTTACAGTCGAGTAACTTGTCCGAGGCCGTGCCAGGAGAAAATAACAGGGCTGAGATTTGAACCTGGGGATTCAATATCCAAGGCCACTCTTGCTGCTCCACCACACCACTTCTTGACCTTCGGGGACTGTCGGCTCAGAAGGGCTATTCCCGTTTTCTGTATCGCATAGGAAAAGGTGAAGACACCCTTTTTACGCCCCCAAGGGTGGGTTTCAGAGGCAGACCTGACGGCATTCTCCGGCTTCACACAGTCACAGATCGCTCGTTCTGGGAAAGCTTGCAACTGGAAGTGTGAGGAAAAGTCTACTCCGTCACTGCAGAGGGAGCCAACGAAGAAAAGTGGAGTTTCTCAGCTGCCAAGGGGAGCGTTCCGATACCGTTTTTAAGAGTCCAGGCTAATCCAATGTGCTTTTGATCTAAAACCTTTCCTTTCATGAACGTGTCGATCTGAAAGAGTTACAAGCATGCTGCCTTAAAACATCTGTAAGGATTTTTTTTTTAAGTCAAAGAATGCTTCTTGTTGTTGTTCGAGGATGTAACAGAGCAGAACTGTCCTGTAATGCTCAGACGATTAAAACCAGCCTTTCTCATGTACAACCCACAGCCCAGAACTCCTCCCTCCTCTCTCCCGCACACCTGCCAATTCTGCCACTGCTCTAGCCCTGGATCTGAGGTGGGCCAGGGCCACACTGCCAGTGACAGCCTCTCCCCGCCACTTCTAGTCTCAGCTAGGGCTGCTGTTGCAGATCTGGAGAAAGTCCTTTGATTTCCCGACGGGGGGAGAAAGTGCAATTGCCCAGTTCCCCGTTGTGTTACCGTGCCCCGTTACTGTTCACCGCTGTGTTTTTACTGTTCCCCGTTGTGTTATGGTGCCCCGTTGTGTTACCGTGCCCTGTGTGTTACCATTCCCCATTGTGTTTTTACTGTTACCTGTTGTCTTACCATTCCCCATTGTGTTACTGTGCCCCACTGTTTTTATTGTTCCCCGTTGTGTTACTGTTCCCCACTGTGTTACCATTCCCTATTGTGTTACTGTTCCCCCTTGTGTTACCATTCCCCCTTGTGTTACCGGTCCCCCTTGTGTTACCGGTCCCCCTTGTGTTACTGTTCCCGGTTGTGTTACTGTTCCCTGTTCTGTTGCCCTTCCCCGTTGTGTTACTGTTGCTGCTGTTGTTTTTACCCAAACTCATTTGGCAAGGGCCACCTAGTTAGTCCTGGAGAGGGCATGCCTGTGTAGAGAAGGGGTCAACAAACTTTATTGATAAATATAAACAAATGTTTTTGGCTTTGCAGGCTGAGTGGAAAAATCAAAATCCCACTTCTCACACCAAATGGTAGAGGTCAATTCAGTTCTGCTCTACTTCAGCTGCACACGCAGCACTCCTTCCTCTGACCCTAAGCCTGGAGCCAGGTCAGACCTCACAGGGTAGAGGACAGTCCTCCTGACTTCCCAGTCTACCCAAGACCTCAGCCTCCAGTAGCAAGCTTGGAAGTCCACATGACACCCTCATTTCTGACCTGTTGTCGTTAGGTGCTGTCGAGTTGGTTTTTGACTCAAAGCAACCCCCTGTGACAGAGTAGAACTGTCCCATAGGGTTTTCTAGGCTGTAATCTTTACAGGAGCAGATCGCCAAGTCTTTCTCCCATGGAGCCGCTGGGTGGATTCGAACCTCCAACCTTTCGGTTAGCAGCCAAGCGCTTAACAGTTGCGCCACCATGGCTCCATCACTGCTGACCTGCTGGCTACGAATTCAGGGGCTCCCTCCACCCATTCAGGATATAGGTGAGGCCTGTAGATAACGAGGAGCCCTGGTGGCGCAGTGGTTAAGAGCTCGGCTGCTAACCATAGAAGGTCGGCAGTTTGAGTCCACCAGGCGCTCCTTGGAAACCCTATGGGGCAGTTCTGCTTTGTCCTATAGGGTCGCTATGAGTCACAATCAACTCGATGGCAACGGGTTTGGTTTGGTTTTGGTTTATAGATAACAAGGACACTCAATTACTCAGGGAATTCAACGGTTTCATGTTATCTCTCAGAAACCAAAGACTAAACGCTACTTAAAGTTCATTTTAAATCCCATGCAGGCCATGGGTGCTCGTTTGCAACTATTTAACACATTATTGTAGCATGAAAGCAGCCACAGATGATAGATAAACTAATAAGTGTGGCTATGTGCCAATAAAACTTTTATTTTCAAAAGCAGACAGCGGGCCAGATTAGGTCCCCTGGCCATAGCTGGCCAACCGCTGGTGTAAGACAATCATTTCTCTAAGCCCGGAAGCCAGTGGCTCTAAACTTGTGGCTGCGCAGACCAGCAGCAGCAGCAGCATTAACTGGGAGCCTGTGAGAAACGCAACTTACCAAACTGGCATGCAGCAAAATCACCTGGAGGGCTTGTTGTACGCAGGCTGCTGGCCCTATTCCCAATATTTCTGATTAGTAGGTCTGGAGTGGGGCCTGAGGAGCCCTGAGGCGCAGTGGTTAAAGCTCTTGGCTGCTCACTAAAAGGTCGGTGGTTCAAATCCACCAGCCGCTCCTCAGCAGAAAGATGTGGCAGTCTGCTTCTGTAAAGATTTACAGCCTTGGAAACCCTATGGGGCAGTTCTACTCTGTCCACATGGTCACTATGAGTCAGAATCGACTCGACGGCCGCGGGTTTGGTTTGGGGTTTGGAGTGGGGCCTGAGGGTTCGCCCTTCTCACAAATCCCCAGGTGATGCTGATGCTGCAGGTCAGGGACCCCACCGTGAGAGGCACCGCCATAACCAGACCCCTCCCCTTAACTGGAATCTGGAGATGGCGGCACATGGCCACAGGCTACAGTGGCGACAGGGGCCGGAGGGGCAGGGGCAGCTGGGAGGGCCAGGCCTTCCTGTTCCTCTGACTCCTTGCTGAGGCGGGGGCAGGACAGCCCAGGTCGTGGCAAAGAGAGGAGCTTCTAGACCAGAGGTGCCAGAAGCTCGGTAGAGAGAGAAGCTGGGAGCGGGCTGGGTTGTCCCCTTGCCCTGCAGCTGGCCGGGCTGACTGCCTTCACTCGTGTCCAGGCACAGGAGACTCTCCGAGCCGAGTGAAGACTGTCACGGGGAGAATTTACAAAGACCTGGCAGGCCACTGGGGGCCTGCGGCATGACCGGGCCCTGTCACTTTGCTAACAGTATCAGATCCCATCCTTTCAGATCTGACTTACTCCACGTGTAGCTGTGGAGCGGCAGGCTGCAGGGAGACATCTGGGGCGTGGGGGGACCCTGCCAGCACACCTCCACCAGCTCAGTCCTGGGCTCTCCCACCTGCCAGTAGTCCAACTCCCCGAGGCTAGGCCTGCTGAGATTATTTAATCAGTAAATGCCCCCAAAATGAAAGATGACTTGACAAAGCCAGAAGCTGGTGAGCAAAGAGTTTGGATACTAAGCCCTTGGCAAGAGGCTCTGGCAGGCTTGTCAAAGAGTTTGCCGGCCAGCTGCCGGGGAGACGCTGCGCACGATTGAAACGGCGAGCACAGCTGCCCGAAGGATGTGAGGCAGACTGGCGTGCTCTTGGGTTTTCCGCTGGGAAGAACGTGAATGGAGAGAATTGTCTCCACGGCCACTAGCTCAAACAGCATTTGAAAAATTACCGTGGCCTCGCCCTCGGCCTTACCCATCCCATTACATGACTCAGAGACGCCTCACGGGCCCGCAGGCTTGGCTGGGCCCACCCTACACAGAACCCCCAAGAAGGCAGACTGAAGAGGATCAGCTGCAAGTCTCTGAGTGTTAGGAAAACCTGGTGCTGGGGTACTACCGCTTCACGCTGGCACCAGGCCGGGAGAACGCGCACAGTCCCGCCGGCCATACTGCTCTTCGCCCAGGCCGGGAGAACGCGCACAGTCCCGCCGGCCATACTGCTCTTCGCCCAGGCCGGGAGAACGCGCACAGTCCCGCCGGCCATACTGCTCTTCGCCCAGGCCGGGAGAACTCGCACAGTCCCGCCGGCCATACTGCTTTTCGCCCTACCCAGGCTAACCTACTCTGGGTCTGTCCGAAAGGATTCTCAAAATCCCAGCACCGAGCCTTCCACACCCTCCCAACCTGCTGGGAACTCTGAACCCAATTCCACGCCTAGTTCCTGTCAACGGCCTTGCTCAAATTTTATTTAAGACAGATTTTTTTTTTTTTTAAAGATAGGATTGGTCCCAGATACAAGGTCCTACTTCCTAGGCTTTTTCTAGATTTGCAGGGTTTTAGCGGCTGGGTTAAGTACTGCTAGCTGAAAGGTTGGAGGTTTGAACCCACCCAGGGGAGCCTGGGAAGACAGGCCTGGTGATCTGCTTCCAAAAGGTCACAGCCTTGGAGGCCCTATGGAGCAGTTCTACTCTGCACAGATGGAGTGACCGTGTGTCTGAGTCCACTTGACAGCCACCACCAACAGCACCTGGTTACCACACCCGGATTTGAATTAGTTTCCAGGTGAACAGTGGTGTCTGGCTGCGCTTCATGAGCAAATCGACTGGACGTTTCCCACACACAGACACAGAGAAGGACTGCGTGACCATCCGCCTTTTTGACAAAAATGAACTTCGCTGTAACTAGTACTCATAGGTTTTTAAAATTCACAAACAGAATCTGAATTTGGAGAGAGATTTTCAAAACTCCAACAACAGGTATGAGGTGTCTTCCTCACCGCCTGGTTTAGTCCGGACTTCATTTACTCTTCACTAAGGAAAATCTTCAACTTTCTTTCATTTATAATGCTTTGGATTTTAAAAAAAAAGCACCAAGTCCACACTTGGCATACGTGGATTTAAAAAAAAAGCACCAAGTCCACACTTTGCATACGTGCCAGAGATTTCACCTGCTCATTCACTGCCTTTCTCAGGATTCAGAGTTGCCTGGTGTCTAAAACACTGATTCACCTTAATGGCTTCGCCTGCTTCTTACAAAATCTATATTGCTGACGGGGAAAATCTAGACGATTTCTTTCTAATTTGGTGAATCTTTCCATTTTAGTTTCAAAATGCGTTAAAAATGAGAATCAGTCTTAAAAATCAATCACCGTGATCTAACAACAGGAAAATAGCTGAGGGTCTTACCCTACAGCCATATGATGGAATTTCTGCAGCCATTAAAAATACTGTATAATGTAAAAACGCTGTAACGTCGGATTAACAAGACAGGTTTTACAATCTCAGCTGAGGACATGGAGCTCTCTTGATCCCTCCCGCGTCTCCCCTCCTTTGCTCTTGGTCTGCGTTCTATCCCCACGTCTTATCCTGCTGCACCGTCAAGTCAATCTCAGGACTCGTAGCAACCTTAGGTGACAGAGTAGGACTGCCCACAGGCAGAGCACATAGAACCTTTCAGTTTTAGGAAGAAGATGTAGTTTCACATCAGCTCGCTGGAAAAAAAAAAAAAAATCAAGCTCCGATCCTCCAAGGTCAGCAAAGGTTGGGGACTTGACATGTAGGAGGGAAGACAGTGCTTGTGGTCTTGACTCCTGTCCGTCAAGATTCGCCTTTCCTTTGGGATCTCTCTCCAGTCACTCCAAGACCAACTTGGGGATGGCTGTCATTGATTGGTAAGAGAACGTCAGAGGATCTGAGCTTAATGAGATAAAGGAGTTGGTCGATTTCTTCACAGGTGAGGTGAGTTCAAGCAATGCCCCGTGTTTAACAACTAAATTGGGTCCAATTTGACATTGCTATGGCCAGTGATGGGCATCCCTGGGTGGCAAAAACGGTTACGTGCTGGGCCATTAACTGAAAGGTTAGTGGTTCAAACCCACCCAGAGAGACATCGGAAGAAAGGCCTGGCGATCTGCTTCTGAACAGTCACAGCCTTGAAAACACTGTGGAGTGCAGTTCTACTCTGCACACATGGGGTTGTCTCCAGCCCTACTGTTAGCACAATAAAACCTCTTCCACAAATCCATTCATAGTTAAATTTATCCCATTCCAAGGGCGCTTTCAATAAAATGGAAGTTTTCTGAGGAGGGCTGAACTTTATTTAAGAGCAGAAACTGTAGAATTTCTGTTACTATGGCTCCTGGGCCAGAGTGAATATATGAAACAAGAAGTGTGTCCTGACATTTCTCAAATTGTATTCCCTGGCACCCTGTGACTTTGCCCCCCACTTGGGCCAGCCCGGCCTCTAGCAATGCCCCCTCTCCTCTTCCTTCCTTGCCCCTAATTTCCTTCGGTACCTCAGCTTCTCTTTTCTTTCTAACTCCATCTCCCTGAAATATAGTTTTCCTTTCACACTCTGCCTTCCTTCTGTGCACTGCTCCAGGAGCAAACTGTTTCTACAACAATCTGGTTCTGGGACCCAGTACCTATTGAGAACTGAAGGAGGGAGATGGGTGATACAGCTGGGTGGGGGGAATCACGAGAATCTGGCCCTTCACCAAATCCCCCTCTTTTCTATCAGGCTGATGAGTAGAAGGACATTCAGGCAAATAGTTCATGTCAGAGGTATTTTCTTAAGTTAAATATAATCTTCTTAGTCACTTTCTAACACCTTATGTAAGCCAGACCTCTATGGGGTTGCTGTGAGTCAGAACTGACTTGCAACGGGACATAAGCCAGAGGTGAAGCTGATGCTGTATCAGCTTTACCCACTCAGCGTTTCAGCCATTCTCCAACAAGGTCCCGTCCAGTTCTTCATTTTCCACATTCAGCAAAGGTTGATGCATTCACTTAATTGCAGGACAAAAGGTGTCTAACCTTATACTCCGTTAAGCAGACTTTTCCAGTAGGATATCAGACCAGTCTCCAACACGTAGTATTTTCTGAAGCAAAATCTTCTACTCTGGGGCTTGTCTAACCCGAAAACAAACTACCCAAGCACGACACACCCTACAAGAGACATCCTGTCTAGCTGTTATGACAGGAAAATTCGAAGTGATCTTGATGGTGACAGACTGTGGCATCCCTGCCAGGGCCTGGGAACCGGGGTGCCACCAAGAGGCAGAGCTGCAAGGTTCAAAGCCAGCCCAGGGGCGAAAAACACTGCTGGAAACCACCCTGCAAGCTGGCAAAGAACTCGAGTTGAAAAAAAAATGGTTTTTTTTGGCTGGCAGGCTGAAATCTGTTAAACTCTTTCTGTAGAGCAGAAACCATTGAGGGCTTTTTTATTTTTCCTGATTTGAGACAGAGCACACGAAAGGGGCTGAAATTTACCTCTGCCTACTATTAGAGGGAGTTGGGTGGGGTGGGCTGGGGAGAGCTTATCCTCACAGGGATGGTGCTGGAAAGAAACAAAGTGGCCCGTGGGGTGATCAGCTGTTCCAGTTTGTCCAGGACTGGGGGTTTCCCAGACTGCAGCACGTTCAGTGCTAAAAATGGGACGTTCTGGGCAAACCTAAAAGTTCTGGTGCTAAAGGGCTTAAACCGCAAACTCAGAAGAGTTTCTTTTTCTTTGTGGCTATGAGTTGGAACCGACTTGACCACAGCGGGTTTTTGGTTTTACACAAGTTGTCCAGCGACATCAGTTACATTTTTCTCAATGTGCCAACATCCTCATTAGCGGTGTTCCGGTTGTTCTGTTTCTGGAACTCTAGTTTTCCTGAACCCCTTGGCTTCTCATCTTTGCCTTAGAGTAATTATTGACCTTTTGACAAAAGAGTTTCTAAGCAGCAGAAATTTAAGGGACCATCTTCACCTATGATGAAAACCCCCAAAGCAGATTATACATCCACTCATGTAAAAATCCAGGGAGCCCAAACAGCACATCGGCTAAGTGCTCGGCTGCTAATCAAAAGGGTGGCAGTTTGAACCCCCTCAGTGGCTCCTAGAAAGAATACAGCCTAGAAAAACCAACAGGGCAGTTCTATTCTATCACATGGAGTCACTATGAATGGAAGTCAACTCAATCCAACAAGAACATAAAAAAGTTCGAGTGCCAGGGAATATTAAAACGTTAACTGCGGCAGCAACTCTTGGAAAACCTCAGAAGGTGCTTATCAATCTCCGGTGGTGTCACTCGGGGTGTGCAGGGGCGTGGACCACACCCGGTGACATCGTCAGAGGGGTGACATCAAAATGACTATCAAAATATCCCCGTAGCTAGCTATAACAACAAAAACATGTTTTGGAAGCCTAATTTACATGTGTCAATATACCTACAAGGCTAAAACTCTATGCTAATCTACTTTTTGAACCTTCTAATCCACTCTGGTCAAAGCTGTCATTATTACCCAATTACAATGACGCTTCAAATCGTGGTTTCCTCTGCATGCGCTGTTGTTTTCATTGCTGCTGGTGTTTTTTATCAAATTTTCTGGTATTTTAGCTGCAATACTGTGGTAATTAGTATTTGTGAACCTATATCAATAACTTTTTTGAGAATGAGGCAGTAATTAAAGGAAAAGAAGGAGTGATATATGGGAATTATGATTCACCAGCAACATTAGTACAAAAAATATTTCTAAGGATTCTGTATGGTCTGGTACAGGAGGAGGTCCATGGGAGGGGGAGGGGTGACACCAAGAGTCACTGCACTGGGTTACACCAACCCTAGTGATGCCACTGCCAACCTGATGGCCAGTTGGTATCTTATCAGAGCTTAACAGCTGGTAACCTGCTTACTGTATCTACACAGAACCAAAAATGTTTAGATATGGAGGGTTCCAGAGATATCATCTAGCCAGAGGTTCTTGAAGGCCTGCCCAGTGTCTGGCTGGCTGTGTAAGAATCTCCAGAGGATTATTTTCAGTCAATATAAGCTAGGTTATGCTGCGCTAACAAACACTCTCCACATCTCAGCGGCCTAGAACAACAAATGTTATTTTTTACTCCTGTTCCATGTCCACTGCAGGTAGGTAGGGGTGCTCTGCTCATTGTGGTTAGTCAGGGACCCCAAAGGGGCTGATCACTGAGGCAGAGGGAAAAGACAATGCTGGGCAGTCTTACTCTGATAATTAATGCTCCAGCCCAGAAGAGACACAGGCCATTTCCAGTCACAACTCATTGGCCAGAACTAGTCTCCTGGCCCCACCCAGCTGCAACGAGGCTAAAAAGTGCCACCCTACCAGGTTCCCAGAAGCAGGCAGGACAGAAAATATTTGGTGAATAACATCCATGAGTACTATGAGAAGCCTATAAAATACAGATTCCTGGACTCCACTTCTAGAGATTCTTATTCAATGGACCTGGGAGGAGTCTGGAAATCTGTATTTCTAAAAAACTATGCAGGATTTTGGAGTAAGCAGTGTTACAGATTGAACTGTGTCCCCTAAAACATGTGATGAATTCCTAGCCTTTGTGGATGTGATTCTGTTTGGAAATAAAAACCCCTTTTGCTATTGAGTCAATTCTGACTCATAGCGACCCTATAGGACAGAGTAGAATTTCCCCATAGGGTTTCCAAGGAGCAGCTGGTGGATTTGAACTGCTGACCTTTTGGTTAGCAG
>NW_004443998.1:4191987-4259386 GCF_000243295.1 Trichechus manatus latirostris
TAGAATTTCCCCATAGGGTTTCCAAGGAGCAGCTGGTGGATTTGAACTGCTGACCTTTTGGTTAGCAGCCATAGCTCTTAACCACTGTGCCACCAAGACTCCATTTGGAAATAGGGGTTTTTTTTTTTATGTCAGTGAGGTCATTACCAATATAGCCTGGATCCTAAACCTAATCACTTCTGAGTTATAAAGAGACCAGAATTCACAGAGACACACACGCAGGAAGACGGATGTCACGTGAGGAGTGTCTACAAGTCAAGAAACCAAGGAATGCCCAGGGCTACCAACAAGGAAGGAATCTACACGGCCCTGATTTGGACTTTAGCCTGCAGAGCTGTGAGAAAATACCTTTCTGTTCTTTAAGGCCACCCACCTGGGGGATTTGTCTTTCAGCAGCACTAGGTGACTAAGACAGGCAGCAAGTTGGGAAGCAGAAAAAAAAAAACCAAACCCATTGCCGTACAGTTGATTCTGACTCATAGCGACCCTAAAGGACAGAGCAGAACTGCTCCATAGAGCTTCCAAGGAGCAGCTGGTGGATTCAAGCTGCCTAACTTTTGGTTAGTAACCGTAGCTCTTAACCACTACGCCACTAGGGAACTCTTATACACTGCTGTTGAGATTGTATAATGGTAAAATCACTTTGGAAAATGGTATGGTGCTTCCTCAAAAAGGTAGAAATAAAAATATCTTATGTTCCAGTGGTCCCACTCCTAGGTATATATCCTAGAGACATAAGAGCAGTGACATGAACAGACATATGCACACCCATTTTCATGACAGCATTATTAACAATCTAAGTGCCTATTAATGGATGACTAGATAAACAAATTGTGGTATCTACATACAATGGAATACTATGCAACAATAAATAATAATGAATCTGCAAAACATCTCACAACATGGATGAATCTGGAGGACATTATGCTGAATGAAATAAGTCAAACACGAAAGGACAAATACTGCATGACACTAGTTTTAGAAAAAGCCAAGCATACGTATACACACAGAAAGCCACGTTCTTTGAAGGTTACCAGAGAGGCAGGAGGAAGAAGAGGGAGTGGCTTACTAGATAATAGACACGTGTAATCCTGGTGATGCGAAAGGCAATACACAGCATGGGGAAAGTCAGCACAACGTGACCAAGGTAAATGAAGACACTGAGAGGTACACGAGAATAAAGGACCACTATGGTAAATGCTATAACATATACAATTTTGCAACAATAGTTATAACAAGCAAAAAATATGTGAAAGGTTACATAGGTATGCTATATGGGTGTGGGGAGGTGTATGGGAGTACAGTGCATGCATATATAGGTATATTTGTGGGCATATGTATATAAATGTTTGTATGAGCTGCATATATATTCATATATTCAATAAAGTACATAGGAGGTACAGTTAAGGATACTTCTTAGACATATCCAAACACCTCATGGGATTGAGTTACTGGGTTTAAAGGCTCAGCACCATAGTCTAGTGGGACTACTAGGTACACTGGCATAATTTGGTTCATAAAGATAATGTTCTACATCTTAGTTTGGTGAGTAGCGTCTGGGGTCTTAAAAGCTTATGAGCATCCATCTAAGATACAACTACTGGTCTCTTACTGTCTGAGGCAAAGGAGAGTGAAGGAAACCAAAGAGTCAAGGAAGAAATTAGCCCACAGGACTAGTGGCCCACACAAACCATAGCCTCTTCTAGCCTGAGACTAGAAGAACTAGATGGTGCCCAGCCACCCCCACTGACCGTTGTGATCAGGGACACAATTGCAGGTCCTGGCTAGAATGAGAGAAAAACATAGAACACAACTCAAATAGATTTAAAAAAAAAAAAAGACCAGACTTGCTGGACTAATAGAGACTGGAGGAACCTCTGAGACTATCGCCCTAAGACACCATTTTAACTTGGAACTGAAGCCACTCCTGGAGGTCATCTTTCAGCCAAATAATAGATTAGCTTGTAAAATAAACAATAACACACGTGAGGAATGTACTCCTTTAAACAGTCAACTCTAGAGACCAAGCGGTCAGTATTTTCACAAAAGCAAAGATGAAAAGCAAGGAGGGGCAGGGAAACTGGACGGATGGGAACAGAGCAGGCTGGGTGGGCGCGCTGCCACATTACGCGGATGGTAACCTATGTCACAGAATAATTTGCGTAAGAATTGTTGAATAGGAATCTAACTTACTGTGTAAACTTTCACTTAAAACAAAATAAAATATTCAAAATAAATAAATAAAATGGATTGCTTTCACCTCCTATTATAATAAGTTCCCTCGGAGACCTGTATCTCCAGCAGACTATGCTCATGAAGAGCAAGGGCCAGGTATATTGTATGTGTTTTGTATCCCTAGCACCTTGCATAATGCCTTAACACTATTTGATGCTGCATAAATATTTCTTGAAGGAAGGAAAGAGGAAAGAAGAAAGAGAGGAAGGAAGGAAGGATGGAGGAGGTTATTTCACCATTCTGCCAAGATTCCAATCTCTCAAAGGACTATTTAATTCATCTTTGAATTTATATCTTTATCCCAACCCCACTTTTCCCCCAATTTAGCACAATGATTTCATGTAAGTGTTCTAGGATTTTGCTTGATCTGGAGACTGGGGTCAAATGCTGGTTTTCTATGAACTAATTGTGTTGTCCTGGGGGGCTGAGCTCTTAGTTTCCTTAAATGTACATCAGAAGGCTTAAAAATATCATCTGGGGCTTCCCAAATGAATGCTGGGTAACAAAAGGAACTCATACCACTTCCGAAAAATAATTATCAGCTATGCATAGAATATACAATTCACAAACCCAGCGAAGGCACTCTGAAGGAGAACATTGATGGTGGGTATTTCTATTCAATCCAAACAGGCTGAGAAACCGAAGCTTCCATATGTGGTTAGCTTGGTTTTCCATTCTCTTTCCCACTGCCTTTAGTCGATTCTGACTCACAGCAACCCTGTAGGACAGAGCAGAACTGCCCCATAGGGTTTCCAAAGGAGCGGCTGGTGGGTTCGAACTGCTGACCTTTTGATTAGTAGCGGAGCTCTTAACCATTGTGCCACCAGGGCTCCCTTCCCCTGGCAAAGATCATCAACTACCTGCAAGCAATGTAACGGGTTCTAAAACAAAAAAACCTGCTTCTACCGAGTTGATTCCAACTCATAGCGACCCTATGGGAGAGAGCAGAACTGCCCCATAGGGTTTCCAAGGAGCAGCTGGTGGATTTGAGCTGCTGACTTTTTGGTTAGCAGCCGAGCTCTTAACCACTACACCACCAGAGCTCCCTCTTCTGAGTGGTGTCTTATAAAAAGTGGAAATAGACACGGAGAATAACACACACAGAAGAAGACACAATGCGAAGAAACTTCTACAACCCAAGGAAGGCAAAGAAACACCTGGGGCCGCCGGAAGTTGAAAGAGACAGGACTGATCTTCAGGTATGATCTCCTAGAGTGGACAGAGCATAGCCCCGCCAATGCCCCAGATTCACACTTCTAGCTCCAAAAACTGTGAGACAGTAAATTCCTGTTCTTAAAAGCTACTCACTTTTGGTATTTTTGTTACACAGAGCACTAGGTAACTAAGACAGACTGTATGGCTCTACTGGGAAGATGAGATGATGCACACATAAAGGAAAATAGTGAGGGAGAACCCGATTTAATTGTTGAACAGATGGTGCGCCACTAGAGTTTAGAGGAGGGGCGAGGGATGCCAAGAGAACAGTTCATGCAGGAGGCAGGCTGAAGCAGGCCAGAGGGGCTGAGAGGACACAGCCCAACCTAAAGGAGCAGGTTTTCCAGAAACACCTGAAGCATGTGTAGTTCGACGTCCAAATTCAAGGGGCAAAATTCTGGGGTGAGTGAGATCTGGACTAGAGGCGTCTGCCTTCATTCTTGGTGGACTCAAGGCACCAGAGTAGCTCCTCAGAACAGTGTCTCCCAGACCTCAGCCCATTGGTGTAGGATCATGGAGGTGCTCCAGTTTATAGCCCCAAACAGAAAAAGTCTTCGCTTCTAAACTCTGGGGCATGTGGAGTCTGATGAGCTGAGTTTGTAGCCTGTACTTGTCTTCTGGGTCTGTTCCTACAACTTGGTCACAGCAAATCCATTCTCCTCATAATTAGCTTTGTTTGCTTTTTCATTCCTGAAACATGTTTTGAAGATAAAGCTCTTTGCGTGTCCACAGGCACGTTCATCATCCTGCTCAGAAAGTCAGGCTGGACACCTCCCCATACTCACAGCACCTTCCACAGCAGCTCTCTGGAGATGATCCATGGATACTTATACCACGTTGTCTCTCTCCCTGAAACACGATCGGGGCCAACAATTTCTGTCTGAGGAAGAGTTGAGGTAAGTTATAAAAATAGGGAGACACACTGAGAATAAACCAGCTTTTCTCAGCACTTTCCATGAGCTGAGCTTATTCTTCTGGAATCTTTACTGGGCCTTTCTTTCCAACAGTAATGAACTCAAAAAGCCATCACCCCAGTTGGCATGGCTTAGGTTTTCTTTGCTCCTCTCTTGTATGAAACCTGTGGGTATTTAGGCCCCTGGATGGGACTTCTTCCCATTTTATGATGGGTATTTCTTTCATTTGGTGTCGATTCACCTTGTCAACTTTCATTTCCCTCCATTCCACTTCTGAGAGTATAAGGAAAGGGATGTTGGAAGGAGAGGAGGCAGTGACAGAATCTGCACAGGCTGTTGCAAAGCCTGCTTAGGCATTGTCAAGTCTACCTGTGGGGTAGAGAGTCTAGTTTTACCCCAAGTAGAGTGGCCTTTGTCCTTGGATTCAGAGATATACCCCTTGGAGTAATTGGGATGCCTTGGTCTAGGACTTCCAGGCCACACCTGAGGATTTGTGCTGGTGAGTGGGGGCTAGCCCGATCTGAAAAGCCTCATCTGGGAGGCCGATATCAACTAGCTTTGTTGTTGTTGTTGTTAGGTGCCGTGGAGTCGGTTCCGACTTATAGCCACCCTATGTACAACAGAACGAAACACTGCCCAGTCTGACAACTAGCTTTAGGAGGCATGATTTAGCCTATGATGCAGGACTGGCCAATAAATCCTGGAGCACTAAGGCTCAGAGAGCTTCCTGGTTGGCAAAGGGAGGGTAACGAGCCCTCTGTGAGACACAAAAGCTCCTTGTTGGGAACCTTCCTGGACCACACCATGCATTTCTTCCTTATGATGATCCTGATTTGTATCCTCTCCTGTTACTGTAATAAAACTTATAGTTGTAATCTTCTGGAGGGCATTATGCTGAGTGAAATAAGTCAATCACAAAAGGGCAAATATTGTATGAGACCACTATTATAAAAACCCAACAAAAGGTTTACACACAGAAAAAAACAATCCTTGATGGTTAAGAGGGAAGTGAGGGGTGGGGAGGGGAAATTGCTAACTAGATAGTAGACAAATATCAACTTTGGTGAAGGGAAAGACAACACACAATATAGGTGAAGTCAGTATAACTTGACCAAGGCAATCATAGAAGCTTTCTAGATACATCCAAACACCTTGAGGGACTGAGTTACTGGGGCTGAGGGCTGGGGACCATGGTCTCAGGGGACATCTAGCACAACTGGTGTAGCATAATTCATAAAGAAATGTTCTACATCTTACTTTGGTGAGTAGCTTCTGGTGTCTTAAAGCTTGCAAGTGGCCATCTAAGATACATCTATTGGTCCCATCCTGTTCAAAGGACTAACGGACCCCATGAACCACAGCCTCCACCAGCCTGAGCCCAGAAGAACTAGACGGTGCTCAGCTACCACCACCAACTGCTCTGACAGGGATCACAATAAAGGGTTCCAAACAGAATGGGAGAAAAATGTAAAAAAAAATTCAAACTCACACAAAAAACACCACACTTACTCGTCTGACAGAGACTGGAGGGACCCCTGAAACTATGGCCCCCGGATACCGGCTAACTCAGAACTGAAGCCACTCCCAAAGTCCACCTTTCAGTCAAAGATTAAACAGGCCTATAAAACAAACACTAACACGTGAGGAACCTGCTTCTTAGTTCAGCAAGTATACGAGACCAAATGGGCAACCCTTGCCCAAAAGCAAAGACGAGAAGGCAGGAAGGGACAGGAAAATTGGACGAATAGACACGGGGAGCCCGGGGTGGAAAGGGAAAGGGGGAGAGTGCTGACACATTGTGGGGATTGCAACCAATGTCACAAAACAATTTGTGTATTAATTTTTGAATGAGAAACTAATTTCACTGTAAACTTTCACCTAAAGCACAATAAAATTTAAAAAAAACAACTATTTTGTTATCCTGTGATTGACACAATTATTTTACAGTTTCCATCTTATGTTAAAATAGGGGATTTACAGAATATAAACATTTAAAATGCACTATAACTTTTAGCATATCTTCTTTTTAATGGTGAAGCACAGTTCTCTCTTGAACTCTGAGAGGCCTTGACTCTGACTTCCCCAATGCCTCTCTAAATTATTCTTTACTGAAAATAAAAATGAGATTAAACTCCCCATTTAAGGATCAGCTGCAATCAGGGTGATTAAATCTGCTCAGCTCTCATACGCACTGACTGGCTCTTAGGAAATTTCCAAGGCTTCTGTGGTGTCCCCCACCCCCCACCCCAGCTGTAATTGTTTTCCAGTAAATAAAATTGTGAATTTGGTCTGTTCTGTTGGTATGAAATAATGAAAGGAGACAGTTTAAGCCCCTGGGCCGCCTTGAAATGTTGTGTTTGGCCTGACGGGCTTCGGGCTGCCTATGTTTTCCAAATTTCGGAAGTTTTCCTCTGGTCAGCTGCGGCCCTTTTTAATCTACACAAATTTTATCCTTTTGAGTATATGCGATCAGTCCACAAGCATCTATTAAGCACTCACTGTGTGCCTGGCATTCCTCACTCTACACTCCAGAAGCTGTTGCCATTGAGTTGATTCTGACTCATAGCGACCATACAGCCAGTCTCATCAGGGAGAGAAGACTCTGTGTGAAGAAGTGTGATATAATTTATAATAACGTAATTTAACGTTTCTGTGGGAGTCACAGGCTTTCACAAACTGTTCTTCTCTAATATTCTTTCACACCTTCATCTTGACACTCCCCACCCCTCAAAAAACCAAACTAGTTGCTGTCAGATCGATTCCAACTCATGGATACCCCTCTGTGTGCAGAGTAGAACTGCTCCATAGGATTTTCAAGGCTACGACCTTTCAGAAGCAGATTGCCAGGCCTGTCTTCTGAGGTGGATTAGAACCGCCAATCTTTCAGCTAGCAGTCAAGTGCTTTACTGTTTGCACCACCCAGGAACTCCATTTTCCTATCATAAAAACCTGTTGCCGTTGAGTTGATTCCGATTCATAGTGGCCCTACAGGACAGAGTAGAACTGCCCCATAGGGTTTTCAAGGAGCGGCTGGTGGATTCGAACTGTCGACCTTTTGGTTAGCAGCCGAGCTCTTAACCACTGAGCCACCAGGGCTCTGTTTCACATCATAGTCTACAGTAAATAACCGTAAGTCTCTGGCTTGCCTGAGAGCCAGTGAGCTAACTTCAGGAAAGGAGTCTGTAACTGATTCATCTTTAACCCCAGGCCTCGTCTGGGGAAAGTGTTCAGTGAGTGTTTGTTTAATGAGTGGAACAATGAACAATCACAAGTTTACCAACACTTTGCTGCCAAAGAATCCATCTGAACCAGCTTCAGAATTCTCTAAGGAGCAAAGATTTATGGATGCAGCATCCTTGTTTCTCAATCATCTGCTTGTTAAGATAGTTTTTGTGAGGAAAATTGGCTTGGGCTTTGCTTATACGGCAGGCAGAGTTAGACTGTTATAATTGTATTCGACACCTATTTGCTATACAGTGTTCATTATATGCAAGATGCTGTGAACACTGAGAGACAAATTTAATTAGTTTTTTACTAAAATTGAGTAACACTGCAGTTAATTCAAGTCTTAATTCCCCGGATTTCTTTTTCACATTGGAAAACTGTACCTTGAGCTTCCACCTTTCAAACTGCAACCCTGTCATTTTTAAAACTTGTTGCGGACGCTAGCCTGAGGTAATCTATTTTTCTTTAAATAGATCATGTCTCAGGAAGTTAAACAATAGTATCAGGATGCCATCAAGAGGAAGATTCAGGGTATTTCAGCAGAAAAATCGAATTAGGGAAGGCTTGGGTAGGGTGGTGCAGTGGTTAAGTGCTAGGCTGCTAACTGAAAGGGTGTTGGAACCCACCACGGGAGGAAGATGTGGCAGTCTGCTTCCCTAAAGATTACTGTCCTATGGGGCAGTTATATTCCGTCCTCCAGGGTCACTACTTGATTCAACGGCAACAGGGTTGGCTTTTTGTTTGAAGTAGTATGGTATGGGAACCACATTTACTGAACGTAACACTATTTGACCTTACAGTAATCCCGTATGGTGGGCACTTTTTCAGATAAAGGAACTAAAACTCAAGATTAATATTGGCAAGGTCACAGAACTGGTAAGTGGCAGGTCTGAGATTTGAACCCAAGCCTGCTGTCTCTCTGGGCCACGCTTCTCTGTAACTAATTTTCCTAAATCCTTTAGGGGAAAAGGTGGAAGAAGCTCATTCTCGGGGGGAGGGGGGTTTAATTCCCCAATTCCAGAGGTCAGGGAGGAGCTCTGGCTGCGCAACGGTCAAGAGCTCGGCTGCCAACCATAAGGTTGGCTGTTCAAACCCACCCAGTAGCTCCATGGGAGAAAGACCTGGTGATCTTCTCCTGTAAAGATCACAGCCTAAAAAACCGTATGGGGCAGTTCCCTAATCTTATAATCCTGGCAACTGGCTTTTGGTATTACTGATTATTTCAGTTCTAAAAAAAATATATTTTCTTGCCGACTAACACATTTCACAATAATTTACAAGTGATTGCACTTTACAGGGTCCACAGGGGGTGCAAACAGTTAAGCACTCGGCTGCTAACCAAGAAGCTGAAGGTTTGAGTCTACCCAGAGGCACCTTGGAAGAAAGTCCCGGTGATCTACTTCTGAAAAATCAGCCACTGAAAATCCTATGGAACGCAGCTCTACTCTGACACACACGGGGTCACCATGAGTCAGAATCAACCCTATGGCAACTAGTATTGGTACTGTATTTTGTAACTGTGTTCTTAATTTCTTCGAGGTTTATTTGAACTAGCTCTTGTTTTGGTGGGCTTTGCCTCTTCTCCTTGATTTTGCCCCACAAGCTTCCTCCCCTGGCCAGCTTCAACAATGGAATACTCATACCCATGTGGTTTAGTACTGACATTGGAGGAAGACGAGCGCAGGTGGTGATCCCAGCTGAATGTCAGCTCCTCCTCTCCTAGTGCCAAAACGCAGAAGCACGCACCGTCATAACACAGAGGGACAATTTTAGCCCTAAACTGAGAAACCGCAGCAAAATTCACAAAGCGCCCAAGGGGGTTGAAAGTAAAGACATGATATTGTCCCTGTTTATGAAATCCTTTAATTTTGCATAAAATCCAATATATTTTCTTTCTTTCCAAAATGAAAACAACTTTAATGACATTTAGTGTTATCTTTGGCTTTTGAAAACTGACTTGTTTATGAAGTATTTTTGTATTTCTAAGATGATGTGACAACTGGGGGAACTTCAGAATTGATAAAAGTATTATTAAGATTAATATAAGACAAGTGAATGTGAAAGCTTGAGCATAAATTTATGTAAAAAGAAGCTAACTTTTTTTCTCTTCTTAAACTATATGACATTTGTTTATACATAAATTAAGTGTATCACTCATAAGTAACTAAGCATACAAGGCAGAAGATTCTCTGTGGATTCTGTTTTCTGAACTGTGATAAAGAAGCACTGTCCCCCAGTTCAGGGGCTGTTCCTACAGTGAAATGTGAGTTTAAAGCACACATCTATATATAGTGCCCTGGATGGTGCAAACATTTAACACAATTAGCTGCTAACTGAAAGGTTGGCGGTTCAAGTCCTCGGAAGAAAGGCCTGGCAAACTACTTCCAAAAAATCAGCTGCTGAAAACCCTATAGAGCACAGTTCTACTCTGACAGTCATGGAGGGGCCATAAGTTGGAATTGACTCCACAGAAGCTGGTTCTTCCTAGTCATGTATGGTGAGGTTTGGGGAAAGAGCTGGGCTAGCAGTCCCTTTCTTTATTCCTTTATTACTTACCTCTTTCCTACCTCCTCTCTTTCTCTCCCTTTTTTTTTTTTTTTTTTTTACAAGCTTACAATGCAAGTTTCCGATGTTCTTTTGTTCCACTTGGGGTTGGAAAGAGTGAGAACACAGATACCCCAACACCAGAGTTCTATTCCTACACATCTAAGAGAAATGAGCACACACCCTCACAAAAAGATATGCACAAGAATGTTCATAGTTCACAGTGGTTTTATTTATAATAACCCAAACCAGGAAACAACCCTAATATCCAGTAACAGTGGAATAGATAAATAAACTGGTATATTCATATGATGGATTACCCCACTGGCATAAAAAGATCAAACTACTGATATCTACAAAACAACATGGATGAATCTCCAACATAGAATATTGTGTGGAGGAAGCCAGACTCAAAAGGATACATTCTGTATGATTCCCTTTGTATGAACCTCAAAGACAAGGAAAACTAAGCTATGGTAATAGAAGTCAGAAGAGGTGGTTACTTCTGAAGAGGTGGTATTAACCGGGAAGAGGTCTGGCGGAACCTTCTGGGGAGCAGCAAATGTTCTGCATCTTGATCTTCATGTGGTTACTCAAGTGTTGTTGTTGTTGTTAGGTGCCATGGAGTCAGTTCAGACTCATAGCAACCCTGTGTACAACACAACGAAACACTGCCTGGTCCTGCGCCATCCTCACAATCATTGCTATGCTTGAGCCCACTGTTGCAGCCACTGTGTCAATCCATCTCATTGAGGATCTTCCTCTTTTTCACTGACCCTCTATCAAGCATGAATTCCTTCTCCAGGGACTGGTCCCTCCTGATAACACATCCAGCGTATGTGAGAGGAAGTCTTGCCATCCTCACTTCTAAGGAGCATTCTTAGAAGTGAGGATGTACTTCTTCCAAGACAGATCTGTTCGTTCTATGGCAGTCCACGGTATATTCAATATTCTTTGCCAATACTGCAATTCAAAGGGATCAGTTCTTCTTTGGTCTTCCTTATTCACTGTCCAGACATGCATATGAATGAGGTGATTGAAAACATCATGATTGGGTCAGGCGCACCTTAGTCCTGAAAGTGACATCTTTGCTTTTTAACACTTTAAAGAGGTTTTTTTGCAGCAGATTTGCCCAGTGCAATGCGTCATTTGATTTCTTGACTGCTGCTTCCATGGGCATTGATTGTGAATCCTAGTAAAACGAAATCCTTGATGACTTCAATCTTTTCTCCATTTATCATGATGCTGCTTATTGATCCAGTTGTGAGGATTTTTACTCAAGTGTATACATATGAAAAAGTTTATCAAGCTGTATATTCAAGATTTGTGCACTTTACCACATACACATTACCTCGATAAAAATATTAAAGAAAGAAACAAAGAAGGAAAGAAAATCCACCGAGAGGTTTGGGGTTAAGATAACTCCAACATTTCCTTTAGTAAGGGGCAAAGTGTGGTGGAAAGGAACTGGGGAAAAATGGAGCAGCTGTGGTATATACTAGGCATTGTTAGTAGCTTTATTTTCCCTTTACAGTCTTACTCCACTGCGGGAGGTATGCAGAGCAGGGATGGCAGAGCAGGCATTTACCATCCTCGTTAGCAATGTGGATCTGAGGTCACATTGCAAACAAAATGCCAAAGCTGGAATTACATCCCAGGGCTTTTTGGCTCTGCAGTAGGCCCCTTTCCATTCCCCTGTGTTCCCTCCCAAGGCAAACTTTATTTGCAAATAAAGGTGAAAAAGCAAGGGTGAACCTCCCTCAAAACAACAACAAAAGGTGGACTGTTCTTTATCTTACGAAGTGCTGGCCTACACTGGATGAGTCACTAGGGTGGCTTGACGCACCTGCAGACACATGCTGAGATTTCAGGGGCACAAGGTACTGCTCCCCACCCAGTATGCCCCCCAGCCTCCAGGGCTGCCAGATAAAATACAAGACACCCAGTTAACTATGAGCTTTAGGTAAACATGATTAATTTTTTTAGTATAAGTAGGTCTCAAATATCACATGGGGCATCTGTCTTAGTTATCTAGTGCTGCTATTACAGAAATACCACAAGTGGATGGCTTTAACAAACCAAAATTTCTTCTCTTAGAGTCTAGAAGTCTGAAATCAGGGTGCCAGCTCCAGGGGAAGGCTTCCTATCTCTTTCGGCTCTGGGGGAAGGTCCTTGGCATCAACTTTCCCTTGGTCTAGGAGATTCTCAGCACAGGGACCCCGGGTCCAAAGGACACACTCTACTCCTGGCTCTTCTTTCTTGGTGGTATGAGGTCCGCATGTTTCTCTGCTCGCTTCTCTCTTTTATATCTCAAAAGAGATTGACTTAAGATAAAACCTAATCTTGTAGATTGAGTCCTGTTTCATTAACATAACTGCCACTAATCCCACCTCATTAACATCATAGAGGTGGGATTTACAACACATAGGAAAATCACATCAGATAACAAAATGGTGGACAATCACACAATACTGGGAATCATGACCTAGCCAAGTTGACAGACTTTTTTGGAGGGGACACAATTCAATTCATAACAGTATCCAAAATCAAACCAAATTCATTGCTGTCCAGTTGATTCTGACTCATAGTAACCCTATAGGACAGACTAGAACTGCTCCACAGGGTTTCTAAGGCTGTAATCTTTACAGAAGCAGACTGCCACATCTTTCTCCCACCGAGCAGCTGGTGGGTTTGAACAACCAACCTTTTGGTTAGCAGCCGAGTGCTTTAACAACTGCACGACCAGGGCTCCTTGCATGGGGCATAGTTGTGCTAAAATTTTATTGGCAGTTTATCTGAAATTCAGATTTACCTGGGAGTCCTGTATTTTTACTTGCTAAATTTGGCAGTCCTCCCCCGCTCCCCTGCCATCTTTTCTGAGTTGCCTACAAATCCTGGAGATTTTATTTCACAATCAGAGATTAGGTTCAACTGCAAAAAGCAAACACACAGACAAACAAAACCTTGAAAGCAAGCTTTGATGAGGAAAGGAGACTCTGTTGAGCCTTGGGGCTTGAGAAATGGAAATGGACCCCGCAGGGAAACTTCACCAACTAAAAATTTTGTCTCATTCATTTTTTGCTAAGACATCTTTCTATTTCAGAAAGTAGGGACGGGAAGGGGAAGTCTCCTAGCTTTGTAAATGGATTTACAACAGAGTTCCTTTGCACTTCCGGCTTATTTGTCTGTAGTGTGTGACGCTGGGGGAGAAGGGGTTGAACATGGGGCCCCACTTAAGTGTCCACAATGTTGTTGCTATAGCCATTTCCACTTTGCAATCTGTTAAGGAAAATAAAACTTCTTCTCAAAATTGCCAGCTACTAAGACAGTACCAGAGCCCTGGTGGTGCAGTGGTTAAGAGCTCAGCTGCTAACCAAAAGGTCGGCAGTTCAAATCCACCAGCTGCACCCTGGAAACCCTATGGGGCAGTTCTACTCTGTCCTATAGGGTCGCTATGAGTTGGAATCTACTGAACGGCAACTTTTTTTTTTTTAAGACCGTACTAGTCACAAGTTTTGAATTAACCTTTTTTTGGGGGGCGGGGGAGGCATGCGGAGAGAGGATTGCTTTTTCATATGCTCCAGACAGCTTCTTCTCTAACTTGAAGAATTTGTGTTAAGCTCATCAGATGACTCTGAGATGACATTTACTGGGGAGGGAGCTGATGAAGTCACTAATAACTCCTGCAAAGGATTTTGATGAACCACCACAATTTCTGAAATTTTTCCATTTAAATTCAAGAATCCAGTCAACCTGCCCAGGCATCAGATTAGCCACACGGGCACAAGGATGACTTTCTGTTTCCCCTGCAGATTTCCCACAATACTCCAGGGACCAGGTATTCCTTCCGTTAACTTTATGCTTATTCTCAATAGCCAATATTATTCTTGAGAGCTATGTAGTTTACATTTAAATGTAGCAATACTTTAACGTGACATACATATAATCTGTAAACTGGATGAGAGTTCACAGTGAGCAAAGTGAGCTCCGTATTTGGATCTTATTAAGACAAAATTAAGATGCAGAGACAGTGGATTCTCCTTTCTAAATGGGTAATGATTCCAAATTATCACTCTAAACATGGGCTCAGGTGGCAATGCAGCTGTCTTTGCTGCAGGCTGGAGGGCTACTCCTGTCAGTTAAGAGAACGAGGTGCTGGGAATTCTCAGTTCCAGATTTGGAGATCTCCCTCAAATAACCTTGGGGGCTAGCCTGGCTGCTGAGAAGTGGGATGCTCAGCATCTTTGCCTGTCATTCCGGTGGGGATTATCCTTCATCCTGCTGGATATGAACCCCACAGCCTTGTTCTTCTTATTGTTAGCTGCCGTCAAGTCAGCCACGAACTCACAGTGACCCCATGCACAATGGAACGAAACACTGCCCAGTCCTGTGCCATCCCCGTGTTGGGTTGCAGACCGGACCATTGTGATTCACAGGGTTTTCACTGGCTGGCTTTCGGAAGTAGATCTCCAGCCCTTTCTTTCTAGTCTGTCTTAGTCTGGAAGCTCCACTGAAATCTGTTTAGCATCACAGCAACACACAAGCCTCCACTGAAAGACAGGCTGTGGTTGTGCATGAGATGCATTGGCTAGGACTCAAACTCCCAGCTCCTGTGTGGAAGGTGAGAATTCTACACCGAACCGCCAACGTCTCATCCCACAACCTTGTTGTTAGGTGCCATCGAGTCAGTTCCGACTCATAGCCACCCTTTGTACAATGGATGGAAACACTGCTGCTCCTGCACCATCCTCACAATTGTTGTTACACTTGAGCCCATTGTTGCAGCCACTGTGTCAATCCATCTCGTTGAGGGTCTTCCTCTTTTCCACTGACCCTCTACTCTACCAAGCATGATGTCCTTCTCCCGGGACTGGTCCCTCCTGATAACATGTCCAGAGTATGTGAGAGGAAGTCTCGCCATCCTTGTTTCTAAGGAAGCATTCTGGCTGTACTTCTTCCAAGACAGATTTGTTAGTTCTTCTGGCAGTCCATGGTATATTCAATATTCTCTGCCTACACCATAATTCAAAGCCGTCAATTCTTCTTCAGTCTTCCTTATTCATTGTCCAACTTTGGCATGCATATGAGGCGACTGAAAACACCATGGCTTGGGTCAGGAGCACCTTAGTCCTCAAAGTGATAACTTTGCTTTTCAACACTTGAAAGAGGTCTTTTGCAGAGTCGAAATTCTATCCTGTTTTCTTTAACAGATGTTTATGGAGCACCTACTGGAACCAGCCCTCTTCTAGGTGTTAGGAACACAGTGCTGATCAAGGAAGCCAAGGTCCCTATGTTATGGAGTTCACATTCCAGCACGGGCGAGAGACAGGAAATCAGCACAGAAGTACACAACTCCAGGTTTTTCTCCTTCCACTTTTCTCTAGCATTGGCCTTCTGCCCTTTCAGTTTCTACTCAGTTACCCAACGTTGGCTCTCTCGTCATCTCTTCACTTATGTTAAATACCATGGGAGAGAAGGAGGGAAACACAGACCAAGGGAGGAACTGTAAACCCTAAGTGCTTGCTATTTTTTCGTCAGTATTCATGACAATGCGTGCTGCGTGCATGTTACATACTGCGACATTCGTGCATCAGATATAATAATTTTTACCAATTTTTTGAGGGACAAGAACTTCCTATTTTCTCTCATTAACTTTTTTAAAAAAATTTATTGGGTTTTAGGTGAAAGTTTACAGCACAAAGTGGTTTCTCATTCAAAAATTTATATACAAAATTGCTTTGTGACATTGGTTGCAATCCCCACAATGTGTCAACACTCTCCCCCTTTTCACCCCACGTTCCCCGTGTCCATTCATCCTGTTTTCCTGTCCCTTCCTGACTTCTTGCCTTTGCTTTTGGGCAGATGTTGCCCATTTGGTCTCCTATACTTGACTGAACTAAGAAGCGCGTTCCTCACGTGTGTTACTGTTTGTTTTATAGGCCTGTCTAATCTTTGGCTGAAAGGTGGACTTCGGGAGTGTCTTCAGTTCTGAGTTAGCGGGGTGTCCAGGGGCCTTAGTCTCAGGGGTTCCTCCGGTCTCTGCCAGCCCAGTGACTTCTTTAACTTCTGTGTCTGAGTGCCAAGTGTAGACCACAATACTCAATATGCAGTGAAGAGAAAGGGGCAGGCCAGGAACGGCGCAATTTTGCCTCTGGTCCAGCCTTTCTGAACGGTGAATCTGCCCCAATGCCTCGCGTGCATTCACCCTTCAGCTTTTCCGTCTGCACAGTTTAATTGCTGTAATTTTTCAAAACGGCCTTGCCTCAGTTATGTCTGGTCTGCATCTGGATGGACTGTTTGGGGTTGTAAACTCATGGAGGTTGGGACCTTGTCTATTTTAATTCATTTTGGAAAGACTGAAGCCAGACCCAAAGGCTTTGCAAGGTAACAAGCAACAGCAAACGGAAATTCAAGATGAAAAAGCTCATGGCCGTCCTGAGGGAGACATTTGATTTTTTTCTAATCTCTCCCCAGATCACCGCAGACATAAAGCATTGTGCATGGCCCAGCAAGAACCTACACTCAAAGGTGAATGGAAGGGAAAAAATCAGAATATGAGAGCACACAATCACTATGATTACAACTGTGAAAAATACGGGCGTAGAACAGCAAACACCAGAAAGGGCCCGAAAGCTAGCAGAGTTGTACTGGACAGGGACAATCTGGGCTATTAAAACGCCTTTACTAATGTAACTGTTAGCAGGGCTGAGGAGAGTTAATGGGGGCAGTGGTAGAATTCTCACCTTCCAGATAAGAGACCCAGGTTCGATTCCCAGCCAATACGCTTCAGGCACAGCCACCACCTGTCTGTCACTGCAGGCCTGCATGCTGCGGTGATCCTGAACAGGTTTCAGCAGAGCTTCCAGACCAAGACAGACTAAGAAAAAGGGCCTGGCCATTCACTTCCGAAAATCAGCCGGTGAAAACCCTATGGGTCACAACAGTCAGATCCACCTGGATCACAGGGATGGCGCAGGACCGGGCAATGTTTTGCTGCCTTGTGCACGGGGTCGCCAGGAGGTGGGGGCCAGCTCCACAGCAGCTAATAACAATCACGAATTTCAGTGACAATCAGCATTTGCCTTAGGTCAGGAGGAAGATGAGCCTCTTCCACTCATCTGGGTCCTGTTCCTCTAGATACAAAGAACAGAAACTAAGAGACAGAGAAACTTATTGCCACCATCCGTATACCATGGAGCAGCTCTGCTCTGTTCGGTAGGGTCACTATGAATGAGTCAGAATCCACCCGATGGCAAACAATTTTTTTAATATACCAGGCACCTGACAGGTGTTCCCTCACTAAGCATCTGAGGCCCCTTAGGAGGTAGGTACTATTACTACCATTGTCTCCTTTTTTCCCATTTTACAAGTGGGAAACCAGAGGTTAGGCGAACAGACTAGGATCACATAGCGAGTAAGTGGTAGAGTCAGGATTTGAACCCAGACTACATGAGCCCAAAGCCCTGCTCTTAACTCCATCACCATGCAGCCTAGATTTGGGAAGAGCTTCCTGTCTCTGGGACAAAAAGCATTTAAGAAGATGATGAATTTCCTCTCCTCGGTTCAGGTCTAAGTCTCTCAATTAACTATGTTATGCTTCATTTCTGGGGAAGACAATCCACGCCTTCATCACGAAGATTAGTTGGATGTTTAGCTTGCTTTTGCCTTTCTCCTGGACCATCATCCCTTCCCTGACCTCTCCTTTTTCTTCTCTTTCCTGACAGAAAACAGAAAAATGCTTTTACTAAAATGGATATTTGAACATTGCCTCTCTGAGTAGGAATCAACGTGACAGCAACAGGTTTTCTCTCCCCATTCAGATGGTTATGTTGATTTGTGTTGCGACTTTGAACCACACAGAAGCATCCGTGCTTCTGCGGCGAGGGCCACCTGCCCCAGATTAATTCCTAGTATGTGCTGTCTTGCGCTGGTGGGATCACTTGATATTGATCGAAGGACTTGCTTTCATGCTCAGCTAAGGTCTGAGGGGAGAATTCCTGATGTGAAAAATGGACTGGTCTTAACTAAAACTAAGCACTTTCCCCCAGTGTTTGAATACACCTCATTTATCACATCTACATCGCAATTACTCCGAGAGGGTAAAGGACTGAGCAGGTCTGGCCTCTTCATTGTACGATTCAGCCTGAAGCCGGAGGAATGGAACAGACTGCCTCTGAGACTTCCTTCAGGTTCACAATTCTGTGTCCTCTGTGGCGTGTCACTCAGGCAGACACTTTCGGAACAACAAGAATTGAGTAGGTGGCCACTGAAAGATTTTTGAGAGCGTGCTTAATATTGTGTGGAGTGGGGAGGAAATACGAAAGGTTTGATTATCAAGTATATTAGCACAATGAAACTAAATCATTGCACTGGACTTGCAGTTTGTCACTTCTGTTTAATGGTTGAGAAGGAAAGGGTCTGATCTAACGTAGTGGAGTCTTGTCTTGGAGAATTCAGGAGTTTCTCTGGAGTCTTGGAGAACATGGGTTCATGTTGAGATTCTGCACCATTCTGTGTCGTTGCCTTGTAAACCCCCTAACTGTAATAAATACCATTGCTGAAATGCAGAATTCACAGATACCTTCAGTCTTATTCCTGCATGAAGCAATATGCTTGATCAGAGGTGAGTGGATTATTTGTAAACAAGTATGATAAAATGTTAAATGAAAACATTTTCAATTAATAACATAATTGGCTTTGGTTGGACATACAGTCAAAGTAGCAAAAACAAATGAACAAATAAATAAAAACCCAAAGTACTAAAGTTTTAAATCTTAAACTCGATAAGGCATGATCACATGTATTTACCTAATACACAACAATGTTATTAATTTTAACTGTGATCTTGGGCTAAATTACCAGTAATTATTTTTCTGAGACAACGTAATGTTTCCTTAGCTTTGATGTAATTTACTTCACATCAGGGGCCCAGGCTGGAATGCCAATTACTCAAATTCATTTTCACTGCTCTTTCTATGGCGGCTCAGGAAGGATATTCCTATTCTCAACTACCATGGAAAGAGAATCTACCTCCACAGCCATTGTCTAAGAAAGTTCTGAGAACTGAGCTGGGCTTATCAGGGTTGACTGCACCTCTTCTTAGACTTGTTCTTTAGTTCCTGATGAATTAACCAACAGAACACCATACTATAAATACATTATTCAAATTTGTGTATGAGACTAAAGTTCTATATAGTATTTTTTTCAAGGAGCCAGTAGATGCATAATTAAATGTGATGGTCTGGAGAAGAAATCTTTCCCTTTTTTTCATTCAATAATAATAAAGATAAATAACTATAATCCAATAGCACTGGAGGAAGATTCATTAACAACCTTCGTTATGCAGATGACACAACCTTGCCTGCTGAAAGTGAAGAGGACTTGAAGCACTTACTGATGAAGATCAAAGACCACAGCCTTCAGTATGGATTACATCTCAACATAAAGAAAACAAAAATCCTCACAACTGGACCTATAAGCAACGTCATGATAAATGGAGAAAAGACTGAAGCTGCCAGGGATTTCATTTTGCTTGGATGCATAATCAACACCCATGGAAGCAGCAGTCAAGAAATCAAAGATGCATTGCATTGGGCAAATCTGCTGCAAAATACCTCTTTAAAATGTTAAGAAGCAAAGATGTCACCTTGAAGACTAAGGTGCACCTGACCCAAGCAATGATGTTTTCAACAGCCTCATATACATGCAAAAGCTGGACAATGAATAAGGAAGACCAAAGAAGTACTGACGGCTTTGAATTATGGTGTAGGCAAAGAATATTGAATATACCATGGACTGCCAAAAGAATGAATAAATCTGTCTTGGAAGAAGTACAACCAGAATGCTCCTTAGAAGCAAGGATGGCAAGAATACGTTTCACATACTTTGGACATGTTATCAGGAGGGACCAGTTCCTGGAGAAGGATGTCATGCTTGGTAAAGTAGAGGGTAAGCGAAAAAGAGGAAGACCCTCAACGAGATGGATTAACACAGTAGCTGCAAGATGGGCTCAAGCATAACAACGACTGTGACAATGGCACAGGACCGGGCAGTATTTCGTTCCGCTGTATACAGGGTCGCTATGAGTCGGAACCAACCTGATGATACCTAACAACAACTCTAGTAACAAGAAAAACAATAATAGTACTTAGCACTGATCAAGTATTTGCTCTGTGTCCAACACTGTTCTAAACACTTTACATGTATTAATTCAATCCTCACATCAGTTTATGAAGTAGATACTATTATTGTTTCTATTTTACAGATGAGGAAACTGAGCTACAGATTTGTTTAAGGTCATGTAACTAATAAGAATTAAAACCCAGACAATTTGTCTTCAGACATCCTGCTCTTAAACTTAATCTCATACTGCCTCAATGACAGCAAGAATATAAATGTTTGAGACTTAACTGAATGTTTGATTGAGTTCACAGGAACACAGTATAGATGTTAAAGTTTTCCTTTGCATTTAACTGTTCGTTCACTCCTCTTTCTTATCCACCACAATTATTTCTGATTCAAAAGTAATATGTGTTAATTTAGAAAATTTAGAAAGTAGAGAAGAGCACAAAAAAAGGGAAAATAACTCATAATCCTTTCACTGTACACTTTCGTCTTTGATAGACGGTAGATGGATGGATGGATAGATGTAGATGTATATATAAATTTAGATACATGGATAGATATAGATATATAAACAAGGATCCATGAGAACAGGTATCATTATCTATCTTATTTCAAACTCTTAGATCAATGCCTGGTATGGTGCGGGGCCCAATAATATTTGTTGAATTATTCTAGATAAGTAATTCACTCATTGATTTAAAAATACTTATTGAAAGCCACATACATACAAGCACACACATCAGATGGTGGTAATATCAGATGGTGATCGCCTCCATGAAGAAAAATAGAGCAGAGAAGGGGGATGGGGAGTATGGGGTGCAGGCAGGATGGCTATATTAAATAGAGAGCTAACAAAGATCTCACTGAGAAGGTGCTGTTTGAGCTAAGCCCTGAAGCTGGTGAAGGAGGGAGCTGTGTGGTGGTGGGTGAACAGTACAGCGGGCAGGGAGACGCAAGGGCAAAGGTACCGGAATGGAACAGGCAGGAGGCCAGGGTGGCAGGAGCGGAGTGAGTGGTAGTGGGAAGAGTGACGAGGGCCAGAAGTATGGAGGAGCTGAGGGGTGTCCAATCACATAGGGTGTTGTTAGATCATTGTAAGGGCTTTGGCTTTTGCTCTGAGTGGATGGGACTCATCGGAGGGTTTCGCACAGAGGGAGCAGTGACATCAGCTGACTCAGGGTTTGTAATGATCCCTCTGGCTGCTGTGGTGAGAGTACACTATGGGAGTAGGGACTGCAGCAGTGAGACCAGCTAGGAGGCTGTCATGGATTGGATTGTGTTCCCCTAAAATGTGTGTCAACTTGGCTAGGCCATGATTCCCAGTTTTGTGTGGTTGTCCTCCATTTTGTGATCTGATTATCCTCCATTTTGTGATGTGTTGCAAATCCTAGCCTCTGTGCCCATGGTTATGGTCCCATTTGGGAGTGAACTGCCTGTTACGTTAATGAGGCAAGATTAGGTCATGTTAGTGAGGTAGGTTATGTTTGTTATGTTAATGAGGTAGGATTAGGGTGAGATGTATCTTGGGTCACCACCCTTCACTGTCCTACAAGAGATAAAAGCAGAGACGAGCGAGCAGAGAGAAAGGAACCCTACCACCAAGAAAGAAGAGCCAGGAGCGGAGCACATCCTTTGGACCCAGGGTTCCCGCGCTGAGAAACTCTAGACCCAGGGGAAGATGGATGACAAGGACCTTCCCCAAGAGCTGACAGAGAGAGAAAACCTTCTCCTGGAGATGGCACCCTGAATTCAGCCATCTAGCCTCCTAAACTGTGAAAGAATAAATTTCTGTTTGTTAAAGCTATTCACTTGTGGTATTTCTGTTACAGCAGCACTAGAAAACTAAGACAGAGGCCATGGCAGTAACTCAGGCATGAGAAGGGTAGCTTGGGCTGGACATTAGCAGTGGCAAAGGTAAGGTGCAGTTGGAACCTGGATATGTTTTGAAGACTGAGCCAATTAGATGTGGTGACATATCTAACTGGCTCAATCTTCAAATTAGGTTTGAAGATTAGATATGTGGCAGGAGAGCAAAAGAAGAGTCAAGAATGATTCCAAAGTTTTGGGCTTGAGCAACTGAAAAGATGGGGAAATTAACTGCCATTAATTGAGATGGGGAAGGCTGGGGGAAAGGCAGGTTTGGGGGGAAGGTCAGGAGTCTGGTTTTAAATAATGTAAAGTCTGAGTTGCTATTAGACATCTGCCTTAGTTATCTAGTGCTGCTGTAACAGAAATACCACAAGTGAATGGCTTTAACAAAGAGAAATTTATTTCCTCATAGTAAAGTAGGCTAGAAATCCAAATTCAGGGCATCAGCTCCAGGTAAAGGCTTTCGCTCTCTGTCAGCTCTGGAGGAAGGTCCGTCTCATCAATCTTCCCTTGGACTTTGAGCTTCTCCAAGCAGGAACCCCAGATCCAAAGGACACGCTCTGCTCCGGGCGCTGCTTTCTTGGTGGTATGAGGTCCCCCTGTCTCTGTGCTCACTTATCTCTTTTATATCTCAAAAGAGACTGGCTCAAGACACAATCCAATCTTGTAGATTGAGTCCTGCATCATTAACACAACTGCTACCCATCCCACCTCATTAACATCATAGAGGTAGGATTTACAACATAAGAAAATCACGTCAGATGACAAAATGGTGGATAATCACACAATACTGGGAATCATGGCCTAGCCAAATTGATACACATATTTTTTGGGGACACAATTCAATCCATGACAACATCCAACTACAGATGTCAAGTAGACAGTTGGATACACAACTCTAGAGCCTGGGGAAGAACTTGCTGGGTACAATGATGTTAATATTTAATTACAAAATTGAGATTATCTTCTGAATAATATGGTAATCTACTTTTTTAATTGAACAATTATATTATGTACATTTTCTCATGTGGCCAAATAAAATTATATATATATATGTGTGTGTGTGTGTATATATATATATATAAATAAAATATGTGAATAGTAATCAAGCACTGAAGATTAACAATAGCCCTAGGAAAACCACATTCATTATTTTGTTTAATCCTTACACGAACTCTATGGTATAGTTATTTTGATTCTCATTTACAGATGAGGAAACTGAGGCTTCAGTGGGGTGAAATGACTTGTTGAAGGTTACCACCAGGATGTGGCAGGGTGAGATACAAATTGGGATTTTCTAGGGCTTTTTCTACCACACCACCACTGCCTCTAACGTAACACTCCCAGTTCCACTTTTCTGGGACTATGACAAATCTATAGAAAGCTTATTGCAGCTAAATATTCTTTAAGTATTTCAGGATGTTGCCTGAAAATAGAATCTATAATGACACCCTCTACATATTGCATAACATGGTGATGTGCAACTTGTATCTCATTTGATCACTTACAGATGGCATAAATTCACATAACGATGTTCTCCCACCGTGGTGATCATCCCTCAGTGTTACATAAGCAAAGTGTTCACTGCCTCCCTGTATCCTTGCTTAATTTTGTCCCCCGATCCTGGTTTAACGTCAGTGACCGTTCTAATCCCGAGGCAACAAGAACCCACTGATCTGAACTGATGAACTGGAAGGAAATCAGTGCTTATTCACAGGGCTTCACCTTTTGAAATCCCTTAAAGAACCAATGGCAGCGGGTCATGGGAGAGGATGAGCAAGGTGTAAGGTCATTGCAAATTCCCTTAGAGTAACAGCAGATTGACTCGGATGTTCTGTCAGAGCCATAGACTGAGGCCCATGATATCATAGGATGCTGCTGAGGGAGCTAAGAAGAGGAGAAAATGAGGAAGACCCTCAACGAGATGGATTGACACAATGGCTACAACAATGCACTCAAGCATAACAGATGATCGCAAGGATGATGCAGGACCTGGCAGTATTTCATTTTGTTGTACACAGGGTTACTATGAGTCAGAACCCACTCGATGGCACCCAGCAACAACAACATTTGTGCATTTGTTGTTATGTTTGTCATCCTCTTTTCACAAAAGATTAGGTCCCATAGTTTTCTCCCTGTGTTGTCTTCCAGGAATTTTATGGTTTTAGGTTTAACATTTAGGTCTTTGATCCTTTTTGAGTTAGTTTTTGTGTATGGTGTGAGATATCGGTCCGTTTCACTTTTCTGCAGGTGGATATCCAGTTTTGCCAGCATCATTTATTGAAGAGACTGTTTCTGCCCCACTGAATGGACTTTGACCCCTTGTTGAAAATCAACTGTCCGTAGATGGCTGGGTTTAATTCTGAGTTCTCAATTCTATTCCACTGGTCTATGTATCTATCACTGAACCAATTTACTAGGCTGTTTTGATTACACTGGGTGTGTAGTATGTTTTAATATTGGGGAGTGTGAGGCTTCCTGCTATGTTCTTTTTATTCAGTATTGCTTTGGCTATTTGAGGTTTCTTTCCCTTCCCTATGAAGTTGGTCATTAGTTTTTCCATTTCAGTAAAGAATGTTGTTGGGATTTGTATCGGGGTTGCATTTTACCTGTAGATCACTTTAGGTAGAATTGACATTTTCACTATATTAAGTCTTCCAATGCATGAGCATGGGATGTCTTTCCATTTTTGTAAGTCTCATTTTGTAGTTAACATTTTTGTAGGTCTCTCTTGGTCTCCTGTAGTAGTATTTTACAACTTTCATTGTATAAGTCTTTTATGTCCCTGGTTAGGTTAATTCCTAGGTATTTTATCAATCTGGGGGGTTACTGTAAATTTTTTTTTTTTCTTTTTCAGAGTAGTCTTTGTTAGTGTAGAGGAGCCCAGCTGATTCTTATGTATTGATCTTGTACCCTGCAACGTTGCTAAATTCTTCTATTAGTTCCAGCAGTTTTCTTGTGGAATCTTCAGGGTCTTATATGTATAAGATGACGTCATCTGCAAATACGATAGTTTTACTTCTTCCTTTCTGATTTGGATACCTTTTATTTCTCTTTCTTGTCTTATTGCTCTGACTAGGACTTCCACTACAATGTTTAATAATGGGCATCCTTGTCTCATTCCTGTTCTCAGAGGGAAGGCTCTCAGCCTTTCTCCATTGAGTATAATGTTGGCTGTTGGTTTTGCATATATGTCTTTAATTTTGTTGAGAAATTTCCCTTTTTATTCCTATTTTGCCAAGAGTTTTTATCAGGAAAGGGTGTTGAATTTTATCGAATGACTTTTCTGCATCAATTGATATGATCTTTTCCTTTGTTTTATTTAGTGGTGGATTACACTGATTGATTTTCTAATGTTGAATCACCCTTGTAATTCTGTATGAATCCCACTTGATCACAGTGTATTTTTTTTTCATATGTTGATGAAGTTTGTTGGCTAGAACTCTCAAAATTTTTTGCATTTATATTCCTAAGGGATATTGGTCTGTAATTTTCTTTTTGTGTGATGTCTTTGCCTGGTTTAGGTATCAATGTTATGTTGGCTTCATAGAAAGAGTTTGGTAGTGCTCCTTCCTTTCCAGTGTTTTTTAAGAGATTGAGTAGGATTGGTGTCAACCCTTCTCTGAATGTTTGGTAGAATTCTCCAGAGTGCCATCTGGTTGTGGGATTTTTGTTTTGTTGGCAGTTTTTTGACGACATCTTCAATCTCTTTTTTTTGGTAAGGGGTCTATTTAAATTTTCTACCTCGGCTTATGTTAGTTTGGGTAGGTAGTGTGTTTCTAGGAATTTGCCCATTTCACTTAGATTTTCAAATTTGTTGGAGTACGGTTTTTCATAGTAACCAGTTATGATCTTTATCTCTGTTGGATCTCTTGTAGCATCACTAATTTCATTACTTAATTTGGTTATCTGCCTCTTCTGGTGTTTTTCTTTTGTCAATCTAGCCAGAGGTTTGTTTATTTTATTGATTCTTTCAAAGGACCAACTTCTGGTTTTGTTGATTCTTTCCATTGTTTTTCTATCTTCTATTTCATTTATTTCTGCCCTGATCTTTATTATCTCCACCCCGCCCCCCAACACACACCTTTTTTGGTAGCTTTTGGCTTCTTTTGCTCTTTCTTTTCTGTTTGTTCAAGTTGTTGGTTTAAGTTAATGATTTTGGATCTTTCTTCATTTTTGATGTAGGCATTTATTGCTATAAATTTCCCTCTGAGTACCACTTTTGCTGTGTCCCAAAGGTTTTGATACGTTGTGTTTTCATTTTCATTTGATTCCAGGAATTTTTAATTTCACTTTTGATTTCTTCTAATGACCCAATAGTTTTTAGTAGTGTATTTAGTTTCCATGTGTTTATTTTTTTCCTTATTTTTCCTGTTGTTGATTTCTAGCTTCATACCAATACGGTCAGAGCAGACACTTTGTATGATTTTAACCTTTTTAAATTCGTTGAGACTTGTTTTGTGTCCTAGCATGTGGTCTATTCTAGAGAATGATCCATGTGCACTGGAGAAGAATGTGTATTGTTCTGATGCTGACTGGAATGTTCTGTATATGTCTTTTAGGTCCAATTGGCTTATGGTTTTATTTCTCAATGTCCTTAGTGATCTTCTTTTTAGATGTTCTGTCTATAATTGAAAGTAGTGTGTTGAAGTCCCCTGCTATTATTGTGGAGTTGTTATTTCTCCTTTCATATCAGTTAGTATTTGTTTCATGTATTTTGGAGCATCGCTGTTAGGTGCATATATATTTATAATTGTTATGTCTTCTTGCTGGATTGACCCTTTTATTATCATGTAATGTGCTTCTTTATCTCTTGTAATAGATTTTGATTTAAAGTCTATTTTATTTGCTATCAGTATGGCCACCCCTGCTCTTTTTTGTTTACTGGTTTGATGGAATATTTTTCTTCATCCTTTTATTTTCAGTCTGTTTCTGTCCTTATGTCTAAAGTGTGTTTCTTGTAGACAGTAAAGGGATGAATCATGTTTTTTATCCGTTCTGCCATCCTCTGCCTTTCGCATGGAGTGTCTAGACCATTTATATTTAAGGTTATTACTGAAAACGAAGCGTCTACCTCACTCATTTTGCTATTTGTTTCTTGAGTGTTTCATATCTTCTTTGTTTTTTTAATTCTCATTTTTCTGTTTTTGTTTGTATTTGACTCCTTTCTTATGATGAATCTTTTTGCTATCTTCCTTCTTTTCTTCTGAATGTTTATTCTTGGTGATTTCTTAGTAGTTACCACATATGTTACATTACATAGCTTAAAACTGCAATAATGTTTAACATATGAACATCAGTTAACATACAACCTTAACATAACACATCTATTCCTGATATGTTCCTCCCTCCCTCATTTCTGTTGGTGTGTCTCCATTAACATCAATATACAACCTATATTCAATAAATTTACTTTGTACTTATTTCTTACAAACGTGATGTTCTATTGTTTGTGGGATTTAATTATTGAGTTTATTCCCTGAAAATATCATATACTTGGTCCTTATGATTGCCTGTGTTGTTGCGTTTTATGGAGCTCTCTCTTATGTCTTGTTGATTCTTTTCCCCATGTATAGATATGAGTATTTACTTCATGCTCTTGCCTTTATATTTGGAGTACTCCCTTGAGTAACACTTGCAGAGCTGGGCTGGTAATGGCAAATTCCCAGAGCTTCTGTTTGTTTGAGAATGTCTTGATTTCTCCCTCATTTTTGGATGACAACTTTGCTGGGTAAAGAATTCTTGGTTGGCAGTTGTTTTCATTCAGTATTTTATGTACGTAGCTCTATTGTCTTCTGGCTTCTAAAGTTTCTGGGGGAGAAATCTGCAGTGATTCTTATGAAATACCCTTGGTCTGTTACAGTATGTTTTTCTCTTCCTGCTTTCAGAATTTTCTCTTTGCTTTTGGTTTTCAAGAATTTTATTAGGATATGGCACAAAGTTGATCTTTTTGTGTCTCTTCTAATTGGGATTTGTGTAGCTTCCTGTATTTGCATGCTTGGTTCTCTGTTCATATCTGGGAAATTCTCTCTGATGGTCTCTTGGAAAATCATTTCTATGCCTTTATCGTTGTCAAGGTGCTCTGGGATTCCAACAATTGTAATGTTAGATTTCTTAATTGAATCCCATAATTCATTTTAGCTTTTCTTTTCTTTTCTTTTTTTTTTGCTTTTCTTTGTTCTCTCCTCTTGAGACTTGATAAGTTCAGTTATTTTGTCTTTTAGCTTATCTATTCTATCTTATGTCTGTTTGACTTTATTTTTGAGTGTTTCTCTTGCTTTTTCTAATTCAGTTGCTTTATTCTTCAGTTCCAGTAATTATCTGGGTTTTTTGTTTGTTTTCAATTTCCTTCTTGTGTCTCTCATTTTGTTCCTACACTTGTTTCCTTATCTCTGCTAGTCTGTTTTCTGTGTGCTTTTTGCTTTCTTTAAACGTATTTAGCACCATAGTCTGAAAATTATCAATTCTTTGCATTAGTCTTGCCTCCATAGGAGAAATTTCCTCTTCTTCATGTTTTGCTTTTGATTGGTCCTTCTTCTCTTGTTCTCTTGTGTGTTTTACCATTTTTTTGTTTAACTTTGGCCACTTTGTTGTTATTATTATTACTATTTACTTTAAATTTTGTATTTTGGTTTTCCTGGGAAAATTTTCTGATTAGGTGCCCTGTTGGTGCAGCAGCCAAGTGCCCAGCTGCCAACCAAAGGGCCAGGGCCCACACCCACCAGCCACTCCATGGGAGAAAGATGCAGCAGATTTTGAAGACTGAGTATGAAAATAAAGAATGTAAAACATCTCAATAATTTTTGTAGTGGTTTCATGTGAGATGAGAATATTTTAAATATTAATGGGTTAGATAAAATACATTATTAAAATTAATTTCATCTATTTTTCTTTTTATTTTTTTAAATGTGGCTACTAAAATTTTTTTAACGACATATGCATTTAGCATTATATTTATATTGCACGGCATTACTCTAGAACGTCCTATAGTTTATTAATTAAAAAGTTTCAAACAGTATTCTGAACATGTAACAGGCTTTGAGGTTTTTTTTAATAAGTGAAATTGCATAGCAAACAATAAGCATATTGTATTGCATACATGCAGAGTCTCTAGGTTGGTGAAACACGATACTGTCATACAAAAAGTAAGAGATGAAATTCTTGAGGGTCTCATGAAAAATAATTCATGTTTTCCCTTATAGCTCAAATATCGTGACTTGAATGTCCCACTAATTGCAGCATGAACCTTTTTCTCTGACTAGCAAAAGGATTCACTGTGTGAACTTCCAACATTTTATTAAGAAGTAGCACATAAATGGTACAGTCAGTGTGGAAAACATTTGGATAGTTCCTCGAAAAGTTGAACACAGAATTACCATATGACCCAGCAACCCCAATCCTAGGTATATACCTAGAAGAAGTGAAGGCAGGAACACAAACAGAAACCTGTACACCAATGTTCATTGTAGCACTTTTCACAGTAGTCAAAAGTGGAAACAACCAAAATGTCCATCAAGAGATGAATGGATACACAAAATATGGTATATATATATATATATATATATACGATGAAACATCGTGTAGCCATAAAGAGAAACAAAGTTCTGATGCATGCCACAACACGGATAAACCTTGAAAACATGCTGAGCAAAATAAGTCAGCTGCAAACAGACGAATACTGTATGGTCTCACTTATACGAAGTATGCAAATATGTAAAAACCAAAGATTATTAACGGTTACCAGGGATGAGAAAGACAGGGAAAAGGGGAGTTTTTGTGTGGGGGCATTGAGTCTATGTTAATGATAACAGAATATTTGGGGAAAGAATAGAGATGTGATAATGGTGGCACAACATGAAAAGTGTAATCAATGTCACTGAAATGTCAGTGTAGAAGTTGGTGAGCTGGCAAATGTTTTTGGTATGTATATTTTCACCACAATAAAAAAAAAAAGAAAAAGGAGCAGCATACACATAGACAAGCTTGGTAACAGAATCTGCAGTCTTTAGAACAAGGCTGTGTGTGTGTGTGTGTGTGTGTGTGTGTGTGTGTGTGTGTGTGTGTGAGAGAGAGAGAGAGATGCGTGAGCTCACTCATACATCCATATTTCATGGCTTCAGCCATAGACACTTTGTTTGCTTCATCCACTTCATCACCATCTCAAAACACCCACCACATCACAACACACCAGGGGCATTCTGCCAGTTGTCTGGGTAGTTCAGTGAACTCTCGCTTGCTGTAACTTGAGAAGACAGAGCCAGCAAGATAGAGGAGTTCCTCTTGGGACCTACTTTTGACACCACAGTCCCTCTCTCGTAACCTGATCCTGTCCCTGTAGGATTTCATCATTGCTGGAAAATTCGCAGAAATGTTGCTCTTTGAGACTTTTTTTTTATTTTTTTAAAGACACTTCTGCAGGAACTTGTGTAGCCAGCAAGAGAAATTTGTTTAGAAACCTAATGTGTACTTTGTGGAGCCAATGACGATAGAAACAATAGATCCCCAAGTTAACTGCAGATTTGACTTGTGTTGCATTTTGTTGTATTACCTATAGGGAAAGCCCAGAAAGAGTGCTCTGAGATGTGCTTCATTTCTAAATTTGAAAAACAAGAGCCTTTTGGGTTTACAAAGATAATACGTGAAAGTCAGAAAACTCGGGTTTAACCAGTGCCTCGCTGACTGCTAATGTCACCCCGCCACCAGTGTGACTCTATTGTCATACTAGCAACATGGGTGGATGATCCCTGCTCCTTCCCAAGACAGAGGAATAATGTGAACTTTAAATGTGTTCTTGAAGAAATGACTGTGTTTTAAAAATGGAGGCAGAATTCAAGTTATTTTAGCCTTGCCTACTGTGTTTCTTCTGAAAACTGGTTTTGCAGAGTAAGAAGTTTTCGTGCTTACTCTCACCCTTTCTGTAAGTGATGGATCAAACAGGTTTCCCTGTTTTTCTTCCTCAGTGACCTTTAACTTTGCGTCACGTTTTCTGTAGTATAAAATTCCAAGATTTTTGAATAATGAAATAACAATATGGGGGGGGTGAGAAAAAGAATAGCTGAGACTCTGAGCATTCAAAACCAAACTCCCAAACGTGACTGCAGATGAATATCAAAAACGTGTATTATATGGAATACCTCCGAACTGAACTTTGATTAAGGCCACCAGATATATTTACTCCTTGACAAAACTGGTAATAAAATTCTAAGTTTTGGGTTATAGAGTAAATATGATCTGGTTTTATTTTATTTTTGCATTAAAAAAAGAAGACCCACCATGAATTTTCTGGAGAATTTCAATTAACAAGGACTTTTAAGGTACGTCAACATGCAGGGCTAAATGTTTTACAAGAAGGCAAGTGGGGTGTTGAGTGTGAATGAGGAATCTGGCCAGGCACCTCCCCTATCTCGGGCTCCCGGTCTGTGACCTAACTCTCAGAAGGCTTGGGAGGGCCACTGCATTAATGCTTGGGAGACTGAGTTATGATCTAAGGATGTAGGTCTCATTTCAATGTCAGTAACCTATGTAAATTAAAGTATTGGATTCTTTTGTGATGGATCATCCGTTCTTTATATAAAATACTTAGGTGTTTCCAATCTGCATTTGTTTCTTTAAAAAGGAAAGTGGGCATGTGAATATGCTCTTAAAAAAATACTTAAATTGTACTGCAGCATCCATTTGTATGACTCATTATTACTCTTTTAGAATGAAACATGAGTCCCTATAAATCAGGTCTACCAGACACTGAAATATCGACGGACTTCATCTCAAATGTGCTATCCCAAGGAATGCTTTCATTCTTTCTCTCATCTGACATTATAAACGAATAATCATCGGGCCAGTAGACCAGATTCTTGAATGGAAATCTTTCATCTGGATATGGTGAGCTAGTATTCTTAATGTTTCAGGTTTTGCTGGTTGGAGATTTTAATACCAAACATACTGAGTCCAAGTAGGTATCTCACAAGTGGTGGTGCCTCAGTTTTTCTGTAACTAAACCAAGACAGCTGAATATTCTCTACCTGTCTCCCTGGCACTGGTCTTTTTTGGGGGGGATGGAAAGATATGCTTGGCTAACCAGGGTTGGTGAGTGTTACGGATTGAATTGTGTCCCCCAGAAAATATCTGTCAACTTGGCTAGGCCATGATTCCTAGTATTGTGTGATTGTCCACCATTTTGTCATCTGATATGAGTTTCCTACATGTTGTAAATCCTACCTCTATGATGTTAATGAGGTGGGATTAGCGGCAGTTATGTTAGTGGGGCAGGACTCAATGTAGAAGATTAAGTTTTGTCTTAAACCAATCTCTTTTGAGATATAAAAGAGAGAAGTGAGCACAGAGACAGGGGGACCTCATACCACCAAGAAAGTAGAGCCAGGAGCAGAGCGTACCAAAGTTCTGGCGCATGTCACAAGATGCATGAACCCTGAAAACATTATGCTGAGCAAAACAAGTCAGCTGCAAAACGACAAATCCTGTGTGGTCTCACTTATATGAAGTGTGCAAATATATAAAAACCGAAGATGATTCATGGTTACCAGGGATGAGAAGGACGGGGGCAAGGGGAGTTTTTGTGCGGGGGCATTGAGACTATGTTAATGATAACAGAATATTTTGGGAAGGAATAGTGATGTGATAATGGTGGCACAACATGAAAAGTGTAATCAATGTCACTGAAATGTCAGTGTAGAAGTTGGTGAGCTGGCAAATGCTTTTGGTGTGTATATTTTCACCACAATAAAAAAAAAAAGAACAAGAAAAGAAAAAGGAGCAGCATACACATATACAAGCTTGGTAACAGAATCTGCAGTCTTCAGAACAAGGCTGTGTGTGTGTGTTTGTGTGAGCTCACCCATAACAGCTTGGAAGAATCCATGAACAGGCCCAGCGGGTCTCCTCCTCGCTGGGAGGCAACAACTGTCTTTGCCATGTGGAAGGGAGTGAGCCAGGGGGAATGACGAGAACTAGTCCTTGACGTAGGTCCCTGTGAGGAACCCCGTTGGCTGATACTACAGACAGGCTTGGGGGGGGGGGTACGTGAGCAGAGGTGTGGCCTGGGGAGGTAATTAAAGCTCCTGCCATAACCCACTATCCCAGGCCCCTCCATCTCCAAACAGGTGGAACCAACCAGCTGTGCAAGTCCAAAAGTTTGCACTACCAGTTAAACCCCAAATGCGGATTAAAAAGTAAAAAGACTCTAGGGGGCAACGCCCAACAGACAGCCAGTAAGTGCTAAATTAGAGAGAACCTGGGGCTTTAAGTACCGTCAGGTGGATGCTGAAAGACTGTGTAGCTAGAGCTCGGGGCGCCAGGGAGATCAGAAAGTCTGCATCCTCCTTGCTCATCTGACCGACACCCTGGTCCTTCCCTCCGAGCCCACGCGCTCCCCGGGATGTAGAACTTTTCCTTTGTTATCACAGAGCTGTTTGCTTCGCCCCGGCTTTTCTGTCCAGCAGGATTTCCTGTTTGTTTTCTTCCTTACTGCTACAGCACAAGATGCACTTCATGTTGCCAACTAGGAGAATAAGAAAAGCACTGTTGTATCTGCTCTGAGATTTCTTGAAGAACTTCAGACACTTTTCTTGTGAGGGTTTTCAGGTGAGTCCAGGTGTTCGTTGCCTTTCCATATTGGAGCATCAAAAATATGTCTCTCCCCACACCACCATCTTCTAATCTGTTTGTCTGATTCCATTCTTTCACTAAGTGCCCCTATGGCAAGCACCCTGTGCATCTTTCGAGCAGAATTTTCAACGCATGGTATTCCAACTGCTGAACGCCTCCTCAGCTGCTTCCCTCCAGCTGGATGAAGGCAAGGGCTGCAGCTCTCAACATCTCTCTCACCTACCCCAGGGCCAGGGACTCGGCCAACAACAACCACGTGCCATCAAGTCGATGCTGACTCATGGTGACCCCGTGTGTGTCACGGTAGACCTGTGCTCCATAGGGTTTTTAATGCTGATTTTTCAGAAGCAGATCTCCAGGCCTTTCTTCTGAGTGCCTCTGGATGGATTCACACCTCCAATCTTTTGGTTAACAGCCAAGTGCTTAACTGTTTACACCACTCAGAGACTCCAAAGACATGGCAGGTACTAAGAATTCTTGAATTCAACTAAATCTTACTGAATTCCTAGGCAGGATTTATGTTATAGGGTCTCTGGCACTACACAAACAAGGCTTTCCTACACATTTTTGTGAATCAGGACAAGACATATATTTTCATGGGCTATGTCTTAACCTCTGAAATGCTTTATTTTTATTTCTTAGTGCTCTTCAGGTGCTAACAGCTATGAAGCAATTTAGAATTCCATTTTTCCTCTTTCAACCTCTCTACCAAGTAAAACATTATAGAAGCAAAAATCTAAATGTATGAAAAATACGCCTTTCCTGAGAAGAATTTTTCCCATGAGGAAAATAATTACCCCTCTCTAAGTGATCTGTTTGCTCAATTCAGGTTTTTATCTCATTTACTGAAAGTAAAACACTTGTACTCCTACGTGTTCAGCATGGAACCTCAGTTATCCTGACATGGTCACTGTCAAACAGGGTTTCCAGAACAAAATCATGGAAAACACAGGTAACAGTCATGTGAGAACAGCAAGACATGCTCACAAATGTTGGTGCATGTACAACTGAGAACATTTCGTTGTGCATTTGGAAAATAGCTTCAAAAAAAGCTCAACAAAATTCCAAACAGTCTCTGACTTAAGCTAAGAAAAAAATTCAGAAATTGTTTTAGCTGACGGTCATCAGCAGGGCTAAACATACACAGGAAATAACAGGAAAAGAAAAGAAATGAGAGAGAGGAGAAAAGACCCAAGAAGGAAATGAAAATTAGAGAAGGAAAAACTGGAGGATTTGAAGTAGACATGGTGGAAAGGAACCCACTGCCGTCAAGTCAATCCTGACTCATAGCGACCGCCTAGGACAGAGTAGAACTGCCTCACAGGGTTTCCAAGAAGCAGCTGGTAGACTCGAGCTGCTGACCTTTTAGTTAATAGCTGAGTTCTCAAAAACTACGCCACCACAGCTCTGGTGGAATGGAAGGTCACCAAGAATTACTTCAATACTGCTGATTGTCCTTTCCTTATTAGAAGGTACTTGTGACACGAAGTGGCATTTGGATGAGGGCCACTGCTGTGACCTCTGTGGAGTTTTAATGCAACTATCAGTGGGTTGCTGTGAGTCAGAATCAACTCGACGGCAATGGGTTTGGTTAGGTTTGTAAATGGGTTAGGAGTCCTGGTGGCAGAGTGGTTAAAGCACTTGGTTCCTAACTGAAAGGCTGTCAATTCAAACCCACCAGCCACTTCACGGGAGAAAGATGTAGTCTGCTTCCGTAAAGATTTACAGCCTTGAAAACCCTATGGGGCAGTTCTACTTTGTCCTGTAGGGTCGCTGTGAGTCAGATCAACTCAACGGCAGTAGGCTTGGTTTGGCTTTGATTAATGGGTTGGCTTTCCAGTACGATGCTGGCCTGGAGACTAGAGACAGGAAAAGCAGCTTCTGCTGCAGTCTCATCTTTGGCTGAAGCACGACGTGAATATACTGCTTGCGGATTTCTCTACTTGTATTTTCTTTGTCTTGCCCCCAAATAATCTCACAAGGACGAATTAGACAGTACCTTCAGAACGCATTATCGTTTTTGTTAGTCAATGTAGTATGATGAAGTGTTTAATGATTCAAGAGCTCCATAACTAAGCACAAGTTACCTAACCTCCCTGTGCCTCAGTTCCCTCATCTGTAAAATAGGAAGAATAGAAGCTATCTTGTCGGGCTGTGAGGTTTAAACGCATTTAAAATGTGTAAGTGCTCCCAATATATCCCAATAGTGTGCACCCAATAAATTTAAGCGGTCATCATCATCATTTGTCACTGTGAAAATGTAAGCGCTGCAGACTCAAACATGGCCCCCATGGGGCAAGGCAGGTCACAAAAACAAGAAAAGCATCCAGGTGTGACAACAGGGAGTGCTGGAGACTGGCTAGTTGGAGACCGGACGCTTGTCTAGTATAGAGAACACAGCTTAAACATGTAAAATCATTGTGCTTGCCAAAACAAAACAGATCTCCAGGCTGAATTCTTCCCCATAAGATGTCAGTTTATAACCTGTGGTTGATACAACAACGTCCTCAACAACATCCCTACAGAGCGGAACCTGCGAGAGCCAGGACTCTAAGGGACCTGCCTTGTTCTGGGTCTCGCCAGTTTTCTGCTTCTGATGGGGTACAGTCTCATCACTTTTCTATGGCTCGTTTTAGTGGCAAATCTTTGAGTTGCCCTTCTCTGACAGGTTTCCGCTGTGCACGGTTTCCGGCTTTCACAGGTTTCGCTGTAGTAAACACAAGGATGAGTTCCTTGCACGGTTTCTCATCAGGTTCTTTGGTATAGGCAGATGGTATCACCCAGTAAAAGCCATACTATGGGGGGGAGGGGGAACATCAGAGGCCTGACTTAGTCCAGAGGAGAATTTTGGAAGGTCCAGAAGAATGGATGGACTCTCCCTAAATATGGATTCTTTAGGCCAAGCTTTTGTAAGTACAGAGACCTATCAAGAATGGGTACCATGAAAGGAAATCTCCCTTATCTTTACTCAGAGGAGGACCCAATTTTTGGTACATGCCTCCTGGGGATCACATCCTTTCGCACGGATTCAATAACAATACTGAATTCATGCTGATGACTCCCAAAGTTATTTCTTCAGATCAGAGTACTCCTCTAAGCTTCAGACACGTGTATGCAACTGACTGTCTTGTAGTTCCACTTGGACGCCATGCAGATCTCTTAACACCTGTTTCTGAGCTCAGTAAATGGCACCACCATCTTCCCAGTTTCTCAGACTAGAAACCTGAGAGGAATCAATCTCTCATGTCCAATTCACCATCAGGAAATGTCAATTCTATCTCCAACACATAGCTTAACTCTAACTACTTCCCTGAATCTCTGCTGCCACCACCTTAGTCTGATCACTAGCATCTGTAGCCTCAACCGCTGCAACAGCCTCCTCTCTGGTCAGCTTCCTTTCCTGCACCCCTCCATGCCATTCTCCCAAGCCACATTCTTTCCCTGCTCATGGCCTTCGTTTCCACTGCCTGGATGCATTTCCTTCACCTCTTGACTCAGCTACCTCTTCGTTTTTAAGCCTTAGTTTAATGTCGCAGCCTCGAGAGGTCACTCTGCTCACCCTGTCTAAAAATCAGTCTCCTCTTGTGACTATCTCAGTCCCTTGGTTTCTTCCCCTTTGTAGCTCTTCTCACAGCCTGCATTATTTTATTCATGCATCTATTTGTTTTTGTTTTCTTGTGCCTTGAGAGCAGCAGCCTTTGCATCCTGGTCTCCTAGCCTCCCCGGTGTCTAGAACAGTGCCTGGCCCTTAGGGGATGCTCCACAGATATTTCCTGAATAAAAGGATAAATAAAGAATGGAGAAGAACCCTTATAACTGATCTCTCTGTTTCTGGTTTCGTTGACTTTGCCCATCAGATCCACACTGCACACTTTCAGAAATCCCCCATGTGTCATGGATTGAATTGTGTTCCCCAAAAAAGATACAATGAAGTTCTAACCCCTGCATTGGTGACTGTGAACTTGTTTGGGGATATCTTAGTCGTCTAGTGCTGCTATAACAGAAATACCACACGTGGATGGCTTTCACAAAAAGAAGTTTATTCTCTCACAGTCCAGTAGGCTAGAAGTCTGAATTCAGGGAGCCGGTTCCAGGGGAAGGCTCTCTCTTTCTGTCGGCTCTAGAAGAAGGCCCTTGTTATCAGCCTTCCCTTGGTCTGGGAGCATCTCAGCACAGGAACCTCAGGTCCAAAGGACACGCTCCGCCCCCAGCACTGCTTTCTTGGTGGTATGAGGTCCCCCTGTCTCTCAGCTTGCTTCTCTCTTTTATATCTCAAAAGAGATTGGCTTAAGACACTATCTAATCTTGTAGATCTCATCAATATAACTGCCACTGATCCATCTCATTATGTCGTAGTGACAGAATTTACAACACACAGGGAAATCACATCAGATGACAAAATGGTAGACAATCATACAATAGTAAGAATCATGACCTAGCCAAGTTGACAGATATTCTGCGGGGACACAATTCAATCCATGACAGGAGAAATAGGGTTTTTCTTGCAGACGTTATCAGTTAAGTTATGGAAGTCATACCCAGGTGGGTGGGTCCTAATCCTAATCCTTCTGAATGTCGCTGTGTGAAGGAGACACACACAGGGTGAGGCAGATGCCATGTGATGAAGGAGAGAGATGCATCGATAAGAAGCAAAGGATTGCCACAGCTACCAGAAACTAGGAGAACGGCATGGAATGGTTCCTCTCTCAAAACCCTATACCCTGATTTGCTCTTCTAGCCTCCAGGACCATGAGACAATACATTTTTGTTCTTTGAAGCCACTCATCTGCAATATTTTATTCTGGCGGCGTTAGAAACTAAGACAGCACGGAAAGCTCACAGAAACACAAGTTAGTTTATAGTACACAACGATGGTGAATCGGGGGAAATTGTAAAGGTCACCGCTCTGAAGGGCTAGAAAATAATGTTTGTAACAAAAAAGTACCACTCAGAAATGACGGACAGGCTCCTCCAACTAGCTGTTACGTGAGTCTGTAAAACAACTTCATAGCTGGAAGTCACCACATTCTTTAAGTGCTGTTTGACTAGTCTTCTCACAGCGGCAATATGATACTACAATGGATGCATTACTGTACATAATGTGCCAACTGGTAGCATGAAACGGAACAAGCCCCAATCTTATTGATTCTCTGTCTGGTTCCAATGAATCATGTTTCTCACCCAAGACAAATCCACAAGAAAAAGATGGAAGTGTCTCCTCAAAGTCTTAAGGCCAAGTGCTCAAACCAGGAAGATGATCCTCCCTCAAATAACAGTCAACTGACATCTTCAACTCATCTGTCAGCCTTTCCCAGGCTTCACACCCTGGGGCTCAGGGGTTGAAATCTGTATTTTCAGCAGAGTTAAATGTAACCATTGATATAATTTCTTCTGGATAATTTAGGGACTGGGTGCCCTGTTTTTCTTGATTCTGCAGTTTCCTTTGCACATTACAAATATTGGATCATGCTTTTCACCTGGTACTGGAGGCTAAACTTTTAAACATTTTTCTGTTTTTCAAAAGTATTAAAATTTGTATTATTGTTTTCTAACCTTAAGGGTAAACTATTACACCTATTCCTCACTTAGCAACTATCTTGTCACCCAACACTTCACACTTACGACAACAGTACAAAACCTACTATCCAACTATTTTGCACATTAACGACATACGTCTGGCAGTAACAAATGCCAAGGTGCAAGACGAGAGTAACACTGGCTGTGATGGTTAAGGTTATGTGTCAACTTGGCTGGGCCATGATCCTCAGTGGTTTGGCAGTTATATAATGCTGTAATTTGGCAGTTATGTAATGATGTAGTCATCCTCCATTTTTTGTGATCTGATGTGGTCATACCCCATTTTCACATGATGCCAATTTTTGCATAATAGCCTAGTCTTTGGAACTAACAATGTCAATAAGGGAGGAGTAGGTGTAATAAATACATGGTTTTGTATTTCTGGGTTTTTTTGTCTTTACATATTCATGCCTCATAGACTTGGAATACCTTATAAGCAGATCTACTATATAGAAAAAGAAGATAATATTATTTGTTTTTCTGTTTTGGGTGGGCAAGGGAAATACCTCGGTAAAAGAGCTGGGCTTATTTATCACTGTACTAATAAGTTTTAAGACAGTGACACCGATAAGAACAGAACCAGGTGAACAGGATGTCTGAAAACATCTGCTGAAAATTCATCTGCTGAATTAATGTAAGAGCTATAACTTCAAAAAACCATGTTTTCATAACATCAGTCAACTTCTGCATTTTTCCTAGAACTCTTCTTATTTGACTACTTAATTTTTGATGATTATTTTAGCTAGCATTAGTTGACCACTTATTACGTATAAGATAAATTACATATATGATTTCATTTAACCCTCACATCAACTCTGAGGCTTATTATAGTCATTTTACAGAAAAGAAATCTAATGCTTAGTAAGGTTAAGTCTCTTTTTCCTAATTATATAGAGTTTAAGAGACCATACCCCAACTTGCAATGAAATCTTAGCCAACTACAAATTCTACACCTATCATGAAACACGCTTATTTGTTTGGAAAGATGATGTTCCTGCTAACTTATTTCTTCTTGGACTTTAACGTGGCTATCTTTGTCATGGACCATATATATATCAGCACTTCATACAGTGCAAATTACATTATTTCTTGTGAGCTTCTCTCCTACCATTCAAAAATAATGAGATGTAGTGCTTAAAGTGCAGTAGACTTGTTTTGTTTCCCTTCAGGCATCTTCTATAAGAGCTTTTTTTGCTAATAACTATTCTAGACAATATAACGAACTATATCAACATGGTAAATTTATGTATCAAACCATGACAGGCACAAACGCATTGTTGTTGTCTCAGGTAGGCTAATGGTGAATGCGTAATGTTAATTTAATTTAATTAACTTTTACTCCTCCTGTTTGTTCCATCAGAACAACGAGATGGCTCCAAAAATCAGGCTTAGCAAAACTGAATTTGCTTCAGTTCAGTCAGCTCTGTGGAGAGCTGTGTTCAGGTGCACGACACGAGATGTCCTCATCGATTTTATTTTTCTTTCTGCCTTTTTCCGTATTTTCTCTTTTCCTTGCCTTCTTTCACACAGAGGCTAGATTTGATCACTATTTTTCTCTCTAACTCCCACTGTTGTTGCTGTTGTTCTCAGGCATATGAAAGTTTGCTGCCCTGGTCTTTAGTAAAGGCTTGTTTACATACTCCCATCTTCTCTCAACTCTGCTGTTGAGCGGGTTGTAGTAACACACGTAGTTGCACGCATGACAACAGTGTTAAGAGGAAGTGCCCAGCATTTACGATCTGTGCGCAAGGGGCGACTGGTCAGTGGTTGTTAGTGATAGCTTCCAGAAGTGAGAAGGGCTCTTGGCAGGGAAGAAGAGAATGGATCGAAGAATCAGAACTGGGAAGTCGAGGACTGAGTTTGATTCTATTAAGGGAGCCGGCCGTTTTCCTCACAATCCTAATATTATTTGTGGTTCAAATAAATGACCCCTTTAGGAGGTTAGGAGTCCCTGGGTGGTACAAATAGTTAATGTGCTTGGCTGCTAACCAAAAGGATGGAGGTTTGAGTCCACCCAGAGGCACACTGGAAGAAAGGCCTGGCCATCTACTTCTGAAAAATCAGCCATTGAAAACCCTATGGAGCACAGTTCTACTCTGACACACCTGGGGTGACCATGAGTTGGGGTTGACTTGATGGCAACTGGTTAACTGGTTTTAGAAGGTTAGCCAGAAAAAGGTAAGCTCAAGTGACAGTGATACAGAAAAAAATGATGAAATAAAATAATAAACAAATAAATAAAAAGAGATTTCCCTTGGCATATTTATTGAAAGAATGGAAAGTAAGGAAGGGACTGTGTTCCAAAGATAGGGTTCCCTCAGGCCATTCTAGGAGGAGTCTGGTTGACTGAGTATCAAAGACGAAGATGAGATAGATCCAAGACTCTGGTTTTAGTAGATTACTGAGCAGGAACATAATAATGTGGTATCTCAGCCAGGACCAAAAACCCAAACCCATTGCTGTAGAGTCAACAGTGACCCTATAGGACAGAGTCAAACTGCCCCATGGGGTTTCCAAGACCATAAATCTTTATAGAAGCAGACTGGCACGTCTTTCTACCACAGAGCAGCTGGTGGATTTGAACTGCCGACTTTTTGGTCAGCAGCCAAGTGCTTAACCACTGTGCCGCCAGGGGTCCTCTCAGCCAGGACAGTAACTGTTTAAAAACACTCAGAAGAAGCAGAACGTGTCGAAGCAGATGTCCACACACGTAAGAAGAAGAGGCAGTCTACATTTTTCCACTTAGAAGCTCTTTGTTTTCTTTGACTTCTGAGTATCCCTTGATTTATGTAGTTAAGTAAATTAGCTGTTATGGTGTTACCATTAATAAACAGCTTTGTGTAGTCACTGGTGATTGTTCCCTGGGGGTATAGGAAATTCTGTAGTCCTAAAGATGCTGGATGCCGCCAGAACAAGCACTGCAGTCGGCTGGCCAACCGGAGCCAAAGGGGGACGGGTCTCAGCTGGGACAAGGACGAACTGGAGGCCTTTCCCGAAAGCCCCACTTCTTCCCTCAGGATAGGGGGGCTGAGAGACCCTGTCTAGGAGGCCAGTTTTCTGTAGTCAGAGGACCAAACCCTCCCACGACCCCAGGTCTCTGAGTCATTTTGTAGGATCATCGTGAACGCCTACACGTCTTCTCGTCCGCTTACAGCAGTCACGTCGGGGGCCCCTGGCCCAGAGCTTGTGTCCAAACAGTGCACCAGCATCAGCATCACCCGGGAGCTTGTGAGAAACGCAGACTCGCGCCCCACCCCAACCAAACCAAACCTGTTGCCTTTGAGTTGATTCCGACTCATAGCAACCCTACAGGACAGAGAAGAACTGCCCCGTAGGGTTTCCAAGGAGCAGCTGGTGGATTCGAACTGCCAACATTTTGGTTAGCAACAGAGCTCTGAATCACTGCGCCACCGGGGCTCTGGCCCCTCCCTAGATGTACCCAGTTCGAATCTGCACTGTAACAAGATCCCCAGGTGATTCATGTACGTGTAAAAGTTTGAGGAACACTGACCTAAGGTAGAGAACAGTTTCAAAGCTACAGCAAATCTCTGATTTGCTAGAGAGCTCTGTAATGGGAGCCCACTGATGCAAGAAGATGGAAGTTCACAGCCCGGCAGCCAGAGACTGAATAAGGGGGTGGGAGTGGGGAGGTTTACACACAGTTCTTTATAGTCAAAGCCCTGGTGGCACAGTGGTCAAGAGCTCGGCTGTTAACCAAAAGGTCGGCAGTTCGAATCCACCAGCCACTCGCTGGAAACCCTATGGGGCAGTTCTACTCTGTCCTACAGGGTTGCTATGAGTCAGAATCAGCTCGATGGCAATGGATGGGCTTGGGTACATGGATCGGAATTACCTCGACAGCCATGGGTTTGGTTTTTTGGTACAGTTTATGCTTCATATACAGAGTTTCTTCTTCAGTGTGTAAGTAACCTGCAACGACTTTAATAATTAATGCTCTGTCTTTGGGAGAAGTATGTGTCTGCTTCCATAGCTCTCACCTATAAGATTAAGAATTTTCCCTGGGCACCTCATGGGAGTGAGAATGTCTTGAAAAGAACCAAACCTGCAGACTAACACCCATCCTGCCCCATCCCCCACCCGCCCCAGCACACACTTTCCTCTTAAAGTCCCCAGGAGTGTCAATCAAGGCCAAGGCTTTGCAAGCCTGGTGTTTATTAGAAACATCTGGAGAGCTTTTAAAAATTCCAATGCCCAGAACCCACCTCAGACCAGTTCAATGTGAATCTCTGGGTGTGAGGCTCTGGGCATGGGTTTTTTTTTGTTTTTGTTTTTGTTTTTTTTAATTTATTTTGTTGTTGTTGAGAATATACACAGCAAAACATACACCAATTCAACAGTATCTACATGTACCATTCAGTGTCATTGATTACATTCTTCGAGTTGTAACCACTCTCATCCTTCTTTACTGAGTTGTTCCTCCTTCATTAACATAAACTCACTACCCCCTAAGGTTCCTTTCTAATCTTTGGAGTTGCTGTTGTCACTTAGATCCCACATACCAAACCAAACCCATTGCCACTGAGTCCATTCCGACTCATAGTGACCTTACAGGACACAGTAGAACTGCCCCATAGGGTTTCCAAGGAGCAGCTGGTGAACTCAAACTGCTGACCTTTTGGTTAGCAGCCGTAGCTTCTTAACCACTGTGCCACCAGGGCTCCTTGATCCCATCTAGATAGCTCTTAAAAGAGCATAATGCTCAAAGCAGACATTTTTCACTAGTTAAGTTAAACTATTGTTTGGTTTTAAGAAGACTTCAAGGGATATTTTTGGTTTAAGGTTTAAAGATAACCTCGGAGAAAGAGTTTCAGGGGTTCAGCCAACCTTCATGACTCCAGAAGTCTGGAGTCCATGAGAATTTGAAATCCTGTTCTGCATTTTCCCACTTTTGATCAGGATTCTTCTATAGACTCTTTGATCAGAATGTTCAGTAATGGTAGCCAGGCATCATCCAGTTCTTCTGATCTCACAGCAAAGGAAGCAGCTGTTCATAGAGGCAATTAGCCTCACCTTCCATATCCTCCTCCTATTCCTGACTCTCCTTCCTCTGTTGCTCTAGCTGAACAGAGACCAATTGTTGAGCCTTGCCTGACCACGTGAAAGCTTTTAAGATCCCAGGCACTATGCAACGAACTAGGAGGTAGAACAGAAGCACTAAACACGTTAATAGGCCAATTAACTGGGATGTCCCATGAGACCATGAGCGTGGGCATTTTTAAAAAACCCTCAAGGTGTGCAGACCACATGGAATAACTCAGGTTGGGAAATGTGCAGCTGCATCACAGAGACCCCCAGGGGAGATGGGATTTAGAGGAGCTTCTAGGGCAGCACCAGGGGGTGGGTCTGCAGTGTAGAGAGATTACAGAGCCAGGAGACTTGAGGACAGGAAATGTGGCTACCAATCAGGGTTTATCCATGAGGACACCCTATGTGAAAAGCTTGGCTTGTTTGGGAGCTTTCCTTTGGATTGAGCAAACTTTCAAGGAGTTTACAGTCATAAACTTTTCCAATTAAAAAATTTTAATTCCTTTTAGGTACACCCAGCACAATGGTCAAGAGCTCAGCTGCTAACCAAAAGGTCAGCAGTTTGAATCCACCAGCTGCTCCTTGGAAACCCTATGAGGCAGTTCTACTCTGTCCTGTAGAGTCTCTATGGGTCAGAATCGACCCGACGGCAATGGGTTTTGGTTTAACCCTAAAGTATAATTAAACCTACCTTTAACACCACCTGTGGCTGGGATGGAGCAGAGAAAAAAGAAATGTAGAAGTAAAAGGATGTGTGACTTCCTCAGCATCTGCAGCTTCTTTGGAATCCATGTGCTTGTTGGGAACAGTATATTATGGAGGAGACTGCAGTCAGGTATTCTGGGTGGGGTCCCCGGGGAGTATAGTGGTGGCAGGGAAGGAGTCAGGGAGTAGCTGTCAGGGCATGGCTCTGGAGCAGACATGGGGTAAACCTCTCCTGATCTATACCAGAAAGTGTTTTTCAAACAGCTGGTTGCAATCCATGAGCTCGTCCTGAAATCTATTTGAAAGGTCACATCGGTATTTTTAAGTAGGATAGAATAGGAAATGTCAGAGACTAGAGTCCATCCTCTATGTAATGATAATTATTGTTCTGTGACATTTTGGTTGATGGTCCATATGTATGTGTGTATGGGGTCACAATGGAAAATGTATTTCTTTCCATGATTATGGTCCAAGGATTTGGAAACCACTGGAGTACACTTCTTTGCGGCAGAATGCAAGATAAGTTTTCTGGGACATGGTCTGTGGGTGCAGCACTCTGAGGCACCGTCAGACAGACCAGAGAGAAGACTAGCCATAACATCAGGCTGACCAAGCTTAAGGCCCAGCTGACTGCAAGAGTAACGCGCGTGAGCGAAGTTGAAATTATTACAGCACGTGAACTGGTGTGAACCAGCCGTTAATGCAGCACCAATTCAGAGACAGACAAGGTCATTAGTCTCTGCATGGTGAAGGTGGTGAGAACCGAGCTTACCACCAGGAGCTCAGTTTTCCTGGTAACCACGTGCCACTGAGTGGATGCTGACTCATGACCACCCCATGTGCGTCAGAGTTAGACTGTGTTCCACAGGGTTTTCACAGCTGTGAGCTTTCTTCTGAGGTGCCTCTGGGTGGACTCGAACCTCCAACCTTTCTGTGAGCAGCTGAATGCATTAACCATTTGCACAACCCGGAAACTCCTTTTTTTTGCTATCACCCTAAATTTGGCATGCAGTCTGACAGACTTCCATGCCACAAAAGCATTTTATCCATTGTCTACATTTGGTTTTTATTTTATAAGATTCCTTCATTGGAGAGTCAGTGACTTTCTACCAAATTTCTACTGTATACATTTTCCACGAACGCAGGCATGGCGTTCTTTAAGAAAATCTAACACACTAAAAAAAAAAAAGAAAAAAACAAAACAAAACACTAAACCCGTTGTCATCGAATCGATTCCGACTCATAGTGGCCCTAGAGGACAGAGTAGAACTTCCCCATAGGGCTTCCAAGGAGTGGCTGGTGGATTTGAACTGCCAACCTTCTGATTAGCAGCTGAGCTCTTAACCACTGCGCCGCCAGGGCTCCATAGCTAGTTTTATATATATATATACACAAACACACAGTGGCTTCACATTACAAAAGAAGTCTTTGTATTTCCTGTATAATCCTCGAATCTGAGTGCATTTCAAATTAAAGTTACCATAAAAATATCCTTAAATGCAAAAATATGCTACATTTTCCAGATAACGGATCGCACAGAGGGAGGAGTGTCTCTTTTCATTGCTGATCATTTGATAAACCAGGATTTCTCTAATTGCTCACATTATTATTATTTTTAGGAAGGTACTAGGGGAGTCTAGTACTCTCGTAAGACACGACAACAGAAAAGTGAACCATCCGCTATCTGCCCCATGGTGGGAAGACGCAAGTACTATGTGGCAATAAAGACATCCACTAAAGAAGCATCACTAGAGATCCGGGCAGGCACCCAGGTGATAAACCATCTCCTCTCTTCGCGCACACTGGCTTGGCCAATCAGCTGAGACCATCGCAGGCGCACTGAAGATGCAGGCGGCAATTCTGTCGGCAAGGTCTCTGCGTTGGCTGTTTGTTTTAGATAGCCGTGTCCAAGGCAGTGGGGACGGCAAACGGGCTGGGAACAGTGGATGAGGTGGCCTGCCAGATGCCGAGGCAGCAGTGCCCAGAACGGGCAGTGACTCCCCAAACTTGTTCCTGAGACCTCGCAGGAAGTGCGGGGTGAGAGGAAACCAGGGGGTCAGTCTGCCACAGACCCCTCAACTGCCTCTGCCCAGGACCCCGCTCCTGGCACTCTCTCTAAAGGAGCTTCCGGTAGGGGTGGGCACCCTGGAAGAGGTGCTGTGGAGTTTGGTGTCTAATGGAGTGTCAACCACTGAGACGTAAAAACATCCACGTATCTTTTCTTCCTTTCAGAAGGAAGCCTGAGTCACTACTAACAACTTCAGGCATCTGATTTTTTTAGCTTGTTTGCAAGTCTGTTTCTGTTGGAGTTTTCCTTTTACTTGATCTGAATTCTAGTCAAGATGGACTTTTCCACTGGACCCCAGTGAAGGATACTGAGGAGTTGGCCTGGTATCTGGGCAACAAGCTACGTATTATTTTGTCAATCTCTCAGAAACGCTTGTTACTAATACCGATGAGCAACAATGTCCCCACTTCTCTTTGATCCAAACCCTGATCATACACAGCACTCTGACTTCACAAATTGTTTTTACTTCCCTCATTGTATCTGATCTTTACAAGGACCTTGAGGGAGAAGTTGAGCAGACGTTATTATCTCCTATTACAGACGACAAAGTGGGACACGGAAATGTGACAGGAGTTGCCCTGGCTACCTAGTTGGCAAAGAGGTAGAATGAATCAGAGTATATTCTCTCCAGCATCACTTCTTTCTGGGACCCCACAGGAGTGAGGACAGAGAACTCATGAAACCAGGGCTGAGCTCCCTACCCCCGGGGGACCAGGATCCCCCTGCCCCTCCACTGGGTGCAGTGAGTTTCAGGGGTGCAAGGGCGAGAGAATGTGCACACACTGGGCAAGCCCGTGGCTGTGCCTGGGAAATTCCAGACCTTGTGTTCTGCTGCCTGCTTGAGCAATGATCCTAGACCACAGACACGGTGTTATTATAGCTAAACTGGGCAGCCTTTTCACAGACTGGAGCCCTGGTGGCGCAGTGGTTAAGAGCTCAGCTGCTAACCAAAAGGTCAGCAGTTCGAATCCACCAGTCACTCCTTGGAAACCCTATGGGGCAGTTCTACTCTGTCCTATAGGGTTGCTGTGAGTCCACAACTAGCTCAGCTAACCGGGCTGCCCAGATGGGTGGCCTTCCTTCTTTCCCGATCCTCCTATTTTCCTTCTCAAGTCAGAGCACTTGTTCGAAGGAGAAAATGTTCTCTCAGAGAAGAGGACTGAGCTACGATCTCTCCTGGAATCTCCAGAAAAGCATATCTGGGTTTCTCACAGGAAATTTACTTGGATCACACATGTACAAATAAATTATTCTGATTTTTTTCACCCCTATACATATCAGCAGGTCTGTGGGTGGTGCAAACAGTTTGCACTTGACTACTAACCTAAGGGTTGATGGTTCAAACCCAACCAGCACTGCTGTGGAAGAAAGCACTGGTGATCTGCTTCCATACAGATTACCAAAAAAAACTCGTTGCCATCAAGTAGGTTCCGACTCATAGCGACCCTGTGCAGATTACAGCCAAGAAAATCCTATGGAGCATTTCTACTCTGACACACACGAAGTCACCCTGTGTTAGAATTAACTCAATGGCAACTTTTTTTTTTTAATATAAATATCAGCAGCCAAATATTCCCAATCTGAGCCTTTCTGAAGATGTACAATCCACAGACTGTCAGAATTAAGCTGCAAATTCTCTTTGAATTGCTGTCCAGGATTATGGGTGGCAGATCAGTTCAAAATAATTTCAGTCATTGCTCCCCACAGATTATGAAACTAATTCAACAACACCTAGGATTTTAGCACCACTGCCACCCCTCTTAAATATGTTCTACATTACAGAAATTAAATTACAAAACTAAGTACAGTTCCTTGGGTTGTAACCAATGTTTTGATATTTTACTCCTAAGAAAATGACCACAAATCAATCTTATAAGTACGATATCTCAGAATAAAATGTCAGATGCACAGTGCCAGCCAAAGCGATGTCAAACTGTTGATTTCATGTCTGTGTAATGGAAAACAAAACAAAACAATAACAACAACAATGACAAAAACCCAGAACAACTTCATGGCATCCCACTTTGATAGGTCTTGCTGGTTTTTTTTTAAGGCATTTGTGGTTTTTTCCTGTCTACACACAGTTCTGACTGCTTAGCTAATGTGTTATAGGAGGCTCACCACAGAAAACACCAAACAGGTGAAATGACAATGAGCAGAAAATAACAATTCTTTCTGGAGGTATCTCGGTGTCAGCCAAAGATGACGTGTTCCAAAGCCTGGAAATCCTAACTCAATTACTCCTTGCGAAGAGGCCCAGAAAATGTCTCCACAACTTAGAGAAATGTATCTGGATATTGGCAGACTAATACTTTATTTTTAGCAAATAATTTTGATATTTACTATGTGCCAGGCAATGTCCTAGGGATAAAGAGAGTTACAGCTTCAACTGTAAGAAGATCAGATTCTAGGGAAAGCCAGACATTTACATGTACAAATTATTTAATACCACGTGCAGAGTAATGGAGGTACCATGTGATCACTGCCAAATCACTACACGGGCATACCTCGGAGATACTGTGGGTTTGGTTCCAGACCACTGCAATAAAGCTAATATCACAATAAAGCAAGTCACACAAATTTTTCGGTTTCCCAGCGCATATAAAAGTTATGTTTATACGATACTGCAATCTATTAAGTGTGCAATGGTATTGGGTCTAAAAAATAAAATCATACCTTAATTAAAAAATACTTTATTGCTAAAAAATGCTAACCATCATCCGAGCCTTAGCAAGTTGTAATCTTTTTACTGGTAGAGGGTCTTGCCTCGATGTCGATGGCTGCTGACTGATCAGGGTGACAGCTGCTGAAGGTTGGGGTGGCTGTGGCAATTTCTTAAAATAAGACAACAGTGAAGTTTGCTGCATTAATTGACTCTTCCTTTCACGAAGGATTTCTCTGTAGCCTGCGATGCTGTTTGACAGCATTTTACCCGCAGCAGAACTTCTTTCAAAATCGGAGTTAATCCTCTCAAATTCTGCTGCTGCTTTGTCAACTAAGTTTATGTCATATTCTAAATCCTTTGTTGTCATGTCAACAATGTCCACAGCATCTTCACCAGGAGTAGATTCCATCTCAAGAAACTATTTTCTTTGCTCATCCATAGGAAGCAACTCCTCATCCATTAAGATTTTATCATGAGATTGCAGCAATTCAGTCACATCTTCAGGCTCCACTTCTAATTCTAGTTCTCTTGCTATTTCCACCACATCTGTAGTTACTTCCTCCACTGAAGTCTCGAACCCCTCCACGTCATCCATGAGGGTTGGAATCAACTTCTTCCAAACTCCTGTTAATGTTGATATTTTGACCTCCTCCCATGAATCATGAATGTTCTTAATGGCATCTAGAATGGTGAATCCTTTCCAGAAGGTTTTCAATTTACTTTGCCCAGATCCATCAGAGGAATCACTATCTGTGGCAGCCATAGCCTTAGGAAATGTATTTCTTAAATAATAAGACTTGAAAGTCAAAATTTCTCCTTGATCTATGGGCTGCAGAATGGATGCTGTGTTAGCAGACATGAAAACAACACTAATCTCCTCGTGCATCTCCATCAGAGCTCTTAGGTGACCAGGTGCATTGTCAATGAGCAGTAATATTTTGAAAGGAGTCTTTTTTTCAGAGCAGTAGGTCTCAACAATGGGCTTAAAATATTCAGTAAACCACGTTGTAAGTGGATGTGCTGTCATCCAGACTTGGTACTTCCTTTTGTAGAGCACTGGCAGAGTAGATTTAGCATAACTTTTAAGGGCCGTAGGAGTTTCAGACTGGTAAATGAGCATTGGCTTCAACTTAAAGTCACCAACTGCATTAGCCCCTAACAAGTGAGTCAGCCTGTCCTTTGAAGCTTTGAAGCCAGGCACTGACTTCTCCTCTCTAGATATGAAAGTCCTAGATGGAATCTTCTTCCAATATAAGGCTGTTTTGCCTACAACGAAAATCTGTTGTTTAGTGTAGCCACCTTCGTCAATTATCTTAGCTAGATCTTCTGGATAATGCGCTGCAGCTTCTACATCAGCACTTGCTGCTTCACCTTGCACTTTTACGGTATGGAGATGGCTTCTTTCCTTAAACTTCATGAACCAACCTCTGCGAGCTTCAAACTTCTCTTCTGCAGCTTCCTCACCTCTCTCAGCCTTCATAGATTTGAAGAGAGTTAAAGCTTTGCTCTGGATTGGGCTTTGGCTTAAAGGAATATTGTGGCCGGTTTGATCTCCTATCCAGACCACTAAAACTTTCTCCGTACCGGCAATAAGGCTGTTTTGCTTTCTTATTATTCGTGTGTTCACTGGAGTAGCATTTTTAATTTCCTTCAAGAACTTTTCCTTTGGGTTCACAGGTTGGCTAACTGTTTGGCTCAGAAGGCCTAGATTCTGTCTCGGCTTTCGACATGCCTTCCTCACTAAGCTTTATCATTTCTAGCTTTTGATTTAAATTGAAAGACTTGGGACTCTTCCTTTCACCTGAACACTTAGAGGCCATTGTAGGGTTATTAACTGGCCTAATTTCAACACTGTGTGTCTCAGGGAACAGGAAGGCCCCAGGAGAGGGAGAGAGACAGGGAATGCTGGTGGGTGAAGCAGTCAGAACACACACCACATGTGTCGATTAAGTTCGCCATCTTACATGGGTGTGGTTTGTGGTGCCCCAAAACAATTACAATAGTAACATCAAAGATCACTGATCATCCTGACAGATACAATAAAAAAGTCTGAAATATTGCGAGAATTACCAAAACGTGACACAGAGACATGGAGAGCACATGCTGTTGGAAACACGGCGTCGATAGATTTCCTTGACGCACGGTCGCCACAAACCTTCCATCTGTAAAAATCACAATATCTGCAAAGCACAAGAAAGCAAAGTGCAATACAACAAGCTATGCCTGCACATGCCTAATAACAGCTTCAAAATACATGTAGCGACAATTGCAAAAAAAAATACAGAAATAGACAATTCTACTTTCAGCAATTGACAGTAACAATTAGTCCAAAAACAAAAATCAGTAAAGCCATTATAGTCCACCTCGAAGGCCACCGGTTAGAACTGTGCGGCGCCCAACCCGCACAGCCAGCTGTGGCGGTGTTCTGGGGCAGCGGTGGGGTTTTACTTATGAGAGTACATGTCCGGGACACACTGGACCTGCCAGTCATGGTGGCAACCATGCCTCTAGCTCCTTTTCATAGAAAAGGTGCCACTCATGGCCTTGCTGAAGAAGCACTCTAGGGAATCACAGTTTCCGTCATGAGACGCGCCCACCCCACCACTGAAAGCTGCTGGGACCAGAGTGCATACCTCCCTACAGGCAGTGAGGCATCCATATACTTGCCAGCGTCCTGTGGCATATGGTGTCAAGGACTCTGCCAAGGCAGAACTTATGGTTATTAGCAGGGTAAATCTGATGCTCTCTCACGGAAATTTGAGCGAGGAGATACTGAGAAAATGAGGTAAAGCTCGAGCTAAAAGGATGCACAGAGATACCATGGCAAAGAGTTATGAGTCATAAGCAAGCAGATCCAGTGTGATAAGAGAACAAAATACAGGACAGAAGAAATGAATAAACAAGTCAGGGGTTCCAGAGAAGGAAGCAACCAGAGAATAGCTGCGTGGCGTTGGTGGAGGAGCCTGCTGAGCCCTCCAGAGCTGCCTGGTATCCATTTCAGAGAGAACTGGTTGCTCCGCAGTTGTTTTTCTGTTGTTCTTCTTTTCTGGAGTCCTGTGAGACACTTGTCATTCATGGTGCCTTACCTTATGGGGATCCTCACAATAAACCCCATCTTGAGGCAATGTAAGGGAATCTTTGTTCTGTGCAATCAAAACACCTAACTAGACCAACATCATCAATAACATTCATACTCCATTTACGTTTTACTAACTTTGGTATCAGTATTATAATGTTAATTAGGCAGTATATGCCTCAGACTTTCATGTTATACTGATACCTTACATTCTCTAATGTAGAAACATCACTATTTTAAAAAATAAAATTTAAATTTCTGTTTAAAGTTTGATTTTGTAAAATGTAGAACAAGTATTCAAAGGAAAAGCAAGAGAAGTTATTTTTATTTCATTTCTAAATCTTTCTGAAATGTATTAAATAATAGTATCCACTTCTTCCTAAGGTATATGAATTACATGGGGTTTGAAAGAGACTTCTAAGAGCCGTCCGTTTCTCAAACAAGGTATAACAATAAAGAAAATGGCGTGGATATCATCGTTTGTAAAGGCGGCTGGATACTACAGTCCCAGAGCCATAAGTGGCAATAGAGTAATCATGGCTCAATCGCAGAGTTTAAGAGCTTGGGCACAACAGTCAAACAAAACTGCGTTTGGATCTTGGCTTTTCCACGTTTCTATGTAAGACATCTCAGAACAGTAACTCTGAGCCTCGGCTTCCTCATTTGTAGGATGGACATATTAGAAGTATTTACCTCATATGGTAAGGGGGGAGTATCTACCTCATGTGGTTTTTGTGAGGATTAAACAAGATAATGCATGTAAAGTGCTTCATGCCATATATGGCATATAATGAATCCTCAATAAATGGACGTCGTTATCCCTTGCACTATTGGGCACACCCAAGGGAATGAAGCTCAGTGTCGTGACTTTAGAAATTGCACCCTCATGAGCCCTTGCTTGGAGGAGGGATGGCAGACTTTGCAGAAAGCATAAGCCTGAGTGCAGTATTGTCAATAAGAAGGCAAGATCTGGGCTCACATCCTCCAGGACAGGATTCCAGAAGGGTCTGCAGCAAACCTCTGGCAGGCACTGCTCTTATTTGTCTCCATGTCCCTTGAGCCTGGCAGAGAACCTGGGACAATACATATCAGTTGAATAGATGAACGTTACGGACATGAAAACCCACTGCAAAATGGATATTGCTGTGAGGGTCTAAGGAAATCCCCAAAGGCAGCAAAGCCCAGGAAACACCAGTAGCCTCTGACCTCTGGTTCCCCCTTGGTTCCAGTTCTGAACTTGAGAACTCCAACAACCAAGTGGGTGTGTGGCATCAAGTTGTCATCCTTGGCACAGAGTACGTGCTCAATAATATCTACTGAATGAATGCATGCATGAATAAACAAGAGCATCCTCTGAAAATCACCAAATCACTCGTTCACCAGAAAATCACTAAAACATCACTGCTCCAAGGGAAACATATGGACGTTTTCCTGGAGATGGATGGAAATTATAGCACAAGGCCTTAATGAAATCACTTTGTACTTATCCATTATGCTTCCTAATTAAAGTGCATTGCAATGTAGACTAATTTAGGAAAAACAGCTTGGCCAACCAAAGGCTTGAGAGAGCCAAATTGTTGCCAAGGACCAGAAGAACTTGAATTATTTAAATGAAATGCATATCTATCCATTCAACTCAAAAAGACGCTGACATGGCAGCATCCAAATTATAGTTGCTATTTTCCTCTTCTGATTCACATTTCTGAGCAGTCCCTGAAAGCTCACTCAACCCTTCGTGTATCTCCTTAAAACATACGTGAGGTCCTGAGAAAATGACAATAAATGTAAAAAATGCAGAATAAATTGTTCCAGTCCTTGACAATGTTCTAGGTGATGTTTCTCGGCTTTCAGGGATAGTAATAATGTATAAGTGAAGGAATTAAAAGTGCCTTAAACCAAAAAACCAAACCCGTTGCTGTCAAGTCGATTCTGACTCACAGCAACCCTGTAGGACAGAGTAGAACTGGCCCACAGGGTTTCCCAAGGAGTGGCTTGTGGATTTGAACTGCTAGTCTTTTGGTTAGCAGCTGAGATCTTAACCACTGCACCACCAGGGCTCCAAAAGTGCTGTACAGGTTTGAAATGTCGTAACGATCATGAGAACTTAGTTTCTTTTTAACACCTGATACAAAGCCATTTAGATAATGATTCTCCCTATGGTTGTTGTAAAAGCAGCCTGAGGTAGAAAAAAGGCAGCCTTGGGCTCGGAATGCCAATTCCTGTTATTATAAAAGTATGGAAAAATTGTTTGGGACCAAGAAAACTCAAGTTCTGTCAGGCTATAATAACAGCAAGCCGATGTGGAGTTGCCACGTGCAGTGTTCCTAACTCAGTCATCCCAATATCCCACAATAAGCCATTACCATGGCAACTTAACCTTCAGCGACACAAAAGGAACACCTCGGATTGCATTCTTCAGAATGACACAGATCTCACACAGGATCAAGGGATTGGGTTAAAAAAATACTTCTCTAATGCTATTTTCGATGACTGAAAGATTTAAGAAGTGGGGCCAACACACAGGGAGGACAAAGATGAACCAACTACATGGATGATTGAGAGATACGCATTTCTGCAGTTTTCAGTGGCTTGGTGTTCTACTGCAAAGATATAAATAAATACAAATTTATGGACATTGGTTAGAGGAGAAGTTTACTGAATTGAATGCAAGTGTCCTTTTTCTCCCTGAATACCGATGGAATGATAGAAGTGTTTCAGCTTTATGCTGCCTTGAAGGACGTCTCCAACTCTCTCCAGTCATTGGTCCATTTTACCTGAAAGAACCTTCCTGACAACCAGTAGCTTATATGCATACTGAAGTGACATTCAAATCATGAAAAATTAAAAAAGTATTTAGGAGCCAAATAATAGAGCTTAAATTTGCAACCCTGAGTCTCTAGGTGGTGCAAATGATTAATGCACTCGGCTACTAATTGAAAGGTTGGTGGTTTGAGTCCACCCAGAAAGGCCTCCAAAGAAAGGCCTGGAAATCGACTTCCAAAAAAACTAGTCACTGAAAACACTATGAAGCACAGTTCTACTCTGACACACATGGGGTGACCATGAGCTGGAATCCACTCCATGGCACCCAGCAGGCCTACAGCATAGTTGAGGGACCTATTGATTAGTGCACAAGACCGGTAGGAAGCTGTGGCCGGTTGGAGCAGATTCACTGGCCATCTTGGAAAAATAATGAAAATACCTGGCTTCCTCTTGGTACATCAGTAGCATTTTTTTTTTCCATTCAACAAATGTTTATTAACTGCCTACTGGGAGCCCTGGTGGCCCAGTGGTTAAGAGCTCGGCTACTAACCAAAAGGTCGGCAGTTCGAATCCACAAGCTGCTCCTTGGAAACCCTATGGGGCAGTTCTTCTCTGGACTGTGAGTCGGAATCAACTCAACGGCAATAGGGATTTTTTTGGTCTGCGTGTTGAGAATCCAATTATTCATACAATTAAGTGAGAAAACAGACCCTGCCCTCAGGAGAGGGAGAGATTTGCCAAATAAAGCACACACATAGGCATAAAACCACAAGAGCAGCAAGAAGAGGCCCACGGACCCTTACGCGCAGCCAGGAAAGGCGGCCTGGGAAGTGGTGACTCAGCGGGGGCTCTGAGGGATGAAAAGGCAAACCACACAGGGGCTCCTGCGCCAGGTGCAGCCCACGCAGGACGCAGACATCCATCAGCAGGGGCAGGTGAGGGACAGGTGAAGAAGGGCCCCGCCCACACGCAAAGGTGTGTGCAGGGCAAGGGGGGGGCGGTCCCGGGCAGGTAGAGTCTACAGAGGCGGGTAAACCAGTAAACCAGCTACGCACGGGACTACAGTGCGCAAGGTGTGCTCGCGCTTGACTGTGTTTACTTACTAATCTGCAGGGCACACTTTCACCTGTTTTTCACATTTCACACACGTTTCACATCGTTGATGTGATGAAAAACAGGTGCAATGTGCACTACAGATTAGGAAGTGAGCACAAGTAAGCTCGTGCGTACCTTGCTTGCTGGGTACTCTATCCCCACACAGCTACAATGCATTTTCACCCCCAGAAGTAGCATCATCTTTTAATAAAAGGAGAGCCGACATTTCGTCATCCAAGCAGCTTCCTCTCTAGCGGAAAGTCTCTTCAGACATGTCGATTTGAAAACCTGAGGCCTAACACAGGCTACAAAGTAGGCTCTTTAAGTGAGAGGCTGGGGAACCTCGGAAGCGCCTCAGGCGGTCCTGCAATGCTTCTGTTCCTTAATGTCTCTTTTCTAGTGGGAATTCCCTTGGAAACGGTGGGCCTGTTAAATATTGAAGTGCTCTACAGAGGCAGGGGCAGGAATAAGAGTTAGAAGGCTTAGGTGGTCCTCTTAAAATCGTTCTGAGGCCCTAAGTTTTTCAGTGGCTGCTCTTGCTATTTACGTTTTGAGTCCAGTCACATCAAATGTTCCTTTAACATTCTCAAACCCAACAAAAGGCACTGGGTCAAAAAACTGAAGAGGAGAAATAATTTAAACCCTATGTTGGGTATTTCTCTCCATTAGGGACTGTTCTGGAGCCCTTGCAGCCAGTGGTTAAGAGTTCAGCTGCTAACCCACCAGCCGCTCCTTGGAAACCCTATGTGGCGGTTCTACACTGCCCTACACGGTCACTATGAGAAGGAATCCACAGCAACAGGTTTTGTTTGTTTTAGGGACTGTTCTGGGATGAGCCGGAGGGGGTCTCACTGGTTTAAGTAATCCTGAAGTTGTGGACTTGTCGTTTGTGGCCCTGAACACAAGCTGAGGACTTCACCTGGTGTTCAGCTGAGGCAACCACAGCCTGTGCCAGCATTGGAAGAAAAAATAAGCTGGGAGGTGGTCAGCTGGCCTCCCACGGCAGTGCCTTCTTGAAGGGCTTCCAAGGGTATCTCTGACTATCCCTGGTTTTCTCCCGACATCTCTACTTTGGAACATGTGCTGCATCTCTACTATTTTTAATTCTGGGACGCATCAGAGGACCTTGACTTTCTGGAACCAGACTTCCTGGTTGCTTTACAATGCTGTTTTAACTACCTGAAACGTGAAACAACATTCAGAAAATACTCAGATTCACCAAATAATCGCAATAAATAGAGTGAGGCCCAAAAGTGTCCTTGCAAGCTGGCTGTTTGGCGGGCAAAATGTATTTTGCTATAAAAACACTGTTATAAATGGTAGGAAAGGTATGTGAGTTCCCAGAATAGCCCCTGTAAATCTCTGTTCTGAAATTTATACATTTGCAAAGAAAAAATAGAAGGAAAAAGGGCTATAGAGAAGGAGTAAGGTATAGCACCTAAGCGTGTTGGAGCCAAGCAGTCTGTGCTCAAATCTCATCACTCACTTGACCTTGACCAAGTTACTTGATTTCTCTGTCTCAGTCTCCTCATCTGTCAAATGAGGATAATCAAGTATTCCCTCACAGGCACACTGTGAAGATGAAGCAGCTCTTACAGTTGTTCCTGCAGGTGTGAATCACTGGCACACTGCGGTATTTCCACTACATGTGGGTCTCCAAACACCAGCCATCCTTGGGACAAGGAAGTGAACAATCTTAACCAAACCAGGGAAACCCTGGTGGCGCAGTGGTTAAGTGCTATGGCTGCTAACCAAAAGGCTGGCAGTTTGAATCCACCAGCCACTTCTTGGAAACCCGATGGGGCAGTTCTACTGTGCCCTATAGGGTCACTACGAGTCAGAATCCACTCGACGGCAACGGTCTAACCAAACCATGCCTAGCACAGAAACCTTCACACTAATGAGTATTTGGTGTAATTTTCAAGGAAGAAAAGGCCATGGGTGTACGGAGGGGAAGGAGGCATCTATGCACGCCTCTCTCCTGAGCCAGTCACCTGTACTGACTCCTCTGCTCAAGTGCAGTCTGGGCGGAGGGGGAGGTACCTGCAGCAAGAGGCAAACACAGATGGAGGTACAGCGGGAGAAGAGGACTTCCTCCGGGATTCCCAAAGCCGACTGGACAGCCCTCCTGCAGCTGTCCTTATACAGCCATCCCAGAGCAGTAAGGACACAAGGGGCAACTAAGAGCCCTCTCCTCAGTCCTGCCTGTTCGCCAGACATGGTCCTGCTGGGGGAGCCTCCCACTTTCTGGGGTTTCTGTGCAATCTCCCAAATGATCTCCATGAGGAAATGGCAGACGATAATGGGTTGTACACAAGAGAGAATACCCGGAATCCTGTACAAGCCCTCACCACTTCTTTCACCTCCAAGAACCAAAGCCAAACCAAACCCTGTGCTGTCGAGTTGATTCCAACTCACAGCGACCCTAGAGGACAGAGTAGAACTGCCCATAGAGTTTCTGGGGAGTGTCTGGTGGATTTGAACTGCCGACCTTTATGGTTAGCAGCCTTAGCTTGCCACAGCTCTTAACCACTGCACCACCAGGGCTCCTTAACTTCAGTTATTGACAGACCAAACCTTTGCTTACCAGTACAGCTGGGACACCACAGCTGAGCCCACATTTACAGAGGGCATGGCTCCCTGGCCGCTCTGCACACAGCACTGTGGGGTGGCCTGGAGGCTCCCTGGGGATCTTGGAAAGGGAGTACAGTGTCTCTGAAAACATTTCATTTTCTAGAGAGGACCCGGCCCTGCTCCTGCCCAGTGTGTACACACTGCTCACGTGTACAGGTGCCCATGAAGCAGGGACGGCCTTTATGATCAACACTAAAGCTGGACTTCATCAAAGCAGCTGACATATCTACCTGGAAATCCAGACTATTAACATGGTGCTAACAATTGGAGCCATATTTCTAAGCTTTTTATTTCCTTCCATCTGGTTACTAGGAGCCTTGGCGGCACAGTGGTTAAGAGTTTGGCTGCTCACCAAAAGGCTGACAGTCCGAATCCACCAGCTGCTCCTTGGAAACCCTATGGGGCAGTTCTACTCTGTACTATAGGGTTGCTATGAGTCTGAATTGACTCGACAGTAATGGGTTTTCCATCTGGTTAAGCACTTGATTATCGGGGCATTTGGAACAATTTGAATAAAGAGAGAACAAGAGAGAATGTTTAAGAGGAGATGTTGGCTTGTAGAACATTTAGTTGTCCTTTTAATAGCCTTTGTCCAAGAAATAAATATGTAGACTTAAGTCAGCATTTTCCATGACATCAATCTAAAACTAAGAATGTACTGAGGGAAGATGGTGCGTTTCTCAACTAAGTGAAGTGGTATGTGGTTGTCAGTGGCACTGCTCACCAGTATTTCTGGCCCCTGCCTTCTGAGCATATGACAGGATTGTAGTTTCCTGCCCTTTTGAAGCAGGTGTGGCCATGTGACTTACAAGATCCAATGATATGTGAGCAGAAGTAACAGGCATCGCTCCTGGGCAGCTTAAAGAGCCGGAGTGCACACTCTCTTTAGTCTGTCCCAGCAACAGACATGGAAGAAAGGCCTGGTGATCTACTTCTGAAAAATCAGCCAGTGAAAGCCCTATGGAACACAGTTCTACTCTGACACATATGAGATAGCCATATGTTGCAATCGACTCAACAGCAACTGGTTTTTTTGGGTAGCAACAGACAACATCCCAGGAGGCAAACTACTCTTTAACCTGGGTCCCGAAGCAAGGTCAATGCAGAGCTAAACCACCAGCTGACCCACGAAGAAAACATAGTGTGGGTGAGATTTTAACCTTGGGCTTGAAGCCACTGAGATTTCAGGATTGTTTGTTACTGCAGCATAACTTGGACTAGTCTGGCTGATAAAATATGGAACCAAAAAAAAAAAAAACCAAAACCCGTTACTGTCAAGTCAAATCCGACTGTTAGTAACCCCACAGGACAGAGGAGAACTGCGCCATAGGGTGTCCAAGGCTGTAATTGTGAGGCTGGCACAGGATCGGGCAGTGTTTTGTTCTGTTGTACACAGGGCCACTATGAGTCAGAACCAAATCGACAGCACTTAACAACAACAACAATAAACTTTACAAAATCAAACCGCCACATCTTTGTGGAGCAGCTGGTGGGTTCGAACCACTGACCTTTCAGTTAGCAGCCAAGCACCTAACTGCTGCACCACCAGGGCAACTCAAAAATGTGGGACAGGAGAGCTTACTGTCACTGTCAGGCTGGCTGGATGAGAATCACTGGAGGGAGTCTTCCTGTATTCTAAATTGCTCCAATGTCCCCTTGCGATCTGCCTTTTAATTTCAAAACTCTTGGTTGTCCTGTGACCTCTTATAAAGGAAGATAACTTTATTTCTGGGTTTTTTGTTGTTGCTGTCATTGTTTTTCTCTTTGTTTGTGAAGCAGTAGCAAGGTTTGAAGGGGGAAAAAGTGTAGATGGGGAAGAGGGAGGCCCGTTACCTCTGCTCACGGATGATTGGACCTTGTACGTCACGTGGCCACCCACTTACTGAGAAGCTGGAGGTTGTTTTACTGATTACTGGCTCTGCCATTAACCGTCTGTGTGACCCCTGGACAAACCGTCCATGTCCTGGGACTGAAGTTTCTTTGTTTGTAACATAGACCTGAGGGAGCAAAGTAGCCTCCTGTGATGAGTTACACCTGACTCTGAGATCGGTTTGATCCAGTGCACATGGAGATGGACCCCCCCTTTAATTAAACCATATCAAAACAAAAATCTATGTCAACATTAACATTCAAGAGAGTTCACAGAAAAATCCAGCCTGTTTGCTTGCTTGCTTGCTCTCTGCACTCAACCATTCAACAAATACTTACTGAGCGCTTACTGTGTGCGATGTCTCCTTCTAAGCACTGAAGAGACAGATGGGAAACAATAACCAGACAATCATCCTTGCCCTCATGGCTCTGAGTATGTCCAGCTTCTCCTGAAAGGACAATCTGGCAATATGGGGCCCGTATCTCAACCCAGCAACCAGCAAGGATTGCTGAGAAGCTGACTAACAGCTGATTCCTTTAGACTGGGCATGTGGTCCCTGCTTATCCTGGGTCGGGAAGGCCTGCCTCAGGCACTCACTTTATCCTCCCGGCTCCCGTGGACATCTGAATTTGGGAGGCTTGGACTCGATGCCCGTTCAGAGCCCTTCATTTCTAACAGTCCTGATTCTAAAAGGACATGCAACACGCGATGAAAATGCAGTACTTTCAAGTGTGTCTCGGAAAATGTAAACCAAAGAGGAAATGGCCTCTGTCCGCTTTCTCTCTTAGCCTCTTAGCCTTCAAGTGAGAGACCAAACTCTTCCAGAAAGAGAGAAATACACCCAGCATGGCTCACGTCCCCTTCACTTCCATCCGTTCCTTTTCTCCCTGTCACTGATCTTCCAGCAGTCTGTTTATTCTGGAGATGGAGATCAGCTTTGTAAATAACCAGAGGTACCTATACCTAGGTGTCTCACTATTTAACGACTGTCTAAAATTTTAGCTCAGTGGTTGGGTAGAAATCAGCATATCACTTTCACGAGATCCGCAATGTTCTCTGTTTGCTCTGCGACATTACTGATTGACTAACTCCATCCCTGTTCTCTCCTTCCCAAGAAATCCAAGAAGGCATGTGGGTGCAGAGGAACAGTTATCTTTCAGCTCCAAGGGGAACTGGCTTTGTGGAAAATTCATGGGCTGGTAGATATCACAAAATTATTTGCAAGGCTATTGTAAGTCATCTGTCCTACAGCCATTATTTTCACCTCTCCTTTCTTTTCTTGCCCTTGGGCTCTGTCTTTTTTCTCTCTCCCCAGGTGGCATTGTAGAAGAGTCATCTCTGAGTCAGTTCCCTATTAAGCAGCAGGGTTAATGGCAGCGAGATAGGAAGACAGACCATCAATCACCACATGTATTAACGGATACATCCACACACACCTACACCCACGGTGTGCACATATATATTCCATTACTCAAGGGAAAGACAATTAAAAGGTTGTTTTTCTCTGTAAAAAAAAAAAAAAAAAAATTTTAATCTGAAGGCTGAGACATAGTAAGCCAGGTTTCAGCCAGAGCAAAATTTTATAACCAAATTATAAATGCTCGAAAATAGCAAGACACAATGGGAGGCTGACACAATCTTAATTGCACTGTCACTAGACAGAACGTTAAAATGTACACATAAATGTTCTCTTCTAATCCCATGAATTAGCCTTGTAGATGTGTCTAGAATTATACTTCTAACATCTGACATACCTATCCCACCTCTGAGTGGAATAATTAGTCTGGGTTCCAAATCAAAGTAGGTTCTTTTTCAGTCAGGTTTCTGAAAACATCTCCCTGAAGCTGAAGATAATAACAAAAATAATAAATTTTCAACAACTGTCATGGATTGAATTATGTCCCCCAAAAAATATGTGTATCAATTTGTCTAGGCCATGATTCCCAGTATTGTGTAGCCGTCCTCCATTTTGTGATTGTAATTTTATGTTAAAGCGGATTAGGGTGGGATTGTATAACACCCTTGTTATGATCACATCCCTGATCCAATGTAAAGGGAGTTTCCCTGGGGTGTGGCCTGCACCACCTTTTATCTTACAAGAGATAAAAGAAAAGGGAAGCAAGCAGAGAGTTGGGGACCACATACTACCAAGACAGCAGCACCAAGAGCAGAGTGCATCCTTCGGACTCAAGTTTCCTTTGCTGAGGTGCTCCCAGACCAAGGGAAGACTGATGACAAGGACCTTCCTCCACAGCTGACAGAGAGAGAAAGCTTTCCCCTGGAGCTGATGCCTTAAATTTGGACTTGTAGAGTACTAGACTGTGAGAGAATAAATTTCTCTTTGTTAAAGCCACCCACTTGTGGTATTTCTGTTACAGCGGCACTAGATGACTAAGACAACTAACAGTGATTAAGAACTTACATTGTAGGCCCCATGCTAATCATTTTACCTGTCTTATGCAATCATCTAATGATCACATATGATCACGCACGGTCACAGATATCACCCTAGGATGTGGTTCCTGTGCGGGTTATTGATCTTCAGATCCACCATCCATCTTCCCTTACCCTGCCCTGAGCACTGACTGGCCTTTATGAACTTCATCTTTGGAGTTCCCATGCTTTTTGGCTTCCAGTTGGGTTACCAGAGTGGGATGTCAGTGAAGTCTGGGTATTAATTTCCCCAGCTCTGGCTCTTTTGGGTTGCAGGTTAGCAATCTCTGTCCCCCAGCTCCTGGTGAGGAGTCCTGTCCTGAAGCCACAGCAGTCTCCAGCTTCTGGTAACTGTTGTTACTCCTTATTCTCTCAGATCTCAGAGTTGTTTTGTTATCTCCATGATGCCTATACTCTTGTCATTGCTATTGTTGTTGGTGTGTGGAATCGGCCCCCGGCTGACAGCAACCCCATACACAACAGAACAAAATGCAGCCTAGTCCTGCGCCATCCCCATGATCAGTGGTGGGTCGAATGATTGTCATCCACAGAGTTTTCATTGGCTGATTTTCAGAAGTCCACTCCTATTAAACCCTCTCAGTTACTGTGAGTATGCCATCTCTTTTCTGGCCCTTGAATGATACTATCATTTCCCATTTTATAGATTAAAAAAACTGAGACTTTGAGATACTACACGACTTGTCCAAGATTGCACAGCTGGAGTTAAAATTTAAACTGAGATCTTACCTCAACCCAGGCTCTTAACCAATATGGTATGTGGTTTATAACAGAATCTCTGTTGTGTTGGTTTTCTGTAAAGGTGTCAAGAAAAGGATTTGGACTTCCAGCCCAGGAAGAGGAGCTGGCTTTACTATAGTACTACTTAGATGAATGATGGCACCCTGGTGGCACAGTGGATAAGTGCTCGGCTGCTAACCAAAAAGTTGGTGGTTTGAATACACCAGCTGCTCCTTGGAAACCCTATGGGGCAGTTCTACTCTGTCCTACAGGGTTGCTATGAGTCAGAATCAACTCAAAGGCAACAGGTTTAGGGTTGTTTTTTTTAAGCTGGATGATGTTGATTTTCTGAAGTTACTTGGCTTCGACATGGGGGAAATAAGGTAGACTCACTCCACTCACTGTTCAGGATTCTTATAATAATGAGATAATTAATGTGAAAGGACCTTCAAAGGATGTGAGTGTTATGTAAAGTTATTTTTCCTTGGGTTATATAATTTGTAGCAGTATTAAGATGTAGATCTCAGTGTCTATATGTATGTACATGTGAGTGTATGTGTGTGTGTGTACACACGTGTGAAATATGTATCTTATTCATATGGCTTATCATATGAATTCATATCTTCTTCATCTTATATTTGTGAAATGTATATCTTATTTATATACATGAATTATATTGTACTCATACAGTAGTTAGAATACCCTTGTTCTTCCATGATATGAATCCTTTGTCAGGGTATCTACTATTAGTTGTCCACAGTCCAAACTTGTATACATTCTAAACATGAAGCGTCTACATTCATATTCAATCATTTAAAAAGTAAGAAAATTTCATTCATTGGTAATTGTCTGTATAACAAGGCATAGCTATAACTTCAGGACATATGATAATATAGACATTAAGATATCTTTTATAAAGTGGTTTTATCCCAGGTGAATAGGAAATGAGGAGCTTTTTTCTTAAATTTGGTCTATTTATGTCATCTCTGAGATACAAAATATATACATAGGCATGGTTGAGATACAAAAATCACATTTTCTGTAATGGATAATGAAAAGATGGCTTTCACTTCACGTCCAATGCGAGGGAGGTAAACCTCTGATAATATTCTGGCCCACGGGCTCTTAAAACACAGTAGTCTTCCAAACACTTGGATTTCTTCCAGTCTATCTTAATATTGAATCCTGCCAATGTGTCAGTGAAGTAATAAGACAGATACCCCTTTCAGACTGTTATTCAGAATTTGCCTAAATTCTTCCATTGAACTTCATTTGAGTGTATAGATTTGAGGTAACGTTGTTTGCTACTGAAGCTGTGGAAGTTTAAGATAGCCAGTATTTTCTAGAAAATAAACAAGTAAAGTAAGAAGATCCAGTTGGCAATATTTGGTGGGTGAGGGGGTGCGGAGACGTGGGGGCAGGGAGAGAAATGCTCACAAGATGAGCGGGGGCTTCAGGGCTGGTTTTGGCTGGAGCCAGGCTTGTGGCCATTTCTGTCAGAAAACGCTGCTGCTGACACTCTCCCTTCTCTGAGAGAAATTTCCACAAACCATGGAGAAGGAACCAAATGAGCAGTCAACCTGCACTCTCTGAGCTTGCAATAATAACCCTATTTTTTTACAGTAGAGTTTGGTCGCTCAAGTATAACTCAAGTACACATAGAACTATGCACATTTTTATAAGACATTTGGCATTTCCACACTTGGCTTTTGCACACACAGATTTTGGGACATTTTGATTGATCTTATCATTTTTAAAGTCTCCTTCTTTCTGGTCCTCTCAATATTCAATATTTATGCTGTTTAAAATCTCTCGGAAAAGCTCACGGACAGCCATCTACAATACATCTATTGGTCTCATTCCATCTGGAGCAAAAGAGAATGAAAAAAAACAAAGAGCCAAGGCAAATATTAGTTCAAAGGACTAATGGATCACATGAACCACACCTTCCACCAGCCCAAGCCCAGAAGAACGAGATGGTGCCCGGCTACCACCACTGACCACTCTGACAGGGATCACAACAGAGAGTCCTGGACAGAGCGGGAGAAAAAATGTAGAACAAAATTCAAATTCACACAAAAAAAGACCAGACTTACTAGTCTGATAGATACTGGAGGAACCCCCAAGACTATGGCCCCAGATACCCTGCTAACCCACAACTGAAGCTACTCCCAAAGTCCACCTTTCAGCCAAAGATTAGACAGGCCTATAAAACAAACAATAACACACATAAGAAATGTGTTTCTTAGTTCAGTCAAGTATATGAGACCAAATGGGCAACACCTGCCCAAAAGCAAAGACGAGAAGGCAGGAAGGGACAGAAAAACTGGATAAATGGACACAGAGAACCTGGGGTGGAAAGGGAAAGGGGGAGAGTGCCGTCACATTGCGGGGATTGCAACCAATGTCACAAAACAATCTGTATAAATTTTTGAATGAGAAACTAATTTGGGCTGTAAACTTTCACCTAAAGCACAATAAAATTAAAAAAATAAAACCCTCTGGGAAATTGTCTTCTTCAAGGTGAAGATGTAGCCCCATTTTCTGTGTTAAGTTTAATATCCACGTCTCCTATGAGGTAACGTTCTATATAAATGTGGCCACAAGACCTGTAACCTGTCTTTATCCAACAACAACATCCACATTTCCAGCTGTCGCATAAAACCCATACTGCAGTTAAGCCTGTCACTAAGCTCTGCCCATTCTAATAGCATTATGTTTCCATGGTTACTAATGCATCCTGAGGTGAGGGAAAGCACAGAGCAGTTTAAAATCATAGAGAAAAATAAGTACATAAAATGTAAGCATTAGGAAAATATGTGACAAGTGGGGTGCTCCAACACCGACTGCAGCATATGTGAGGAGACAGAGCCTCGCCTTCTGCGTGGAGAATGTACACAGGCTACAGGGCCTCGCCTTCTGAATGGAGAATGTACACAGGCTACAGAGCCTTGCCTTCTGCATGGAGAATGCACACAGG
>NW_004443998.1:4259573-4346350 GCF_000243295.1 Trichechus manatus latirostris
TGTACACGGGCTACAGGGCCTCGCCTTCTGAATGGAGAGTGTACACGGGCTACAGGGCCTCGCCTTCTGAATGGAGAGTGTACACAGGCTACAGGGCCTCGCCTTCTGAATGGAGAATGTACACAGGCTACAGAGCTTCAAATCTCCATCTCGCCACCCAGCCACCCCTTCACATGCTTAAATGGAAGGGGCTCAAGTGCACAGCCGCCCTAATGGCAATAAATGGGGCTAAGGAACGGCATGCATGTGAGGAGCTAACAGCTCCCTGCCCTGCCCCTTCTCTCTCCATTCCTGCTGGGGGGCGCAAATGGTGAAGCACTCCACTACTAGCCTAAAGGTTAGCGGTTTGAACCAACCCAGAGGTGCCTTGGAAGACAGTCCTGGAGATTTGCTCCCATAAAGATTACAGCCAAGAAAACTCTATGGAGCAATTCTACTCTGACACACATGGGGGTCACTGTGAGTCGGAATCAACTCCACAGCAATTAACAATAACAATAGCCCCGCACCTGGGTGTTGAAATGCTTCCCCAGGAGCACCTTGGTCTCTTCCCTCTCTCTCAGGCCAGTCATCTTCCTAAGGCACCTTCCTGTCACATGACTCAGTGCTAAAGCACATGCGACGACTCCTGCCATCTTTCTGGCCGAGGCCACATTCCTCCTCTGGGAGCTCGGGGCCGCTCCGGTCTGAGCCAGCTGCATCCGTGCAGCCTTGTCACTCTCCCTGAACCTCTGCTCGGCCAGGCTGGTGTCCCACTTTCTACTCATCCACTCTCTATCCTTCAAGGCCAGGCTCAAGCTCCACCTTCTCCTTCAAGCCTTCTTGGCTAATTCCTGGCTCCAAATTGATCTTTCCCTTTCCTATTCTCCCACAAGACATACTCTTGCCTCAACTCACTGGGGCATAAACATCAAATTGTTTTATTCTTCCCACTCACTGCTTTCAACTCTGCTTCTTTGAACATCCTTTTCCCGCTGGGTGATGGCTTCCATTGAGGCTATGTTGGCTCAGTTCCATACTTTTCAGTCTCTTCTTTCTTAAAACACTTTCTCAGCCTGTTCCTTTTAAAATGTCAACATCATGTTTAATTCTTATCTCTCTTTTCTTCCTCTCCTGGACCCTGCCCTAGGCAAGATGCCACTGGCACACGAGAATGAAGGAGGAAGGCGGCTTTCTGCCTCTCAGGCACCTCTCTTCTCTCTTCCTTGCACCCTTCTGGCGCTGGGCTAGGAGAATGAGGGAAAGAGAGAGAAGTCTCCTTACCACCCCGCCTGTGAAGGTTCCAGTCCCTTCCCTGCCTTGGTTCTAGCTGCTACCCTGGTTCCTATTCTTGGGGCCCAGCAGGAGGATGCTGCTGGACAGCGCTTAGAAGGTGGGACCTTTGTGAGGTGAGCCTGTCAACCCTTAGCTGATGGCTGCATGGTAGGCTCCTCTGATGCACACTCCCTGCATTACCTGGACGTCTTAGTCTACAGTCTCATCTCTTTGGCCTCAGTCTCCACAGCCTGAAGCCCCCCTTGGGATCCTGCCTTTGTACCTCTTCCTACTTCTTCATGCCTTTGCCTATGTCACACTAGTCATCTATCTACTGTCCCTTCCGCCACACTCTGGCAGCTGCCAGTGGCTTGACCACTATCGGCTGGCATCCCATCACCATCTGTGATTTGGAGGAAGGTAGAGCCCTGGTGGCACAGTGGTTAAGAGCTCGGCTGCCAACCAAAAGGTCGGCAGTTCAAATCCACCAGACCCTCCTTGGAAACCCTATGGGGCAGTTCTACTCTGCCCTATAGGGTTGCTATGAGTTGGAATCGACTAGACGGCAACGGGTTTGGTTTGGTTTTGGTTGGTTTGGTTGGACAGTTATAGCAAATCTATGAGGGATTCTCTTGGAGCCCCTTTCCCTTGGCTTTGAGGTGGGGGGAGAAATACCTGCTTCCCTTGTAGGGGGTTTATAAGGGGAGGAAGAGCACTGCACTACTCCATAGGGAGACCTCTCGCTCTCTCCCCAGTTGGCTTCTCTCTGTTAACTTGGGAGAGAGTGGGTGGTGGAGATGGTGCCAAGACTGGTTCCTCTGAAATCGCATCTCTCAGCAAGCCCTGCAGGTGTGGTTGGCCCCTACGCTTAGCAGTTGTGTGAACGTCCAGTGTGCAGGACTAATCTCATTCCCTGAATGCTAGCAAACACTGCACTAGGCACCAAGATTTCTCTCTGATTCCTAGAATTATGAATTCCCAGTCTTCTGCCCCTGTGTTCTCCAGCTTATAACACTTGCTTATCAGGTTGGTCATGAAGACGGTGGCAAGATTGGGTTTTCCATCCTTTTCCTCACTCCTTGTTATAGGTTGAACTGTGTCCCCCCAAAATATGTAAATCCAACCTCTATACCTGTGGTTATAAACCCATTTGGGAATGGATTTTCTTTCTTATATTAATAAGATTAGTATAGGGTGTGTCTTAAATCAATCTCTTTTGAGATATAAAAGAGATTGAACAAGCAGGCAAGCGAGAAAAGCAGAGACAGGAAGACAGACACCAAGCCACATGAAGACTGCCCAGGGACAGAAGCTCAGAAGAAACAAGGACCTTCCTCCAGAGCCAGCAGAGAGAGAAAGACTTCCCCTAAAGCCGACAGCCTGAATTTGGATTTCTAGTCTCCTAAACCGTGAGACAATGTATTTCTGTTTGTTAAAGCCATCCACTTGTGGTATTTCTGTTATAACAGCACTAGATGACTAAGACATTCTCCTGCTGTGCGCACAGGTCAGCTGCCTCCTCTTTCTTTGATGCTGACTACAAGAACAGCATGAGTTAGGATCCATTGTTATAATTCCATTGGTCAAACTATATTATATTATATCATATCATATCATATTATATTATTATATTATATCATAATATATTACTCTACATTGTTCTCAATTTGTTTTAAGCAGGAAAATCTTGCTGCCCCAATAACGGCAAAAGCTGAGACAAGCCTTAAAGAATAAGCAGTATTTAATATTTCTTTTGCTTTATGCACAGACTCTACCACAGTGCTATGCACATAAGATGAAGAGACCAGATAAAGATGTGTTGACTTGCACGGGGTACATGAAAACAACGTGGACTAAGACCCGAGGAGCCTCTGCAGGAGCAGTGTGGTAGCTGCCCGCTGCTGCACAAAATCCAGAGAGTCTTGTGATCTCTGTGGTATAGATAACTGCAGCCGCATTCAGGGACTGAGGCTAATAAAGCTGTGTCTACATGGTACTCAGCATTCTTTCTGTTCATCAAAAACTCAAACTACCCAGATTTAAAACCCAGATTTCTAGTGCCAGGGAACTAGAACATATATATGATTGGATACTTGCCTTTTAGTTTAAAAACACTGATTTATTGTTTGCAACTCAGTATGGAGCCAAAGAGAATTAGGTAAGAAACAAGTAAACTGCCAGCATTTTAAAAGAAATGTTTGTTTTCCAATTTTGCAACTTTGGGGAAATTTTGTTTTGCTTTTCTCTCTGGAAGAGAAAAATCAGGAATAATAAATGGATTTCCAATTGAAAAGGAAAAAGAACTTGTAGTGAAAATTTGAGAGTGAATGCTAACAAATTCTAAATTCTGTTTCTAAATGCTAACGTATGTGTGCCGGTTTTTATGGTGATGTCCTATAGCTCCTCAATTCTAACACTTCATCAACTGAAGAATGCACCATGCTGAGAAGGTGGCCACCAGGGGTCTGTGTGCCACTGCCCGGGCAGAGTCTCTGTGTTAGAAACTCCCGGGAGGGCTCGCTGTGTGGAGGGCTGCTATGGTGGGCTGCGGTTCAGCGTGGAGAGTGGGGCCAAGGGCTGCAAGGTCGCGGTGTCTGGGAAACTCCAGGGACAGAGGGCTAAATCCATGAACTATGTGGACGGCTGATGATCTGGAGTGGGGGCCCCATTAACTACTGCAGACACAGCTGTGTACCACGTGCCGCTCAGACAGGGTGAGCTGGGCGTCAAAGTGAAGATCATGCTGCCCTGGGACCCAAGTGGTAAGACTGGCCCTAAGGAGCCCCTGCCTGGCCATGTGAGCACTGTGGAACCCAAAGATGAGATACTACCCACCACCCCCATCTTGGAGCAGAAGGGTGGGAAGCCAGAGGCGCCTGCCATGCCCCAGCCAGCTCCCCACTTCACAGCAAGCGCTCCTTGGCAACTGGATCTGGAGCATGGGTGTTGCTCTGTAAAGACCTTTAATAGAATCTTTTAAAAACAAAATAAAGAAATATAACCACAATAAACTGTATGTTGACCATAAGACACATCTTAACGTTAACACGATAAAATGTAAACTTTAGTATGTTAAAATTTGCGCCGTGATTGGCACTTTATTTGATCCTCTCAGCAACCTCTTAGCTGTCATCATCCCCATTTTACTGATGGAAAGCTTGTCCAGCATTAAAGAGAGTGTAAGTGTCAGAGTAGGATTCAAATTCAAGTCTAACCACTACAGTCAGCAACCCCAGAATAGAAGATCAAAATGTAAGAGGACTTCACCATTTGCATCAAAAGCTTTACTTTCGAAGTCCACCCCAAATCTGACCACTTTCCAAATCTGACCACTTCTCACCACCTCCATCTCTACGTCCCCATCCTTAGAAAGCCACCACCATCCTTAGAAAGATGACTGCAGCATCCTCCTAATAGGCCTCTTGCCTTCCATCCCTACCTCTGCAGTCTACTCTCCACCCAGAAACCAGAGCCATTTTTGTAAAGCCCAAGTCAGATCAGGTCGCTCCTCAGCTCAAAACCCTGCAGTGGCTCCACCTCACCCCGCAGAAAATCCACAGTCCTCACCATGGTCAACTGACGTGGCTCCTGGCTGCCCTCTGCCTCGCTGGCCGGGTCTAGTCTCACAGGGCTCCTAACTGTCCCTCAGATGCAGCAAGGACACGCAGCGCCTCTGCACTCACAGTTTCCTTGGTCTGAACTGTTCTGCCCCCAGACAGCCAACAGGCTCCCTCCCTTCTTTATCCCAGTCTAGGACCGAAAGCAGCAGTCAAGAAATTAAACAACGCACCGCACGGGGCAAATCTGCTGCAGAAGACCTTTAGAAAGCATTAGAAAGCAAATATGTCACTCTGATGACTAAGGCACGCCCGGCCCAAGCCACCCGAATGCTGGACAATAAAAAAAGAAGACAGAAGAAGAATTCATGCAGTTGAACTGCAGTGTTGGTGAAGAATATTGAATATACCAGGGCCTGCAAGAAGAACAAATGAATCAGTCTTCAAAATACAACCAGAATGTCCCTTAGAAGCGAGAATAGTGGGACTTCATCTCACTTACTTTGTACACATCATCAGGAAAGACAAATCACTAGAACAGGGCATCATGTTTGGTAAAAGGTCAGCAAAAATGAGGGAAACTTTCCATGAGATGGATGGCCACAATAGCCAAAACAGGCTCAAACATCCCAATGATCTCAAAGATGGTGCACGACCAGGCAGTGTTTCATTCTGCTACACACAAGGCCACCATGAATCAAAGTCCACTCAACAGCCACTAACAACAATAGGATCAGCAGTTATCAAAGAACCCCCGTCCACCCTATTCAAACGTCACCATCCACCACTCCCCAGCCCCTTACCCTGCTTACCGTCACAGCAAGTATCCCCTCTCGATATGCTAGAGATTTATTTGCTGATTTCTCTCATTCCCTGTACTGAAGTGTAAGCATTTTAAAGGCAAAGACTCTATCTTGTTCGCTGTCATACCCCCAACACAAAGGACAGTGCCTGGCACAGAATAGGTGCTGAAGAAGTGTTAGTTGAACAGATCAGTTTATTCAAAGTCATACTGGCCTTAATAATTAAGGACTCATATTTATGAGCCTGATGGTCTGCTAACCAGTAACCAGTTGCCATCAAGTTGACTCTGACTCATGGTGACCCCATGTGTGTCAGAGTAAAACTGTGCTCCACAGAGTTTTCAATGACCGGTTTTTTTGGAAGCACATCACCAGGCCTTTCTTCCCAGGTGCCTCTGGATGGAATCGAACAGCCAACCTTTCTGTCAGCAGCTGAACACATTAACTGTTTACACCACCCAGCGACTCTGATGGTCTGCTAGGAGCAATTTATTCTGTACAATCCCTACTTCATTCTGAATAATAACAACGAAATATGAAGAAAGCCTTCACCACATCAGTTTAATAACTATTAAAGACCTGTCTTCAACTCTTGCTACATCGTGGCTGGACACTGTGTGATATTTCAGTGATGACCTGGAAGTCAGCAGGTTCTCTGAGACCACGCTGTACTGCCTCCACCTTCCATCAGCTCCCTCTCTGGCTGAGAGACACACTCTGAGGGCCTCTGGGTTCTCCTCTGTCGGAGGGGTGATAATGACACCAGCATAACTCCAGAGCCTTCATTTGCTCTTTGCAGTCAGGTCTGCACTGCCAACTCAGCCTCAATTTTAATAGAATTCTCTCCTGTTCTAACCCTGGGTGGAGACCATTTAATTGCTCTTTTGAGAAAATAAGTGTACTTGTAAAAGGGAAAAAATATATGTTTTATTATGCTTTCGGTGAAAGTTTACAGAGCAAATTAGTTTCTCCTTAAACAATTAATACAACTAATATTGTTCTGTGACATTGGTTGCCAACTCCGTGACGTGTCGACACTCTCCCCTTCTCGGCCTTGGAGTCCCCATTTCCATTCATCCAGTTTTCCTGCCTTCTCGTCCTTGCCCCTGGGCTAGTGTGCCCCTTTAGTCTCATTTTGTTTTATGGGCCTGTCTAATCTTTGGCTAAAGGGTGAATGTCAGGAGTGACTTCAGTACTGAGTTAAAAGAGTGTCCGGGGGCCATATTCTCAGGGTTTCTCCACTCTCTGTCAGACCTAAAAGGAAAATTTTAACCAAATAAATAATTTCTATTCTCGTAGGCAGGGGTTAAGATGGAACAAAAAGAAACGATGAAAAAAAAATTTCAAATTAAAAAAGCCCCCCATTTTCACAAAAAATGACTTCCTCTTTCCTAAAGGCAAATCAGTCTGGTCTCTGCATTGCTAAGTCTGGAGACTCATGTCTCTGTCCTACGAAGCATCTGCTCCCATCTTCTTCCCCCTTACTTTGGTTGGCTGTTTTCCCACCTTGAAGTTATGGCTGGATTGCCCTTCCTGCCCTCCTTCTCCACCTTCCAAAATGCACCCAAAACAGGTCAGACTCTCACGCCACAAACTCAAGTATGTCAGAAATAACTGCATTTAATTTTTTGTCTGCAAATTAACTTAATGTCAAGTCAGGAACCCCTCCTGCCAAGCTGACAGGAAATTGGACCTCAGGCAATATTTGCCACCTCCAGGCTGCTGGGGTTGGGCCAAGATCCCAGGGCCTCACACTCCCGAGGCATCTGGGAACTCTTTCAACCACCGGTCATCTGTCCCCTCTTACCAAAGAGGCAGTGTTTGCCCCAGACCACATAGCCCTTGACTCTGCTCCTTTCAAACCACACAAGGGGCTTCACAGATCTTCGGAGAGTTGGGAGCCCTGGGTGGGGACCCAGTTTTTCTGATACCACAGGTCCATTCCCTCTGAGGGGTCCACAGATCTCCCACTCTCCCTCCCATCCAGAATCTCCGCTTAATCTGGGAAATGCCTTTTCCCTCAAACTTGACTCTCTTCAATGGGCTTATGCTTTTGGAAGCCAAGCTGAGAATCCCTTGTCCACACTTTCTGCAAATAAGCAAGCACAAACTGCTTGACTGAATTAAAAAGAAAAAGGAATCAATGAAGCAAAGGGAGACACAGGGAGAACCACGTTATTGTCTTTAAAATGGTCTCGCCACACACGCGCACAGCACAACCAAACCGAAGATCCCTTTCCTCTGTTCATGCTTCTCCGAGGAAAATGTGGCAGCTCTTTGTGGGCTGAAGTGAGTGGGCCTGGAGTTGGGGTCTCGTGGTCCTGCTGCCTGGACCCTAGAGGGATTCAGATGCTCAGGCTGCTATAGCCATCATCACAAGAAGACCGAAGTGACCATATATGCCACAGAGGGGAGACTCAGCCAGCTCCACCTGTGGGTCACATTCTGCTCAATACTCACCCCAGTCATTAGCAGAGTTCCAGAATTGTATCATTTTTGTTAATCGATAAATATGAACAAGTAGATACTATTTATCAGTACAAATAATTTTCCCTAAAAGTATAGTTTGCAAGCAGACTTAATCTGTTTACAATTATAGGGCGTATAGTTTTATAAACCACCTTGATTTCATTGCCCTCCTCTTTGTAAAGGATCAAGTGATTACCTGGGAATCACCATCTTAGACAGACCCACATTCTCAGCAGAAAACCAACAAAAAGAAAGACTTGAGCAAGACCCCACGCACGGCAGCACTTTTCTCTTTTCCGGCAGCAAGGTGCAAGGCCAGCAGATGCTTCTCGAGGGCATGCACACTCTTTGGGGTCTGACCAACAGGTCCAAGAGTTACAAACGTCCTTAATTCCTAGGTTGACCCTATCGTTTTAGCTTTCTTTTCTGTTGTAATCTATGCGATTTGGGGACTCACTGTAAATTCTTTTCTGGAACAAGGCTGGGTGTAAGTAGATATAACGGAAACTGTGTACAACCACTGGTTTCCAGCCCTTGGGGTAGAATAATTTGGAGGAAAAAGATAAGTCAGGCTCTTCAGAAGCCAAGGTCAAAAGCAGACAGAATTCTTGCTTCCAAGGGAAAGAAGACCCATCATGAATCTGAAGAGAACAAGTCGGGTAGAGAATTAAGTCTGCACGGGAAGCCAAGATGGTTGGATAGTTGTACAATTCCACATAAGTCTTAGAAGCCTATGAAAACTGTATCATACAATATCCACTCATTGGTCCAACAAACCATTATTGATCACCTACTGTATGCCAGACACTGCTAGGAACTGGGGACCATTAATATATGAATATTCTGAAGCAAAAAAAAAAAAAGACCAACTGCAAAGATATTACCATATGCTCAGAGAACCTCATTTCTTCTCGACCTCTTGTCCCATTTTCTTCTGAGAGTGTTTAATATTGATAACAATTATAATGGATAACAACTGGTGCCTTACACAGATTATTTCACGCCATCTTCAAAACAACTCTGCAAGGTGTTACCGAGGCATTGGTGGTTCAGTGGTAGAGTTCTTGCATTCCATAAGGAAGACCTGGGTTCGATTCCCAGCCAATGGACATCAAGTGCAGCCAACACCTTTCTGTCAGCGGAGGCTTGCATGCTGCTATGATGCTGAACAGCTTTCAGTGGAGCTTCCAGACTAGGAGAAAAGGCCTGGTGATCTACTTCCAAAAGTCAGCCAATGAAAGCCCTACGGTCTGATCCATACCCCATCATGGATGGCATGGGACTGGGCAGTGTTTTGTTCCATTGTGCGTGGGGTCGCTATGAATCCGGACCAACTCCACAGCTAACAACAACAATAACAAAGTATTATCAGGTCCATTTTACAGATACTGGGGCTCAGAGAATTCAAGTAAAGCAAAAGGCAAACTGACGCTGTAGTACTCTTAACTGTGACACCATGCTCCCACTCAGCCACTCATCTCTACTATCCTACATTTTGTGTGTGTGCACCTTAAACACACATGCGCACGTGCACACATACACACTCACACATACACATCACAACTCGCTGGGCTAAATATATATGATGAATACTTGCCAAAAAATCACCTTTGAAATATCTGTCCCCTCCTTGGTATAGGAAGTCCTGGTGGCACAGTGGTTAAGAGCTTGGCTGCTAACCAAAGAGTCAGAGTTCGAATCCACCAGGCACTCCTTGGAAACACTATGGGACAGCTCTACTCTGTGCTATAGAGTCATTATGCGTCGGAATCAACTCAATGGCAACAGGTTTCCTTGGGATAGATAAAAACTTACCTATTAACACCTGAAGATGCACTTATTCCTCCCTTGAGGCAAATTCCTAATAGCTTAAACTGCCAGAAATAAACATAAAGGCTGCTGAGTTTGCCATCAGCCTGTGGATTTGGGGATCAGCCCTGAGCTCCTTAGCGGCATGCACTCACTGCTCCAGTCCAGCTCTGCCCTGGTTTTCTGAGCGGAGTCATGGCGAGGGACACTGAACACCTGGACCATTGCACTGGCATTTCCCTTGGCATCAGTGGCAAATGCTAGACTTCTTTAACTCCTGCCTGCATCACTACTTGCGTAAACATAGGATGGTCACTATCAGGCAAAGCAGGCCAGAAGCTGTCAACTTAAAACGGAAACCAAAAGTCCAATGTGTTCGGCTGCACAATATGTCATTAGGTTTTGCTTTGTGCTCAGTTACTCTAACTGAAAATGGGCGTATCGCTACTTGTGATCCCCTTTCAGAGTTTTTCTCAAGGATAATAATCCTATTAATTATTTTCAATTCCTTCATTTAAATGCTTGCATGAGGCAATCAGCATAAAGTAAGATTTCAGTGGCAAAGAATGTTATCCAGGCATTCTGATAATTAGTATTTGTCTTTTGTATAAAACTCCGTCCCCAACATAGTTCCATCTCAAAACAAGCACGGTCTAGGCTCATGTCTTTTCTGCTGTCAGCATTCACCAACGTTGCTGTTGCGTTTGCATTAGGTCCAAGGAAAATGTCTTTTCTGAGTTAGGATAAAGGCCCTGTTGGCAATATTCTGCTTCCTGCCCGCACTGTACTATTACAGGGGCTTGGTATACACTCTTGGCTCTGAATACACTCTCCTGTGTATGTAGAGATGATGCTACGGAGTTGAAAATGTGCGTGGAGTCGTCTAGCCCTGTGAGGGGTGCTACAGCAGTCAGCTCCCACTCTGGCTTTGGAATTACTTCCTCCACCGTTGCATCCCAACCCATGCGTTGCATTCCAGCTCTACAGTTCAGAGTGACTGCATAGTTCACAAATCAGCAAGGATCCAAAGGAGTCACTTCCCTGTTACTCAAGCATTGCCTCCCTTACAGCCTCTACGACACAGCGTGTGACTAACAGACACTGTCACAGGCCAACGCTGAGTTTTAACTCTTGACTGTCTCGATTTCTGAATTCCCAGGGAATGCTTTTTTCTAACCCACTTTGATCTGCATCTACTATTTGTCTCCAAATCAGATGCAAGCTGGTACTTTTTGCTTGCATGCCAAGAGGGGGTAAACAGATTTAAATGATTTGAGATCAAAAGTATAAATCTTCAGAGCCTGATATTCTAGACAGCGATGGAAGAGCTGTGTGTCTTTGGAAGTGGGTGCAAAGAATAACGGTTCTTCTAGTGGTATCGGACACATGGCTTCACAGAGGAAAAACTGCATCAGCTTTAAAACCTTTGAAAATGTAGGTCAGAATGCGTGTAAGTTTTATGACTAAGAATAAAGGCTTCTCTGCCATTAAAACAAAATGACTGGCCAATCTAATGGCTTCCAGAGAATAATATTTAATAGAAGGGTTCAGGCAACTCCTTTTCCTCCTCCACAGCACTGTCAGGACAATGTTAATGCAGCTAGGACAGGCTGAGTCTTAGGAGAGAGTGAGGTCCTGTGCTGTGACATGCACAGAGCCTCACATATGCACGCATTAGCAGGAAAGACGTGCTCCTGGGCTCCCACCTCCCCAAGTACTGGGAATGAGTCAGAGTCTCATATCTCACTGGTAACAGTCATGAAATTCCGAAGCAGATAGGTATTTTGTTGAGCAGGGGTATTTTAATCACAGCTTAGTTCTTTATGCTATCCACTGATTTCCCTAAATCTAAATCTGTTCACCCCTAAATCTAATTTCCACTTAGACCTTGGAAGCAAAATGAAGCAGAGATACTCTTAGCAGGCGCTGCACTGAAGGGCTTAGGGAAGCTGAACAGATTCAGGCAGTAGCCGCCATTAAAATAATGGCCACGAGAGGCCTACTTCAGCTTCATCACATGGCACCACACACTATAAATTCGAGTTTTTACTTCTCATTTAAAACCCAAGCCATAGCCTTGCATGGAGAAAATCTCCAGTATCCTGTCTTTTCAATGACCCCATTATTCCTTCTTCTGTCTTACCTCACCTAGCAAGTCTTAGGTTCTACAGAAAGTGATGAGGATGTAATGCTTGACGCCTTGGGGTTCCTTTAACTCTCCCCTCTCTTGCACAACATGTTTTCATGGTTTGAAATTTCCAGTTTTGATTCTTAAGAGTACTTTCTGTGTCTCCTTTTAAAGCACCTCTTGTTCTGAAGGAGGATCATGGAAGGGTCCTCCTGAAACCCCCAGGAAAGATCTGGTGGAATCTGGAGGCTTCAGGCACATGTACACTCGCTTCTCTGAATAAAGAATTATCCTGTTTTTATGGACTAAGAGAACAGAGCCTTCTGACTTCCAGAAGATAGCTTCAGGGGAAACTGTATTTGTGTGAAGCTGAAACCTGAAAGTTCTTCCTTGGCAGTGAAAGATAAGTCATTATTGACAGAGAAGTCATATGTTGGACCACGAATTTCTCAACTCCCTATTTCTACCTGGGTCTTTTTACGGTACTTCTCTTAACGGCTCTTCGTTAAAACTGAACAAATATGTTTTCCATCATGATGAGATGCCTCTGGGGTCAGACCCTGAAGATTTCTTCCTCGCTTTTCCAGTGTTTCAGTAGAGGTAAAGACATTATAATGCAGAAAGGTTTGTGTGCGGGGAGGTAGGAGACCCAGCGGAGAGGCTGTGAGTCAGAAGACCTATTTGCATCCAATGCCTTAAAGGATCTCCTTGAGGGTTCTTGAGCTGAGAGAGAAGCAGCATTCATTGTGGTGGTGTTGTTGTTAGGTGCCGTTGAGTTGGTTCTGACTCATAGTGACCCTACGTACAACAGAATGAAACACTGCCCAGTCTTGCGCCATCCTCACGATCATTGCTATGTTTGAGCGCATCGTTGCAGCCACTGTGTCAATCCATCTCGTTGGGCATTCTTTGGAGCTATGTTATTTAGGCAGTTGATTTCTGTAACAAGCTTGTTGTTGTGGTCTCAGACCAAAGACACCAACAACCAAAAAACCAATAACATAAAAGCCAAGTTTAAACTGGCAACTAATTTCAAAGAAATGGAAAAGACGGTGCTTTATTAGCCTCTGTTCCTCAGGAAAAAAGCTTCCTTTTCTTGCATAAGAGCTCTGTTCAATCAGATAGGCCTTCCAATAGATGCAAACTCACCATGGAGAACTCTGTGCATGGAACTTCCTGCAGTGGAACCCCTCTGGGGTCTCTCCCCTGGAAAATGTTAATTGCCAATACAGAATCTTTTTCCTGTTAATAATACTAGTCATGTGCATTTGCCTTTATATTTAAACCTGCTAAACTAAAAAAAAAAAAAAAAAATCTTCTCTATAAGAGTATGACAAAAGGTAAATTAATCATGTTAAAAGCTGTTCATTTTTCTATCTGGATACTCAACTGCCATTAAAAACTTTGCATCAGATTTGACCTTTTCATATTTCTTTAACCCAAGAGACTTCAACTGTCACCATTATAATCTTTAGAGCTGATGATCTCATCCGAGTTGCTATGCATCAGCACAGTTAGCTCCCATTATTCTAATAAATAGGAATCTTAAAAAAATGTTTCACAGCAGTTTTTTAAAGATTGGCTCAAAATATTAAAAAGAATTTTTTTTTCCCTGATAAAACAGTGATCATGGCCATGATGGAATGCAAACAAAAGGAGACTCCAACTATTCTGTACTGAAAGGTCTACAGCTTTACTTGGAATTGTATGCAGCGCTAGATGACTGAAAGCAGATGCAGTCATCTTACGGAGGGTTAAAATGAGAGTCCTAATTACCGCTGGGAATCAGAAAGGGAAATGTAGGAGAAAAGAACCGGAACCATCTTGGAAATGAGGAAGCCGAGTTGTAGCAACGGTTTTCAAGTACCGGCAGCCTTAGGAGGCAGGAAATCATACACAGCTAGCTCATATTCATCTCAATCGAGAACAGGTCAAGAAGCTTCAAACGCAGCTTTAAAAGGACCCCAGTGGGTGGCAAGAAGGAAGTTTGTAATGGTGAAATAGTTTTTGATTCTTGGATGCTTCAGCAGCAGAACTGTCAGGCCAGGTGAGCAGGTGTGAAACCAGAATGGGGAGGAGTCTCCCCTTCCCAGGTGTCAACCGGCCGTTGGGGACTTCAGGCTTGTCACTGTGTGCCCCCTGCCTCACCGCTGTGCCATGGGTTTCCTACCACTCCATCTGCTCTCTTCCGTTTCTCTCTGACTGGACTGTTAGCCGAGAATTCTAAAAGTCCCTACTTTTTTGCTTCCTCTGAGGATTTGAGAACCTAATAAATAACTGATTCTTAGAACGAAGAGCCACTTTTTTTCCTGACTGCTGGGAAAGGAGATTACACATTATTTCTTCTGGGGGCTTTACAAGTAGTTGCCACACAGTGCAAACTGTAAGGGAAAAACAGGGCAGATTTCTCACGAGTGCTGGGCCAGCTGGCCTGTGTGAGTGCCTCTGAGTCCTCCTAGCTGTCAGTTCCAAGGAGAAACTCACTGCTGGGTTTCTGTTTTGGTTTCCAGCGCGCGTAGCTGAAAGTCAGCCTGCAATGAGGATTTTTCAACATATTTTGATTCTGACTTTCAGGAGCAAGCTGTCAGCCTAATCTCTTTTAGAGACTGGGACGCTAAGCACACTGTCATCCAGAAGTTAATTTACATCCAGCTTTGGAGCATGTACAAGTAAGACAGCAGCCGTGGGAACACTTCGGGGTCCTCGAGGCTCTGTGTGAGGCAGAGAAAGCTGGTCTGCCCCCTCTGTGCACAACACAGCTTTGCTGCTTCTTGAGATACGAGCTTGAGCTGTCGACCGTGCTTGTGTGGAGAAGGGAATTGTCCAGAACCAAACAAGAAGACTTCCATGCACTGTGCTTCTGTCCGGCGTTGAAAAATGGGGTCTAACAGAGAACCTGCGATGTGGAAGCTAAAGGAGTGTAAGGAACTCTGCCCATGGAGTCAGGAGACCTGAGTTGAGTCTCTGGCCCTCTCATCAGCTCCCTGAGTGAATCTCATCAAGGAGCTGAGCATTCTGTATAAAGTAATGAACCATACGACACCTCACGTTCTCCCAGTGTTCACGCCCTGCGGCAAACTCACTCATTTCTAATGATTACACGTTATTAATAATTCCCCGTCCTGAAATGGAAATGTAAGACTTTTGCCTTAGATTCTTCACCCTTTATCACCTTTCCTAATTGTGAAAAGGGTAGGAAAATGGTGAGAAAAAATGTTCTTTAAGCATACAACATGGTTAATTTGCAACATCAAATCTTTTTTTATTATGTCGAATGGCTATTTATCTGACTGGCTTTGAAATTCTCAAAGGAAAAGCATGAATTGTGCCTGTGAATTTAATTCTTCTCATAAAGGGGTTCCCCACTTCAAGGGTATTTTTCAGAAATAGTCAAAGAAATTAAGGGTCCTTCCTATATTTTGGAAACACTGGTGGCATAGTGGTTAAGAGTTCGGTTGCTAACCAAAAGGGTGGCAGTTCGAATCCACCAGGCACTTCTTGGAGACCCTATGGGGCAGTTCTACTTTGCCTTACAGGGTCACTATGAGTCAGAATTGACTTGACAGCAACAGGTTTTCCTATAGTTTGATCAGATTCACTAGATTCTAATCTCATACAATTCATGAATTGATATATTAATGATAGACTATTAACGAATTTGAAAAATTGAAGTGAAATTTATGAATCGGATTTCCCTTTTGCATGTGATTTTTTTTGTCCTTCTCTCAGAACATTTTCCAAATTGCCACGAGTTAAAATGTTTGCAGAACCTTCTTTTAAAAAGAATTTCTGAAGAGGGTGGTTGAGTGGACTTGGGTTTAGGGCTCCACCCACCTGTACCTGTGACAGCAAACTGAAGGCTGCAGCTGGAGGATGAGCCACTGCTGGAGACTCCTCCCTCCTTGGATCCCCAGTACTTAGCATCTCTCTCATTCTTTCTCTCTCTCTCACACACATTCCCAGAGTCATGGAACTAGAGCAGAGCTTCCCTAACAACTTCCGGCAGGCTCCCTCCCCTCCTACCATTTTCTCACCATCCCATGGATGCCAGACTTCTGATGTGCCTTGCAGAGGTGGAATAAAGTCTATGAGATTGAATCAGCAACTACTTTTTAGGAAGGCGCCTCCACCTCCCCATCCTCAGCATTTTGCTTTGAGGCAGAAAGGAAAGCCCACACCTATGGGTGGCAGTGGAAATGACAAGAGGTTTTTGCCCAAAAAAATAATAATCTGGCATTTTAAATAACCAAGCTGTTCTCTTCGCTGGGCTAAAATCAAATACTTCTATTTGCTACATGGCCACAGAACTGCCTATTTTCCTCTTGCTCGTCTTCAGCCCACCTATTTCCTCCCACTTTTCCCCGCGCGGAGGCTCACACATACACAACTCTCGGCTCCTTTTACGTAATCAACTGACAAGATCGATCTTTCATTTCGATTGCTTTGATTCAAAATCTGCCCACCATTCGTGGGAGGTGAAGCACGGTGGATGAGACGTGTGCTTACCAAAGAGGCTGAGAGAGGCATGCCATGGAAAGGCATCTGGTCTGAGGCTCTTGTATGGGGGGTTTTGAACTGGTTTGAACCCCTGCTGAGAATTCGCATTTCTAACAAGCTCCCAGGCAATGCTATTGCTGCTGGTTAGGGACCAGTTCTGAGAACCATTAGTAGAGCAATGGGTCTCAAAATTTATTATACCTAAGAATCACCTGGGGTCTTGTTAAACTGTAGAATCTGATTCAGTATATCTGGGATGGAAATGCAAATTCTCAGCAGGGGTTTGAACCAGAATGAACCAGTCTGAAGCCCTGGTTCTATGTAGTCTTGATTCTCCATAGGAAAACAGAGCATGCTATGGAATTCAACAGAAATGATCTTATTTCAAACATATAATTCTTAAAAATTTTTTGGAACAACTTCCAGATTAATCCTTTCTTAACAGAATGCTGTAACCAGACACACACAGTCAAAAATCCTTAATGGTTCCCCCACTGCTGATGCTCACCTTATGACTAAGGGGCGTACCCTGGCCTCCAAGGTGCCATAATCAGATCCCTCTTTACCTTGACAAGATTCTCTCTTCCCACTTCCCCACACAAACCCTCTGGACCAGTCCCTTACTTCTTGAACACTCCATGCACAGTCTTTGGGTCTCGATGCTTCCCTTGCTGCAGTCTGTGCTCCTCCTCCCCTCAACACCCAGCTTCATCCACCTTTCCCATGAAACCACTTCCTGACTCCCACCTGTAAAAAAACCAAACCCGCTGCCGTCGAGTAAATTCCGACTCACAGCAACCCTATAGGACAGAGCAGAACTGCCCCACAGGGTTTCCAAGGAGTGGCTGGTGAATTTGAACTGCCAACCTTTTGGTTAGCAACAGAGCTCTTAACCACTGCGCCACCAGGGCTCCATCTGACTTGCAGAGCCCCTGGTAGATGATGGATCCTCAAACCTGCCACACTAAATGGTAAACTTTTTTTTTTTTTTTTGCTTGCTTGCTTCTGATCCAGCACTAGAGTTTTATTTTTACTTGGCATTTAAATGGGCTATTTAGACAAAACTAATCATCTCGATGTTTTCTTTCGTTGAATCATATTAAGGGGGAGCCAGGAAGTTTCATATTGTTTTCACATCAAGGAGCCATTATCAGAACAGAGTTCCTTGGTAATGGTGGGCCCTGTCCTGACTGAAACTTTAATTATGACAATTGTGCACAAGGAGCCGGGAAAAGGACCAGGCAGTGACCACATGCACTCCCGCGGTGGGGAAATGAGGCAGGCGTGCAATACACCTGAGGAGAAGGTATCCATTCAAATGACTCAAAACTGCTATCCCCAGCACTTGGCACGGTGTCCCATACACGCAGTCATTCGTTTTCAAAGCATTTATTGGGTAGCTATTATGTGCCCTGCGCTAGTTAGAGTCTGGGGTTACACAGACGGATCAGGTCCAGACTTTGAGCTGTTCACGTATAGTGGGAAGACACAGATTAAGTGGATGACGGCACCACAGGGCAATCATTCCCACAACAGAAGAACAGGGGCCGTTAAGGCATTAGAGAGCAAGTATGCAGTGTGATGTGGGGTGGATGCAGGGGAGGTTTCACAGAGACGGGGATGCTAAAGTTGGGTGTTGGAAGATGCATAGTAGTTTGATGGACTGATCAAGAGAAGCAGGAGAATTCCCGGGTAGAGGGACTAGCATGGAAGATGAGGCAAGAAACAAGAGGGGACAGAGTTCTGCACGCGGTTCTCTCTCTAGTAGTTCCTGACCATAAGGCATGAGGCGGAAGGGAGTAGGAGAACAGAGTGGTAGCTGGAAAGGGTGATGTAAGTCAGACTATGAGGGTCTGGCTAACGTGAAGCTACTGAGCTATTGAGTGCCATTAAAGGAATCTGGGGATAATGTCATAATCTGAAGACGTCCAGTAAGTGTTAAAAATAATGATGAGGACAACCCAAATGTCCTTCAATGGATGAATGGTTAAATAAACTGTGGTACGCCCATACCATGGAATACTACTCAGCAATACAAAGAAACAAACTATTGACCAATGTAACAGCTTGAATGATCTCCAAGGAATTACGCTGAGTGGGAAAAAAAAAAAGCCAATCCCCAAAGGTTACGTAATCTATGATTGCATTTAGATAACATTCTCCAAATAACAAAATTATATAGATGGAGAACAAATGTTGTCAAGAGTCAGGGATTGGGGACAGGGATGGGTGTGGCTAGAAAGGAGTAGCAGACGGAGCCTTGTGGTGCTGGAATAATTCTGTATCTTGATTGTGGTGGTGGTGGTTACAAAAATCTATAATGTGATAAAATTGTACAGGCACACACACCCAAGTGAATACAAGCATAACTGGTGAATTCTGAATAAGCTCTGCACCAATGTCAATTTGCTGGTTTTGATACTGTGCCACAGTTATACAAGATGCATAAAACTGGATTATGGGTACATGCAAACTCTATGGATTTTTTTTTAATTCCTGTGAATCTATAATTATTTCAAAATAAGCTTAAAAATAAGGATGACAAAGATGGTAAAGTGTGGCTAACCTATAAAATGAAAGGAAAAAAAGTTTTTTTAAGAGGGATTTAAAGATCATTGTTCAGACAATATTGCTTCTTATCAAGGATTCTCTGAAGAATTTCCAGGCATGTTTTATGTAACTATACAGCACAAAAGGAGCCCTAGTGGCTCAGTGGTTAAAGTGTCCGACCGCTAACCGGAAGGTTGGTGGTTCGAAACCACCAGCGGCTCCGTGGGAGAAAGCTGTGACAGTCTGCTTCCAGAAAGATTTACAGCCTTGGAAGCCCTATAGGGTCACTATGAGTCAGAATCAACTTGATGGTAGTGGGTTTGGTTTTTTTGTTTTTGTTTTTGTTTTTGGATACAGCATAAGGTTTATGTTGGCGTGAATGTATATATTCCAAATTTTTTTTCAATGTGACTGGATCCATCAATATTCAAACTGTTTTAGAACTAAAGTGACAACTTAAAAATGGGGTGGGTAGTTATCAGTTCAAATGTACTAAATTCTGAATGTCAAAAGCACTGCGACCATGTAAAACACCAGTAGTCGGGTCATTCCAAAAAGGTGAATAAGATAAACAAACACAACTAACAAAACTGGCCCGCTGGTCTGAGTGATTTGACCTTCTTAGGATGAAAGGTTCGTGTATGTACCTACATCTACAATGCATACATCTATAACGTATGGTTGCAGAGTGCATGCCAAACTCTAACATGATGTGATCAACCCTGAAATTAGAAACCCAAGAAAAATTAAAACAAAGAAATGCTTGTGCATTAACAAAGCACAACTGTAAAAACTCTAAGAAGCTGAATAGCGCTTTATTATTTGCCTACAGGATAGTTCCCAGGATAAACAACAGGTGGGAGCCTGTTCTTCTGGGCTAACACCAGCATTTGAACAGTATTAGTCTAGGTTTTTTTTTTTTAGCCTTGAAACAGTAGCCAATTTTATGCAAGAGTCTTGCACAATGTAAAGGCAACGTTGAGCATTTTATTCTTTCAGAATTCAAATGCTTTGCACAATCATACATTAATCCCTTCTAAGACCCCACATTCATGGGTTCCTGATGAATGGAGAGTAACCTTGGGCTATAATTTTAGTAGGGCTTTAAAAATTACAAGGCGTTATTTGAGTAGAAGGCATTCTACTCAGTTATTGGGGTTTTAAGTGGGTCCTCGGCTGCCAGGTAGAACCTGAACAGCAGAGTTGGAACCTGAAAGAGGCCCTTGAGATAGCAAAGTGGGTAGCAGACATGGAGGAGCACAACTGCTCATGTCCCGGGATGCAACGATTGAGGCCGGAACTGAAGTGGAAGCAGACACAGTATCTTCAAAATGGCTAAACTAAATTGGCCTAGACGTGACTATTACCCCCCAGACCACAGCCTTCATAAGAATGTGCCACAATAGATACTTCTATTATTTATTTGTTTTCTTGTTTATGGTCTGTTTACCCAACTTGAACGCAAGTCTCAAACCTCGCCTGGTTTCTGCATCTTGTGTGCCCAGTTCTAGCTGGGTTTCTGGTTAATTAATATTTGTTAACTAAATGAATGCTTCTTCACTCTGTAACACTGGCTTTTGACAATGTTTAAGTGGTAGACATTTTTGGGACTCTGATAAAAGCTATGAACCCTCTCCTCAGAAAAACCCACAAAAAGACAGTATTTTACATATAATTTCAGGCAGTTTGATCTTCTAGGAGCTCATGGATCCCAGATTAAGCTCTGCTTATAGAAACCATTTTCAAGGATGAGAATGTTATTACAGCCACAATTAGCTGCTAACTTTCCATTCTGGCTTCTCCGTTCTCCAGCTTGTTCACCCACACCAATTACTTCCCCCATTCTATAGCATTATTTTATTTTAATTTTTGCTATTTTCCATCAATAATAAACAGTCCATATATTCACATTATATTTTAGAGCTATTAATGCCAAAGAAAAGAATAATTTGGCTAATAAAAAATATTTCTGTAATTTTCGGCAAACTGTATAGTCTCTCTCTCTCCAACCCTAAAAATGCAGAAGTATGCATTTGGCATAATTTCATCATCTCTTTCATAAAGGTTACTCTGAGCATTGAAAGACAGAGGGGTAAACAGACTCACACGCACACAAAACCACCTGCTCTGGAGGGCTGCAGAATAATAGAGGGAGTGGGGAAGAGGGATCTTGCTGAGCTACCATAAACAACAGATACCTTCAAGTATACTTAAGACCCCAGATGGCTAACTATTTGTCAGAGAAGAGCTGCCCTTAGCTGCCAGTAACAAATGATGCTCAAGCGAATCTTTCTAGCTCACCGAGCTTTTTAAAGAACATAGAACCAGTGACCGTCGGAGCCGAGCTGAGCTGCGAGTATTACCGGTGAAGCCTTCGTGGAAAGCTGGCTTCTGCAAGCCCTCCCAAAACCAAACTCTTGCAACACAATGATCCACAAGCAATTGTGAAACTCACCCCCCAAAATGAGGGGTGTTAGCTATTTATTTATCTATTCTGGTTTACAAAAAGAGAGCTCAGCATGGTGCTGAAATGTGGGAGGCCACAACAGAAAGCCGCCTGTGCCCTGTCTCAGGCCTGCAGTGTCCCCTCGCCGGGCCATGGCCAGGCAGCAGCTCAGCGTCTCCTGCAGAGATGCAGTGCACACGAGGCAGCAGCTGGGTGTGTGCCATGCCACCAACAGAACACAAGGCCGAGGCACTGCAGACTGCAGTCTCGTTTAGAGGCCTGTCACAGTGTGGCCCCGGACTCCAGCACAGGACCATCAGGAAAAGCAGAGGTGCTCACACTGCTGACACTTCAGCCAGTTGACTAGAGTCAGTTGCCGGAATTTGCACTGCAGCTGGGGCAAAGAGCTTTGGCTTTGCTTTTTCCCACTCAGGGGCTTTTTTCCTTAATGGCGCTCAAACATACATCCAAACGATAGTGCTGAACTTTTTTGCAACGGGAAGCTTTCCCGTCAGTCTGCAAAGAACTTTTTTCAAGGGCAACTTTAATAGAAATTGGTTTAAATGTTTATTTCAGAAACCCCGCATGGTCAACACAAAGTCTGAGGTGTGCATGATTTCAATTGTAAAAGTGCCTTCTATCCTAAAACCTGGTCCCTGACAAAGACAAACCAAAAAAAAAACCCATTGCCATCGAGCCAATTCCATGTCATAGTGACCCTACAGGACAGAGCAGAACTTCCCCATATGGCTTCCAAGGCTGAAACCTTTGTGGAAGCAGACTGCCACATCTTTCTCCCAAGGAGCGGCTAGTGGGTTCCAACCGGCAGACCTTTCGGTTAGCAGCCAAGCACTTTAACCTCTGAGCCACCAGGGCTTCTTTGACAAAGACAAGAGACGGTTAAATGTGAATAATTGACAAAATCACATCTGCAAACTGGAGTAATCAAAGCCTTTGGAAGATGCACCTTCCTCTTCTCTACATCCTCAAACACTTTTAGAAACTAGAAGCACAGAAGCTTAGAAGAATTAAAATCAGGAAGGGCTAGTACAAAGCAGATCTAATGCGGAGGCAGGAGCCACACAACTGAACAATGAAATTTTCTCTTTATCAAATCCAAGTCATTCCCTATTAGGGAGAGCATCGGTTATTAAGAGGAATATTCCCAACTATGGAAAACAGCACAGAAGAAGGAGTTGAAAAATTCCTGAGGAGACGAGTGGCATCCCAACAACTGACTTATTCTCCGTAGTTCACAATCACGTCTACATCCTATCTCAAGCGCTAATTGCTATCTAAAGCATGGCAACGTTCCATCCAATTTACCATTACAGGCATTTCCTCTTCCAACAAAACTTCCTTAAAAGATTTGGATAGCAATCATCACCTTGGTCTTTCAAACAATAAACAGGAGTGCAATACAAAATCAGAAACTATTTTTGACAGCATACCCACAGAAACTACAGTCTGTACCATAAAGTAGGACAAATACATTTGCTGTTGAAAAACCACCCTGATCCAAACACCAGTTTCCAGCAGTTGTGGGCTGCATTTTCCACGGTTCCTAAGGTGTTCACGGCACTTCAGAATATACAAAACGGGCCACATTTTTAAAAATCTTGACTCCACACACACATACACAGCCTTGGGGTTTTCCACCTTCCTAAGGAGCTATTTTAGAAACACCTGAGAATTCTAAATTAAGCAACCCACCACCGAATAAGTCCCTTTCATAACCGATGAGCTGTCTCCACTGCCCCTGTACCAGGACACGGAAATGGGGCAGAGGCCTCTGACATCCATACCTATATTTCATGCCAGTCTGCTTGGCGGTGGACTCTTTGAGAGAAATGGGGTGTTGAGGGGTGAAGGTCCCCAGGCTGCGCGCGATGATAGCGACCGTGCGGAATCGGGCCCGGGCTGCGTTCACCACATTGGGGGCGGTGGAGCTCTGCTTGCTCAGAAGTCGGTCCTCACCATTCCGACTCTTCAAATTGTGCTCTGTGCAGGCTATGGAGACTTGCATTGCTTCCCCGGGCAGCGCGCGGTCCCCCTGAGACCCCCAGAACACAGGCAACCACAGAGGTTGAGCAGTGGGGGTTCTGCTGGGGGGAATCCACTCGACGGCAGTGGGTTTGGTTTGCGTTTGCTCCCCCTCGCTGGGGGTGCCGTCCGAGGAGTCCTCGCGGCTGACTTCAGAGCCCGCGAAGTGGCAGGAGTGGCCGCGGTGCAGGACGGAGTCCCGGGGACCCAGAGAAGTCAACAGCCAGTCCTGAAGTTGTCACAGCGGCTGGAAAGCAGATCAGCCTCGCCAGTCTTCCCGGGCAGCAATCTCTGGTGATCAAACAGCCAAACGCTTGCAATCGGGAGGCTTTTGCAGACGCCCAGAGCTGAGCATCGGCGATGAGTGCGCGCAGCCCCGCCAGCCCGTCCGCGGTGTCTGAATGCGGACTGGCCTCTGGACGGTGGCTCAGCTCCGCGCAGGCAGACCGCAGGATGCGCCTCGGCGCCCTCGGGACCGCAGGCAGAAGGCTGAACGCGCGCCCAGCATCCCCACAAGCAGCTAGTCACGAGCCGCTCTCCGGCGACGTGTGGTCTCCATCCACTCGGGCGACCAGCTCCCTCCCTGCCCTTCTCGGGGAGGACGCAGGGCTCCTCAGGACCCCTCCCCGCTCATTCTAGCCCGGCGAGGGGTGCTGAGCCCGCGCTGGCACGGTTTTGCAGCCGCACGGCGGCGCGGGCAGGTCCCTTTAAGAAGCTCCGTGCCTTTGTGTGCGATGGGAAGGCAAGGATCACTCTCACCGGACTGGCAGTACGAGAATCAGTCGGAAGGGCTGTTCAGTAAATGGGGGCTCAGCTCACTCAGACCAAATCCCGCCGCAGCACAACAGTTGGAACGGGTGGGGGCGAGGCAGAATGAGGGTGCGTCTGCCGCGGAGCTTGCGGCTGGATTCGCACGTGAACACTGCGAGCGGCTTGGTGAAATGCGGCTTGAAATCCCTATTGTTAGCCTCGTCAGGGTTGTTCCCCTTGCGCGGTATTTCTTGAGCAGCTAAGTTTGAAGTTTCCTGAAAAGCCACAGTGCAGACTCTTTGGAGTCAAGTCTGCAAACTTGCGGCCAGGGTGTGGACAGAGATGGGGGGATGCAGTAATCACCCCGCTCAGAACGCGCTGCCCCAGGTGAAAAGGAGGTGGACATCAACTCTCAGGAGGATCCAGGCAGGTGGCTGCACCTGCTCACACTGCCCACTGTCCATCTGCAGCTGACTGGTGAACGTAAGCATGATTCCGCGGGGAAAGAGGGGGCAGCAAGACATCCCTGTCCACTCCGAACCCACTGAGGCAGGGCACACTGCCTGGTTCCCGACACGTGCGAAGCACCTGTTCAATAAATGTGGTTGAGCCAAATGAAGCCCCAACTGGCGGATGAAAAATTGATACCTATGTTTGAAATGCAAGGAAACCAAATCCCTCTCATAGCTTTACTTACAATTAAATCATGGTTCATGCAAAATCAGTTTTCTCACTGGGGTTCCCATTAGATACTACTGTCAAGCAAAAGGAAACAGCATCCTAAACAACAATATTTGTGAGCACCATCTCGGAACTAAGCAATGGAGATAAACATGGAGAAAAAAGGAAGGATTGTCCCTCTCCTCAAAGAACTGACAATGTGGGTGGGAAGAACAAAGCTTTCGGTCTTAAAGGGGCTGGTTAATGCCAGCAGGCACACTACCACGTGCTCAAATAGTACAGATACTACCTGCACTCGAGTGAAGCAGGGGAGAGGTTACAGGAGCTGGAGAAAGGTCTTCATTTTGATTCATTCCACACGCTTGGTTAAAACTCTTTCATTACCACATTTTTTCTCCTTAATTTTTTTTTTTTTTTGATAGCATGTGTTTTCAGTATTGGAATGCATGCTTACTAATTGAGTGTGTTTAAATTTTTGGTTGGCAATATGGATTTAGAGAAATATGACCTGATAATACAAGCCACCAATGAGGTGAGTGGCATTCTGGTGCCACTGCTCTGTGGCGTGACAATATACTAATGAGGGCTAGACAGATAACTGATTGAGGGCGCCTTTCCATTAGGTTACATGGGGAACCTCTGATTTTCCACATGACACAGAAAAACCAAAACAAACCCATCAGGGCTCCCAAACTATCACACAGGAAAGCCATACTTATGCTTGCAAGCCTTATCTCACAGAAATAAAGGGGGAAAAGGCAAAAGTTGACAAAACTAACACATCCAGGAAGCGTCACCTAATAGAATGCTCAGCAATGAGGCTCCACGCAGAGCTTCACACATTTCGAAAGGGACCTGCCTTGACAATAGATGCACTAGAACCGGAATAACGTCCTACCTATGAGGCCCAGAGGCATAAAAACCGGCTGGTATACCACGAATCCAACAGTAAGGAAAGAGTTATCCGGACTCTGTGCTTGTTACTAGGGTACAAAGATGGCTGGACCCTCAAGGAGCTCATGGAGGGGCAGTGGGGTGTGTGTGTTGGGGGTGGCAGCCCTCACAGGGAGATGGGACTTGGCTTGGGCCATGAAGAGTGGGACAAATTTGATTAGCAGAAAAGGAGGGAGGCAGTCATTCACCCCTGGGGTTTGCAGGTGTGGGAAGAACATGAACTCCAGTTGTGTCTGTTCTTGCTGTGAGGTGCCGTTGAGTCAGTTCCAACTCATACCAACCCTACAAGACAGAGTAGAACTGCCCCACAGGGTTTCCAAAGAGCAGCTGGTGGATTTGAACTGCCAACCTTTTGGTTAGCAGCCAAGGTCTTTAACCTACTACACCACCAGGGCTCCATGATAAAAAATCGCTGGTCTGACCACTTCTTCTCAACCAAATTAAGATGGAAGAATGAATTTTCCAAGCAGAAGAGGTGCCTGTTTTGAATTCTATTCTAGACATTTTATAACCTGCAGATAAGGTTTAAATCATGCTGTGGAATCTCACCTTTTACCCTCTACATCCTTGAAAAAGAAATGCACTGTCTGTCCTCAATGGCTGGGATGTAGCTAGGACAGGATAAAGAGGTAGAAAGGGGCAGAACCTAGGATGCCTTCTTTGGACCCTCAAATTCCCAGCTCCAAGGAAAGGGATGGTGATGCACAGCTTTCCCGGGAGTAAACAGCAGTGGGCAGGGAGAAAGCAGATCATTAGAACTTATTTTTTCACACTAGGCCTGCTCGTGGGAGATGATCAGTGTGAATCAGAAAAGAAGCAAACGTGAGAAGAGCAAGAGGTGGGAGGAATCAGAAGGCGCAGCACAAGAAGGGGAAATAAAGCCGCCTGGGGGGGGAGACAGAGGGCGGTGGCAGCCAGGCAACCGGAGCGGCCAGCGACTTCAGCTGGGGCACAGGCTGGGGAGGAGGAGCGGGGGGAGCGGGGAAGGTGGCTGAGCGCTGAGGTGAGAGTGCCGCCAAGTCCACCTCCACTGGGAGGAGGGAGAGCGTGGAGGGTGGGGGAGGCCTAGACTGTCTGCTGTTAGCCGAAGTGGCTTTCAGGTTCATTGTGAATTAGCAGAGCAACGCCTGACAGCACAGCTAAAATCAGAACGGGGAATGGCTTATCAGAATAAAACATGCAAGGCAGCGCGCCTCTGAGTCACCTTTTATCCCCCACAGGACCAAGCAGAGTGCCTCATGGGGAGCAGGCCCTCACTCTATAAATAATTGAGAGACGGAGATAAGGAAGCAAAGGAAGGAGGGAGGGAAGGAGGAGATTGGGTAGAAGGTAGGTGTATGGGAGGATGCCAGATTCTTGGATAAACTTGAGTCTTTTAAAAAGCCTGCCCGTTCTAGTCTAGCACAGGCCGCTCACTTACAGGAGTGAATAACTGCCCCACATACACATCTGCACCTCTGTGTGGAGACGCGTCCAGCCTTTAGTCCCTGCCTCAGAGAGGATCAAAGGCCTGAGGCCAGGCCAACGCTCACAGTGCAAGGCTCTTTCTTGCTGATCGCAGTGCCCCACTTCAGATCTGACGCCTCTCTGGCACTCTGAGAACCATCCAGTGGTCTGGTGTCTGTCCCTAACCGTGCCCACCCTTCCTGGCATTAACGGAGCAGTCGGTCTCAGGAACTGGAAATCAGATAACAGTTGGCTGTGAAAAGCTCAATCCTAACGAGTCTGTGCTAACAGGCCAGATGCTAATTAAGCTGGGAAATTAGATTTGGAATCCGTATCCTTTCATTGTTGCACAAAAGGATTTGGAGGATTTCTCACTGTTAACACTTCAGGTTTAAATATGACCCATAGATATAGATAGCTTGGATTACAGTATGGATTACACTTCAACCTAAAGAAAACAAAAATCCTCACAATTGGACCACTAAGCAACATCATGATAAACAGAGAAAATACTGAAGTTGCCAAGGATTTCATTTTACTTGGATCCACAATCAATGCCCATGGAAGTCGTAGTCAAGAAATCCAACAACACATTGCATTGGGCAAATCTGCTGCAAAAGACCTCTTGAAAGTGTTAAAAAGCAAAGAGGTCACCTTGAGGACTAAGATGTGCTTTACCCAAGCCATGGTATTTTCACTTGCTTCATATGCATGTGAAACCTGGACAATGAATAAGGAAGACCAAAGAAGAATTGATGCATTTGAATTACGTGTTGGCAAAGAATGTTGAGTATACCATAGATTGCCAGAAGAACAAATAAATCTCTCCTGGAAGAAGTACAGCCAGAATGCTCCTTAGAAGCCAGGATGGTGAGACTTCGTCTCAGGTACTTTGGACGTGTTATCAGGAGGAACCAGTCCCTAGAAAAGGACATCATGCTTGGTAAAGTAGAGGGTCAGTGAAAAAGAGGAGGACCCACAATAAAATGGATTGACTAAGCGGCTGCAACAACAGGGCTCAAACATAGCAATGAGTGTTTCATTTCTGTTGTATATAGGCTTGCTGTGAGTTGGAACCAACTCGACAGCACCTAACAACAACAACAACATCCTATCACTGTCACACAAAAGAATTTGGAAGATTTCTCACTGTTAACACCTCAGATTTAAATATGACTGTCTTAGTCATCTAGTGCTGCTATAACAGAAAAAACACAAGTGGATGGCTTTAACAAAGAGAACTTTATTCTGTCACAGTCCAGTAGCCTAGAAGTCTGAATTCAGGGCAGTGGCTCCAGGGGAAGGCTCTCTCTCTCTCTGTCGGCTCTGGACGAAGATCCTTGTCATCAGCCTTCCCTTGGTCTGGGAGCATCTCAGCGCAGGAACCTCAGGTCCAAAGGACACGCTCTGCTCCTGGCATTGCTTTCTTGGTGGTATGAGGTCCCCATGTCTCTCTACTCGCTTCTCTCTTTTATATCTCAAAAGAGACTGGCTTAAGACACTACCTAATCTTGTAGATCTCATCAATATAACTGATCCATCTCCTTACATCACAGTGATAGGATTTACAACACATAGGGAAATCATATCAGGTAACAAAATGGTAGACAATCATACAATACTGGGAATCATGACCTAGCCAAGTTGACAGGTATTTCTGGGGGACACAATTCAATCCATGACAATGGCCCATAGATGTACATGTAGATATAGTTTGTTTTTGTTTGAATTCTTTTATTATTGGTCAAGAGAAACCATTGGGGCTTAATAAAGAAGATGCTCCTAGAAGTCATTATTAGACCAAACATCATTGTTGTCTCACTCTCTATACATCCGAAGCCAATATTACAAATGTGCTCAAAGAAGAGCTCCAAGAACAGCTGGTCTATTCATTTCTGCACGGTCATGAAGACTCTAGATGGTGACTTTTGATAGAAAAAGTGGTGGTTTTCAAGGCATGTTTAATACTTGCCCTTGTTTTTAAGGATCTTCTTATTCTGATAATTTTCCCTGAATGTGCTTCATCCTGGGCTTCTTTGCTTCCTTCCTGCTATATGGATAGATTCTCTCCAGTGGACAGACGGGAATCAGCACTATCAGAGGGAGGTATCATGGAGCAGTGGGAAGAGCCCTGCAAACCCAAAGCCAAACCCATTGCCATCAAGTCAATTCCGACTCATAACGACCCTGTAGAAGAGAGTAGAACTGCCCCATAGGGTTTCCAAGGAGCGGCTGGTGGATTTGAACTGCCAACCTTTTGGTTAGCAGCTGGTTAGCAGCCAAGCTCTTACCCACCGCAACACTAGAGTTCCAAGGGCCCTGCAGGAACACAGGCAATGGCCTGGGTTCCAAATCTTGCTGTGTCACTTACTGTGTGGTCTTGGGCAAGTCACTACAACCTCTAAGCCTCTTTGTCCTCAGCCTAACTATAAGCGGGATACAATATTTAGTTTCCAAGATCTCCTCCCATTCTATAAACTCTAGATTCATGAGGTGCTTTTGAGAGAGAAGTGGGGGTTGCAACATCACACAGTTCCAATTACCACTTACTCTTCAATTTTGCCTGGGTCTCAGCTAGTCCATTCATTACCCAATATTTGGAATTCTTGGTAATTAATGTCAGGCACATTGCGTCACGGTGACAGAGCTGGTTAGGAACAGACCACGAGCCACATAACTTGTGTCCCAATGCCCCATCTCCTCACGCTCATCTCAGATTCTTCTTGATAGCATTGAAGGACTCTAAGATGTGGAAACAGACAGAGCTGGTGTGAATCCCAGCTCTGCTCTGTGCCTTCCTACAGGAGTGCCATTGAACAGGAAGCTTCCCTCCCTGTACCTCAGTATCCACGTAGGGCCAAAAATGGTGCCAAAACAGGTGTCTCCAGATTGTGTGGGAATTAGATGAAATAGTGCTTGGCCCACAGTAGGCACTTGATAGCTGCTAAGTATCCGTCTTAATTCATTAAAAGCAGGGCTGTTAAGAAGTCATTAATTTCCTCTTACTCAAGCTCATCAGGAAACCTCAGCAATTAATAATAGCAGTAACACTTACATAGTGCTTCCTATGTCCCAGGAGCTCTTGCAAACCCTTTGCATGTATTAACACATTTAATCCTCACACACCTCATGGGGAGGTGCTTACGTCATCAACTCCATTCTATAGATGAGGAAACAAGAGACACAGAGAAGGAAAATAACTTGCCCAAGGTGACACAGGCAAGAGGCCAAGCTGGGATTCTGACATGAGCACCTTGGTCCTCGGCCACTCCCCACTGCGAGAACGTCCTTGGGAGAAGTGCTTTAAATGGTGCCACTTTGTGAATATAATTGAAAAGAAACTCTATTCTTATTATGAGTGATCGAAAGAAATTTAATTTAAAAATTTCTTTTTAGTTCAAAACAACTAAATCATCCACGCTTGGTAGCTTCTGAGTACGTCTTTTATCAGCCTTTTCAAATACTTCGCGATTTTTTTTCTGTTGCTCAAAAAAAATATTTTTTTTCCAATTACCTGGCAAATTTCTGATTGATATCATTTCTTACAAGTCAAGTCTGAATCAAATGCTTTTTATTGAGTTCACTGGGAATGCGTGGTTTATATTCCATTGGAAACCACAGCCAGCAGGGCCCAGGAAGCATTCAATTCTGCAGCCCAGCAAAACCAGATTCACCGAAAAAGGAGAAGAATCTGCTTATATGGGAAGAATTTTAAACACGAGAGTGTACAGATGGCAATCCACTTTTCTGTGCCTATCATTTGTGATTAAAAGAGGAATTGTTAGTGCAAGAGTTGGCTATTTATCAGAAATTTTTAAAATGTGGGTTTGGTGAGCAATTTATTATGTGCAGACAAACTGCGCCAGCCGTGAAAATTAGCACAGGCCCACATTTGCAGGCGCCCAGCTTTTGGAACAACAAGGAAATAAAATACAGAGGCCAAACTGGAAATACTCAAGGCTTTGCTGAATGGAAGAAACTTCCAGATGTCTATCCTCCTGCTTCCTTGGAAGAACTGGATCACGAGAGAACCCCCACCAGGGAAACTCTGAGGGCAAGTTCAAGATAATTTTTCTCATATTAGCCACATGTCCAGAACCAGAACATAATTATTCAAAGGATAGGTAAGTTTTTCAATTAACATTCAAACTATATTCACAGCCACTGATAACTATTTCCTTAATCTGAAACTTCTGATGTACCAGATACATCAGCCAGACTTCCAATAATTACCCATCACTTTATATGTCCTGGAGTCTCTGGGTGGTGCAAACAGTTTATGTGCTCCGCTGCTAACTGAAAGGTTGTAAGTTCGAGGCCACCTCGAGGCACCTCAGAAGAAAGGCCTGGCAATCTACATCCAAAAAATCAGCAATTGAAAACCCTATGGAACACAGTTCTACTCTGACACACAGAGGTCCACGTGATGGCAACTGGCTGTTTGGTTTTATGTGTTCAAGGCAAGGTGTCATAAAGTTACAGGAGGCAGCTGTGGAAAAATAGAAAATTCACAATTGAGATGACTGTAATTTTGCTCGAGTGTCTTCACGGTAGATAATTTCTCATAAGCTTGTCTGGAACCTGGACACAGAGCTGGGAGGGAACAGGGATACAAGGCTTGCTCGTTTATTACAAGTGCCATCAGTTCTTCCTAAATCTTTAGCCATTAGTGTAATTTCTGTCATTGCCTTGTATTAGAACAAGACGGTCATAAATATTCACCATGTGTTTGGGTAAAAGATTTTCCTATGGAGCTTAACTCACAGAGAGTATTTTTTTCAAAAGTAATTAGAATTACTATATTTCATCCAATCTAAGATACTATCAGCTAGAAGACACACTATTACTTCATGTCCCACTAAGAAAGAAAAAATGTGGCCAAATAAATTATGAAATATGCCTTTTTATCCTTTAAAATTTTTATTTTAAATTTATCAAGTCTCTTTGGACTTACTTAGACTCTCCCCCCACCCAAAATTTAGCCCGTGTACATAGATAAAAAGGAAAACATAAGAGAAATAAGTTGGTTAAGGTATTCCTAAAATGTGTTCACGTTCAGTATCTGATGTTTCTGAATCTCCGTTTTACTCAGTTATCAATTTCCATGTACCTTCCACACAAAGTCATCCTTTGTGCCATCAAAAGTGTCAGTAATACAGAGAAAGACCAGACTTACTGGCCTGATAGAGACTGGAGAAACCCTGAAGTATGGCCCCCGGACACCCTTTTAGCTCAGTAATGAAGTCACTCCTGAGGTTCACCCTTCAGCCAAAGATTAGACAGGTCCATAAAACAAAACGAGACTAAAGGGGCACAACAGCCCAGGGACAAGGACTAGAAGGCAAGAGAGGACAAGAAAGCTGGTAACAGGGAACCCAAGGTGGAGAAGGGACAGTGTTGACATGTGGAGTTGTTCACCATTGTCACAAAACAATACGTGTACTAACTGGTTAATGACAAACTAGTTTGTTCTGTAAAGCTTCATCTACATTACAATGAAAACAAAGTGTCAATGATACAGCGTTTCTTAGAAAGCATGCTCAACTATTGTTTCCTGGATTTTTTCCAAGCTGTTGACACCCGTTCTGCAAGTTTTCCTCTACATTCACAGACACTGGCACCCACACCATGGCAGCGCTGCTCAGCAGCCATGAGAAGCCAGGTCACAGCTGCAGCACAGGAAAAAAAGTACGTCAAAGGATCAGTGAACTATGATGATGTCTACGATAGTATATTATAAACTCCTGTCATGGATTGAATTGTGTCCCCCAAAAATATGTGTCAACTTGGCTAGGCCATGATTCCCAGTATTGTGTGACTGTCGACCATTTTGTCATCTGATGTGATTTTCCTATGTGTTGTAAATCCTGCCTCTATGATGTTAATGAGGAGGGATTAGCAGCAGTTATGTTAATGAGGTAAGACTCAGTCGACAAGATTAGGTTGTGTTTTAAGCCAGTCTCTTTTGAGATATAAAAGAGAGAAGTGAGCAGAGAGACATGGAGACCTCATACCACCAAGAAAGAAGCACTGGGAGCACAGCTCGTCCTTTGGACCCAGGGTTCCTGAGGAGAAGCTCCCAGACAGGGGAAGACTGATGATAGGGACCCTCCCCCAGAGCCAACAGGAAGAGAGAGCCTTCCCCTGGAGCTGACACCCTGAGTTTGGACTTCTAGCCTCCTAGACTGTGAGAGAATAAACTTCTCTTTGTTGAAGCCATCCACTTGTTGTATTTCTGTTACAGCAGCACTAGATGACGAAGACAACTCCCGTTTCATGGAAATTTAAATACAAAATTCTGTGAAAGAAAGAAGGAAGGAAGGAAAGAAGGGAGGGTGAAAGGAAGGAAGGAAGGACAGAAGGAAAGATGGAAGGAAGGAAGGCAGGTAGGAAGGCAGGCAGGCAAGCAGGCAGGAAGGAAGAAAAGACGGAAGGAAGGATACAAACATTTTTTGATTGCCTGCTATGTGCCAGGCACTGTGCTAAGTGCTTCCACTTCCCGTAGTTAATTCAAGAGGAAAGGGAGAAAAAGACAAATCAGCCTTTGTTAAGCATCTCAATCAACTGGGCTCTAAGCGAAGCATTCTACAGTAAGCTACTGAGCTCTTGGTCTTTACCGTTGCTGAGAAGTGAGGGGCTTTCCACATACAGTCACCCTTGCTGGACAGGACTCAGAAAAATAGCCAACCTGAAAGTCTTTCAGAATATGTTAATGGGTCAAAATCTACTTGCTTCAGTCCAAATTTGTCAGCCTTATTGGGGTGAGACAGACCGTTATCATGGATCTCTCTTTACAGCATAATATCCAAAATCTGCTTTAATAAAAGGTGTTCTTGCCTGCTTCTTTTTGAATCTGCTCATTTTTAGAGTGGGCAAGTGTTATGAAAAAGAGCACATCTAACATCCCGTGTGATTCTTTGTCATGTAACTCCTGCCTCTGGCGGATCACAGGAAGCTGATGGCAGACCACTGCAGGCACCCTCAGCCTTTCACCACATTTAAAACAAAACTTATCTTGGGCGACGTAAGAATTAAGCCCTATCTAATAGTGTATCGTCTGAAGTTTTTACAATACACATATATTAATTACTCTTGGAGCCCTGGTGGCACAGTGGTTAAGAGCTCAGGCTGCTAACCAAAAGGTCAGCAGTTAGAATCCACCAGCCGCTCCTTGGAAACCCTATGGGGCAGTTCTACTCTGTCCTATAGGGTTATGAGTCAGAATCCACTCCACGGCAACAGGTTTGGTTGTTTAAGTAAACTCAAATAAAATGATATTTTAATTTATTTTTTCCATTATAAAATTAGTACAAGTTCTAGGCAGTAAAGGATTAACTCTGTCTGGGTTGTCCACACTGTACGTTCTGAAGAGAGGTCTGGCCTTTGCCCCCCACGCTTCCCATCTCCCGACCCTGTTCCTGGCAGGTAACCTGTAGGCACTTGGAATATCCTGCCTGATAAAAGTGTCTTTGTTTACCTGGGGGCCTTGGGCCACGCCTGATGGTCTATGCTAACAATGTGACTTACAGTGAGGGCCTTGGACCAGGTAGTATCAGCTTGACCGCTGGCTGGTGAGGCTGGAGACTAAATCAGCCACACAGCAGTAAACCATGCCTACCTGACTGACCCCCCCAGTAAAAACTCGGACACCAAGGCTGGAGCGAGCTTCTCTGGTGGCAATATTCTGTGCATGTTGCCACAGCATTATGGGAGAGGTAAGCACCATCTGCAGGAGTCCACTGTAAGAGGGCTGTTAACTGCAGGCCCACGACGGGGCTCTCCCAGACTCCACTCTACGACCCACTTCCCTTTTCTGATTTTAATCTGTATCCCTCAGCTAATAATAAACAATGATCATGAGTATGACTTCTCTGAATTCTGTGCGTCTTTCTAGTGGACCATGGAAGCTGAGGGTGGTCTTGGGGACCCCCAAACTTCAAGTTTAGAATGGAAAAATCTAGAAAAGCATAGGTAATTTCTTAAGCCATGTGGAACCTGACCACAGAGCTGGGAGGAAATAGGGATTCATGGAAGAAAGAAAGGACAATGTCATGCATTAATTTAGACTTCCAATATAATCATTGTTGACATTTTGGTCAGTATCTTCTTGGTTTGGGTGGATTTTTTTTCCATGCATATTTCTGTTGCTGTTGTTACTGCTTTGCTGTTTTATATTGTTGTTCGTGTCACCACGCATCTGTGAGTTTGTCGTACTGTGGTTGCTTGTGTGTTGCTGTGATACTGGAAGCTTTGCCACTGGCATTTCAAATACTAGCGGGGTCACCCTTGGCGGACAGGTTTCAGCGGAGCTTCCAGAGTAAGACAGACTAGGAAGAAGGACTTGGCAGTCTACTTCTGAAAAAACTGGCCCTTGAAAACCTTATGAATAGCAGTGGAACACTGTCTGATACATATATATAGATATAGATATAGATATAGATATATTTCTAGGGTCACTATGAGTTGGAATCAACTCGACAACAATGGGTTAGGTATTTTTTTATATATATCTATATGCTATGTGTATATTTATATACACACATATATATACATGTAAAGTTGAATATTTCTCAAGGTATATGCTTGTTACCCCATGTTACCATTTTGCATTTGTTCATATGTCTTCGTTTTCATATGTTCCCTATCCTTAAATCAATTGTTAGTCATCACCATCATCAATATACATTTTTCAGTTGATCAGCTGACAAGCACTGCGCCCTGATGAGGCCAAGAGGTGAAGGACTCAACCCCATTCCCTGGAGCTCACTTCCTGGTTAGAGGGTATGTGGACATTCAAGGATGACTAGCCACCAAACCTACATGCCAAAACAAGTGCCACAGCTACACATACTTCAGAGGAAGAGAAAGAGAGCACCGTGGCTTGGAGCAGAGAAACTACCCCAAAAACCCACTGCCATCGAGTGGATTCCAACTCATAGAGACCCTATAGGACAGAAGAGAACTGCCCCATTGAGTTTCCCAGGAGGGGCAACTCAATGGTGAATCCAAACTGCCAACCTTTTGTTTAACAGCCAAGCTCTGAACCACTGCGCCACCAGGGCTCCAGATAAACCACAGTGGGGTCAGAAGAGAGCTGGGTATTAAGGACAGAAGGGAGCCCAGGCAAAGAAAGAGCATAGGGGAGGGAGGGTACACCAGCACAGGAAAAGCTTTAGCAAAGTCATCGAAGTTGCATGACCTATTTGGGGGAGTGATGAGCTTGGATGGAACCTTACTTTTGCTTTTTTAAAAAGTATTGATGTAAGAAGTGACATGAAGCAATGTTATACAAATCAACTGGAGCTGTGTTGGGGAGAGGCTAGATTAAGGGGTTGGGTGAGGGCGCCTTCCTTGGGGCAGTTGGGAAGTTGAAAAAAGAAATTTCACCAAGGACTTGTAAGCAGCGTTTTAAGAAGATCTATCTTGCAGTCAGGTATATGGTGGTCTGGAGGCCTAAGGGACTCAATGCAGAAAGACCAGTAGGAGACTGCTGGAATCAACCAGCCATAAGATAAAAATTGCTGACCCAAGAATGATGCTTCTTCTGCCAGTTCTGACAGAAAGATGATGGGAAAATGTTCAAAATTCACTGTAAATTGGAAGAGCAGTTCACAAAATAATATGTACAGTAGAAGCCTATTTTGACAAAAGCAAAAATTATCTATCTCTGCACAGAAAAAGAAGGGATACACAACATACCCAAATATTATCAGTGATTTCCTGTGGATGGTGGGGTTATGGGTAATTTTTATTTTCCTAGTATATGATTTACTGCTGTGAGTACTTACTACTTTTGTATTATGGAACAACAACAAAAAAGATGCCCAGAAAAAAAGAAATGCTGCTTGAAGTAAAAAGGAGCCTACAGGGTTTACAATTAAGTTTACCCAAAGAAGTTGGTGTTTGTCCTTGGTTTCCGAGAGATAACCTCTAAAACCTTGGAATTTCTCATGACTGAAGTATTTTTGATGAGGCCTCCAGACCATACCTGAGGGTTTATGCTAGTGAGATGTGTCCTGGGTGGGGGCTGGCCAGGTCAGAAAGACCCATCACATGGTATCAGCTGACCTCAGGGGAGAGGGCGCATGATTTAATCAATCCTGACTACATAATGAGGCCCCAGTAAAGGCTCTGGACATGTAATATCTATGAGCTTCCTGGTTGGTGATACACATGGGAGGGAGTACTTCCCTATTTGAGATATGGAAGCTTCATGTTGGGAACCCTCCCAGACTTTGCCTTATGGTGCTGTTCATTTGTATCTTTTTTGCTAGAATTAAACTGTAATGATAAGTACAGAACTTTCCTGAGTTCCATGCGTCATTCTAGCGAATTATTGAACCTAAAGGAGTAGTGGAAGCCAGCAAATCAGAAGTGAGGGGGCCCTGGGAACCCTTGAGCTTGCAGATGGTATCCTAAGAGGGTAGTGGGAAACCCTTCTGTCAGCAAGTCAGAAATGCGGGGTCCCCCAAGCTTGTGGCTGGTGTCTAAAAATCTTGGGCATACTTTCGGTCTGCAGAACTGTACCCTTTATCCTGTGAAGTCTGATATAACTCTGGGTATTAGGATAAGAGGAAGAAGTGCCACATGGGCAGTTGGAATTGAATTGAAATAGAACTGCACTGGATTGAACTGATTTCAATATGATCTGGTGTCAGAGAAGTGGGATTTGATTTTTCCTGTCAGAGCCTGTGTTAAAAAGCAAAGATGTCACTCTAAGGACTAAGGTGTGCCTGACTCAAGTCATGGTGTTTACAGTTGTCTCATATGCATGCAAAAACTGGACGATGAATAAGGAAGACCGAGGAAGAATCAATGCTTTTGCATTACGATGCTGACGGAGAATACTGACTATACCATGGACTGTCGAAAGAATGAACAAATCTGTCTTGGAAGAAGTACAGCCAGAATGCTCCTTAGAAGTGAGGATAGTGAGATTTCGTCTCACGTACTTTGGACATGTTATTAGGAGGGATCAGCCTCTGGAGAAGGGCATCATGCTTGGTAAAGCAGAGGGTTGGCGAAAAAGAGGAAGACCCGTAATAAGATGGATTGACACAGTGGCTGCAACAATGGGCTCAAGCATAACAACGATTGTGAGGATGGCGCAGGACCAGGAGATGTTTCATTCTGTTGTACACAGGGTCACTATAAGTTGAAATTGACTCAACAGCACTTAACGACAACAACAATCAGAGCCTATAGGCATACTTATCCTGGAGCGATAACCAATGACCTTGTTTATTCCATAGCACCCAGTACCATGGGATAAATTTCTCTAGCAGACTCAACTCACTTTTCAACAAGCAAGTATCCAGAAACAGATTATCTGGGACATGACCACTGAGTTTGCTGACTGAGAAGAAGTATTTAGAAGTCAAATAACTATTTATTTGACTCTCTATAGATCTGTTATGGATTCCTGCTGGGGAGTCAGGCATAAAGTAGTCTGATCCACTAAGGACAGCAAAAATAAAACACTGAATATTGAAGGAATTCCTTGTAATATTGACTTTATGAATCTCTACTAGCCCAAGCCTGGTTGACCCTCCCTATATTTGGCCTCTACTAAAGGGAAGAGAGGAGTTCTGGTGGTGCAGCGGTTAAGAGCTATGGTGAGCTACAGCTGCTAACCAAAAGGTTGACAGTTCGAATCCACCAGCTGTTCCTTGGAAACACTATGGCGCAGTACTACTCTATCCTATAGTGTTGCTACGGGATAGGAGTATTCTTGTCTGAGGTTGCACAAAAAGTGTAGAGACCAAAGCACTTAACCTATTTACACACTCCAGGACTACCCTTAGGCTGGAAGGCTGGCTGAAAAGAAAACCTGTGGCAAACTTGAAAATGACCTAAACTTTGAACGCACTCTCCAACCCACACACAAATCCATCAGCAAAGATGGAATTCTTACTTGATCACACACCATAAAAGAGGCAGATTTCACAAGTTTAGCCTAGTCAAGTTATCAAACAAGGAAACAAACAACAACAGAGGGGGAATTATCAGATCAAGAGTTGTTAACAATATTTGTTGTTGTTAGGTGCCATCGAGTCAATTCCGACTCATAGCAACCCTATGTACAACAGAATGAAACACTGCCAGGTTCTGCGCCATCCCCACAATCGTTGTCATGCTTCAGCCCATTGTTGCAGCCACTGTGGCAATCCATCTCATCGATGCCACAATATATTATCTAAAATCTCCAGTTTTCAACAAGAAATTATGAAACATGCAAAGAAAAGTGCAACTCTACTCAGAAAAAAGTCAGTCAACAGAAACTGTCTATGAGTTGGATTTAGCAGACAAAGATTTCAAAGCAGCTATTATATTTTCAAAAAACTAAAGGAAATCATGATTAAAGAACTAAAAGAAAGCAAGACAATAATGAATCATCAATAAAAGTATCAATAAAGTTAAAGAATTTTAAAAAAAGAGCAGTAACAAAAAACCCACATTAAGATGCCTATTAGAACGGCTAAAATTAAAAAGACTGACCATACTAAATATTGATGAGGACGTGGAGGAACTGGAACTCTCATACACTGCTGGTGGGAATATAAAATGGTACACTTTGAAAACAGTTGGGCAGTTTCTTAAAAAGTTAAACATACAGTTATCAATTGATCCAGCATTCTACTCTTAGCTATTTACCCAAGAAAAAAGGAACTATATGTACATACAAAGACTTGTATATGAATACTAACAGCAGCTTTATTTGTAATAACCCCAAACTGGAAACAACCTAAATGCCCATCAACACATAAACAGATGAACAAATTGTTTCACATCCATATGATAAAAGGAGAATGGACTATTGATATCTGTAAGAACATAGATAAATCTCAAAATAATTTTGCTGGGTGAAAGAAGTCATATCAAAAAGAAAAAAAGAGAGAGTACTTACTGTATGATCCCATTTCTGTAAAACTCTAGACCAAATATTTGGAAATTAGCACTTTTCTAAATTATCTATGAGTCAAAGGAGAAATAATGGGGGAAATTAGAAAATACTTTGGAATTAATTAAAATAAAAAATGACATATGAAAATTTATAGGAAATAGCTTAAGTAGCACTTTGAGGAAAATTGATAACTTTAAATACCTGTGACAGAAAAGAAGAAAGAATGCAGATCAATAACCTAAGCTGTCACTTAAAGAAACTAGAAAAGGAAGTGCCAATTAAACAAAAAACAAGCAGATTTCAGGGGACATCTAGGTCAATTTTGATAACATAGTTCATAAAGAAAATGTTCTACAGCCTACTTTGGTTAGTAGAGTCTGGAGTCTTAAAAGCCTGCAAGCAGTCATCTAAGATACATCGATTGGTCCCATCCCATTTGGAACAAAGAAGAATGAAAAAAACCAAAGTCACAAGAAAAATATTAGTCCAAAGGACTAATGGCCCACATAAACCACAGCCTCCACCAGCCTGAGCCCAGAAGAAATAGACGGTACCCGGCTACCATCACCAACCGCTCTGACAGGGATCACAATAGAGGGTCCCAGACAGAGCGGGAGAAAAATGTAGAACAAAATTCAAATTCACCAAAAAAGACCCAACTTACTGGTCTGACAAGAGACTGGAGGAACCCTTGAGACTATGGCCCCTGGACACCTTGCTGACTCAGAACTGAAACCACCCCCAAAGTCCACCTTTCAGCCAAAGATTAGACAGGCCTATAAAACAAACAACAACACACATAAGGAATGCGCTTCTTAGTTCAGTCATGTATACAAGACCAAATGGGCAACACCTGCCCAAAAGCAAAGACAAGAAGGCAGGAACGGACAGGAAGACTGGATGAATGGACATGGGGAACCCGGGACAGAAAAGGAAAGGAGGGTTGCAGGGATTGCAACCAATGTCACAAAACAATTTTGTGTATAAATTATTAAATGAGAAACTAATTTGTGCTGTAAACTTTCACCTAAAACATAATAAAATAAAATTTTTAAAGAAGCAGAAAAAGGAAGTAATGAAGATTAGAGTGGAAATCAATGAAATAAGAAACAGAAAAACAATAGAGAAAATCAATGAAATCAAAAGTTAGTTCTTTGAAAAGATCAACAAATTTAACAAACCTTTAACTAGACTGACTAAAAATAGGCGAGAGAAGAAACAAATTACCAATATCAGAAATGTAAAAGAGGACATCATTACTAACCTTACAGAATTAAAAGGAGTATAATGAAATATTATGAGCAACTTCACAACAACAAATTATACAAGTTAGATGAAATGCATATTGTTAAAACAGTACAAATTACCAAAACTAACTCAAGAAGAAAGAGAAAATGTGAACAGACCCATAACAAGTAAAGATATTGAATAATTAAAATATTCCCACAAAGAAAAGCTCAGGCCCAGATGGCTTCACTAGTAATTCTATTAAATATTTACAAAGGAAATAATAACAATTCTTCACAAACTGTTTCAGAAAATATAGGAGGGAATAATTCCCACTTTTTTTAAAGGCCAGCAATATTCTGACAGCAAAGCAACGTAAAGATATCACAAGAAAAGAAACCACAGAACAATATCCTTCATGAATGTAAATGCAAAAATCCTTAACAAAATATTAGCAAATCAAATTCAGCAAAATATAAAAAAGGATTGCAGGCCATGACCAAGCGGTCTATATGTTTGTTTAACATCTAAATTACAGTTAATGTAACACATTAACAGAATCAAGAAAAACCATATGACTATCTCAAAAGATGCAAAAAAGCATTTGACAAAATCTAACAGCCATTCATGATAAAAGCTCCACAAACAAGAAATAAAAAGAAACTTCCTCAACCTGATAAAAGGCATCTTTGTAAAACCCACAGCTAACATCATACTTAATGATGAAAGATAGAACACTTTTTTCTAAGATCGGGAACAAGGCACAATTGTCTACTTTTGCTACCACTATTGGACATGAAGGGGACTTACCTTATCAATTAGGAATTCTCCCTGCCTCTATTAGCAAGTTCTAGCTAGTGCAATAAGAAACATAAAAGGAAACTAAAGATTCAGATTCAAAAGTGTCTTAGGATGGGTTCTCTAGAGAAGCAAAAACAGTGCAGCATATAAATATAGAGAGGAGATTTATATTAAGGAAATGGCTCATGCAGTTGTAGAGGCTGGCAAGTCCCAAGTCCATAGGTTAGGCTGGAGGCTTCTTCTGACTCACATGGTCACCGGGGCTAGCAAATCTAAGATCGGAAGGTCAGACAGCAGGGCTATGGCTCACAGGCTGTGGAGGCCAAAGAATCCCAAGATCAGTAGATAAGACAGCAAGCAAGCTGCTAGCTCAAGTCCCAAGAACCAGCGGTCAAATGAACAGGAGCCAGCTGCAGGATCCAAAGTGAGCAAAAGCCAACGTGTCTTGCCAGAAAGTCTACCTATGTTGGATGCAGGCCACACCCCCAAGGAAACTCCCTTTCAACTAACTGGCTGCTCACAACAGATCTCATCATGGAGGTGACCACATTATATCAGATCTCATTATGGAAGTGATCACATCATTAAAAAGCTGCCAAACTACATCATAACTGGCAAACCTCTGAGGATCATGGACCAGTCAAGTTGACACACAGCCCTAACCATCACAGAAAGGAAGAAGTAAAAATGTCTTTATTCACAGATGAAATTTAGAAAATTCCAAGGCACCCATCAAAAAAACTACTAGCACTAACAAATGAGTTTAACAAGGTCATAGAATATAGGATCAAAAACCCAAAACCAAACCCACTGCCGTCGAGGTGATTCCAACACATAGCAACCCTAAAGGACAGAGTAGAACTAGCCCACAGGGTTTCCAACGAGCAGCTGGTGGATCGAACCATCAACATTTGGTTAGCAGCCAAGCTCTTAACCACATACAAAAATAAATTGTATTTCTATATACTAGCAATGAACCATCCAAAAATGAAATTAAAACAATTTTGTTCACAGTAACATGAAAAGGAATAAAATATTTAGAAATAATTTTAACATTTGCAGGAAGTGGAAGGCTCCTAGTGAGCTGAGGGTCTAATGCCATGACCTTTGTCCTCAGGCCCCCAGGCTGACCTGTTGGGCAGAACATTTTTTGCCCCCCAGTAGTCAAAACCTCTGGGCTTAACAGGGCCTCACTTTGTTGATTAAAAGTCTCCCTGCCTCTACCAGAGGGCAAGATCCCCAGCCTCTTAAGGAAGTCTGAGTGGTCTTGATGTCCAGATGGGCAAAGTGCCCAGCAATAGTGGCCAGGGCACTGTCTTCTTGTCCCTTGAAGCTTCAAGCTTCAGGCAAAAACCCTCCCAGCAGGGAGACTCTGTCAGTGTGTTGGGATGGCTCCATTCTGCAGCACACCAAGTCACTAAATTCCAACAGCGTGCTTTGGTTTATACCCCAGGTGTTCCTGAGCTAGGTTCGTTTACAGATCAATTAACCCATTTGTAACTCTTCAGGTAACATTTTTAAATGAGGTATCATTAGACAAAAACCTGTTGGAAGCCGACTCATCCCACTTGCCTGCTCATCAGATTGGATTGTCTTTCTAAGGTGCCTTGTGTTCCATATCCAAAAGGGGATTTGGCTTTCCACAGCTAATGCCATTATTTAGTCCCAGCAGTCACTCACTCAACAGCAGAGCACATTATTTATAGCACTATGGTTGTCTGTTACACAAGTTTACACGTGGGGGAAGGAGAGAGATGGTATTTGGATTCCTAATGTTTTTGACTTGGGTTTGTTGTTGTTGTTGTTGTTTTATTGAGTAGGAGTAAGTTATTTAATGTTATATGTAGGTAAATGAGAAAATATGTTCCTTCCAGCAAAAGACTGCCTGATTTTAATGAGCCTGTAATCATTCTTAATTGTTAACTGCCACGTGGAGGAGAAGGACATCTGGAACAGAAGTGGGACCAAGGAGAACTGGCGACAGGCAGGTTTGGGCTTATTGTAAGGCAGAACTTCCTAATACAGAGCAGGCTGCTCACCTGGACACCTGGTAAGCTTGCTGTCGCTGGAAGTATCATATCAGGGCCACAGGACTAGATGTCAGATACATGATCCAGAAAAGAGAGATCTGCTTTTCTGAGTGGTAGTTGTGTTCACTGGGCTCTTTCCAGTGGTAAGTAACTGAAATGTGCTTAGATGACATGAATCTGTTCTTTTGGCCTGTCCAGAACCCCTTCTTCCATCTTTTGATAACAGCATTCTGTGGTTCAAGTAAGGAGCCCTGGAGGCACAACGGTGAAGCGCTCGGCTGCTAACAGAAAGGTTGGTGGTTCAAATTCCTGAGCAGCTCTGTCTTAGTCTGGAAGCTCCACTGAAACCTGTCCACCAAGGGTTACCCTGCTGGTATTTGAAATACCACTGGCAAAGCTGCCAGTATCACAGCAACACGCAAACCACCACAGTACAACAAACTGACAGACACATAGTGGCTGTTAAGATTACCGTCAAGAAAACCCTATGGAGCAGTTCTACTCTTAACATATGGGGTCACCATGAATCAGAATTGACTCCGTGGCAACTAACAACAACAACATGATTCAGGTAGAGTCTTCTCCTCCCAGCCTTCCGGTACAGGTAGGTGACCCAGCCCAGCCAATGAGAGTGTTTTATTTCCCAGGTCACAGTGATTGGCTTAGGGATGGTCATGTGACCCAGACCAGTCCAATAATCTCAATCCTAGGACTTTTATTGGAAAGAGGAGCTCTCTTTCTTCTGGACTAGTTAAGCCTAAAGCCACCTAGGGCTATTTTAAGGAAAGGCCTGCTTGAGAAGGAACTAGAAGGTCATTAGGGAGACTGTACACTCTAGTGGCCCAGTCTTCTCGTGGCCCCTTCAGCAAGTGGTGTCTGCTCTTTGCTATTCTGGTGCTTCATCCACCATGTTGTGGTAACTCAGCTACTTGGTCTCTGTGTCCACTCCTTCTGGGGCCACAGACTGACTAATTGTACACCTGCCGTCTAAATTCCCCAAGAAAGAAACTGACTACAGCAGCCGCTCACCATCCCTGTGATACACCTCAGTCAACTATGGCTCCCACACTCAGCCACCATGGAAGGCTGCCTTTCTGTCAGGTGCTGTCCTCGTTTCTTAGCGCTGCTGTAACAGAAATACCACAAGTGGACGGTTTTAAAGATGAGACATTTATTTTCTCACAGTTCAGGACACCAGAAGTCCACATTCAGGGCACTGGCTACAGGATAAGGCTTTCTCCCTCTGTTGGCTCTAGGGGGAGACCTTGGTCTCTTTCAGCTTCTGTCCTTTGGTTCCTTAGTGATCTCCACATGGCATCTATCTTCCCTCAATTTGTCTCCATGTCTAAGCTGCTCTTTATCACTCAGAAATGATCAGATTTAGGACACGCTCTGCACTGATGTGACCTCATTAACGTGACAAAGAAAGCCCTATTCCCAAATGGGATCGCATCCACAGGCATACGCGTTAGCATTCCAACACGTTTTGGGGAGACACAATTCAATCCATAGCAGGCCTCAACCTCTAACTAATCCAACTCCTTGCGATCATGGTAATACACCACAGAGAACCACTGTGATCACATTAGTGAGAGCGTTCTACCATGAACAGGAAAAGCTTTAGACCTACAGAAAGGAACTGTTCCAAACCTCCCTTTAAATATAAGGAGGTTATAGATGTGGAAGCCGTCCTCAGGATGGGAGTCTGGGCATGGAATAGGCAAAGCCTGCTTCCAGGATGCTGACTGACCCAGACAATGTCTGAGGTCCTTTCCAACTCTAGGTTTCTATAATCTTTTCTTTTTTAATTTAAAACTTGTTTTAAAATTATCTTATTTTAAAACTCTCTTTCAATTGTTTTGCTTGGATTTTTATGAGTGTTGAGATGTTTCTCACAAGGACTGATAAAGGAAATTGCCACACAGAAAGCCTATGTGTTCTGGTCCTTCTCTCACCTACTAGTTTCACCGAGGGCTTGAGCACACAGTTTTTTTTACAAGGAGGAGATTTAAAAACAAAATCAAATCTGGGACAACCCAGGTTTGTCTGTGAAACAGTGATTCAGTCAGGTCCTGGCAGGAAAAAGGCAGCACTCTCATGGGCTATCTGAGGAGAGGTTTATACAAAGACTATTAATGAGGCGTAGGGGGAATACAGGGAAACCACAAAGGATACCACGGTACTTCAGGCCTTCTACCAGCTGGGTCTCTTCCCACCCCTAGGCCTGAAGCAGCAATGGAATGGAGTGGTTACCAGAACTCAGAGACAGCAAGGGCTGTGTGGTGACATTCAGTGGAGGGAAATAACCAGCCCACAGAGAAGGAGCTGAGGGATTAATGTCCCAACCTGTCTCCTTGTTGTTGTTAGGCACCATCGAGCTGGTTCCAACTCACAGTGACCCTGTGTACAACAGCATGAAACAGCACCCAGACCTGCACTACCCTCAGGACCGTTATTATGCTTGAGCCCATTGTTGTGGCCACTGTGTCAGTCCAATCATAAACAAACAATCATAATACAAGGCATCAATGCTTCAATGCAACAGGTTTCTCTTTATATATGGCCTTTGCTGCCCTGGGTTTGTAGTTCTGCCAAGATGATTTGCTAGGCCACAATCTATGCCAATAAGATGCGTAAAACTCTTGCAGAGACTGGACAGCTTACTATGAAACTAAGGTGCCTGTGGTCTACCGAGAGGACTGGTCAGTTCATGGTCTTGGTGGGAGGAGTAGGCTTATAAAAGAGCCAATCCCACAGAGGTTGAGGAGGACCTCACTACCATCAGGAAAAATAAACAGGAGCAGTGCATGTCTTTTGGACCTGGGTTCCCTGTGCTGAGAACCTCCTAGACTCAGGAGACAGAGAGAGATGTAACACTGGAGACAGCGTGAGATGGTGCAATATGGCATGAAACGGCGCAAGACAGTATGAGCAGCGAAAACCAGGAGACCGGCTCGAGAGGCTACGGTGGGCTTCTCAGACCATGGAGCGAGGAGGTTGCAGTGGGTTTGCCGACACATGGAGCAAGAGAGCTGAGTGCCTTTGAGCAGAAGGCTTGCTGGCGGAGTGGGGTGCCTCTGGGCCCTTGATGGTGAAACCAAAAGAGCTGTAACACTTGCGCAAGAGCCCAGGCCTGAGCGGGGGCTGGTGGCGGAGCCCCGAGTGTGGCTTGTTGACTGGCATGCCCAAGAAGGAGCTGAGAGCTGTCTTGGCTGGATGCTGTCCTGATTGACCAGCTGTATCCTGAGTTGTTCCCGTTACTTTCAAGTTGATCCTGAACCTGAATTGTAACCTGTTACTTCCCTAATAAACCACATAATCATGAGTATGATTATGCGTTTGTGTGGCCATTGCAAAAAATTATCGATCCCAGTAGAGAAGTAGAGAGTGCTGGCGGGGAGAGGGAGGGTCAACTGGTGTCAGAAAGAGTGAAAAAGTTGGAGAGTGGAGGTATGTCTGACCTCCACCTCATAGGAATCAGCTTTGGACTGCTGATGCTGACTCTCCTCTGTCCTCCTGGTAAAGTTAGGTGGCTTCTGATCCTACTAGGTTTCACATGCTTAAAGAAGTTCAGGCAATTTTGGGGAAGGAGTGCCAAGGAGTACTTTATTCTGGCTGAGGGGAAATCATAGAAGGCTGCCTGAAGGAAGTGATGCTTGATCTGGACTTAAAATATGAACAGCATATTGTTAGAGGGCACAGGAGCCCACTGTTCGACAGAGAAGATAAGGATACATCAAGTAAGAGCAGAGTATGAGCAAAGCCATGGACGCATGAAGTGTTGGCCAAAGGTCAATCCAAGTACGCAGTGTGGGGCAGCTGGATGGTGTGATGAATAGAGGGTGTTAGAGGGAGATGGGGCAGGAAAGAGGGTTTGGGTGAAATCATGGAGAGCTTCAGATGCCAACTCACTTTAACTCGACTCAGAAGGCAATAGGGACTATAATGGGGCCATGCCTAGTTGGGATGAATATTACATGCTTCTATAATTTTTGTGACTGCCAGAAAAACAAACAAGTCTGTCTTGGAAGAAGTACAGCCAGAATGCTTCTCAGAAGAAGGATGGCGAGACTTTGTCTCATGTAATTTGGACATGTTAATCAGGAGAGACCAGTCCCTGGAGAAGGACATCATGCTGGTAAAGTAGAGGGTCAGTGAAAAACAGGAAGACTCTCAATAAGATGGATTGACACAGTGGCTGCAATGATGGCCTCAAGCTTAATAATGATTGTGAGGACAGCGCAAGACTGGGCAGTGTTTCGTTCTGTTGTACACGGAGTCGTTGTGAGTCAGAACCGACCCGATGGCACCTAACAACAACAACATGTTTGTGGTTTTATTTTGAACGTTACAGTCCACAGCAGCTGTGTCTAACCTCCTTACGTCTGTGCACAATTTGTTTCCTTGACAGTAAAATCTATAGGGCATTCCTCGCTAATGTGCCACAGTAAACCACCCCGACCTAATGATATTAATGTAAGACCCGGCTCACGGCATCCTCAGGGATAATGGGAATAGCTCAATAGCAACCATTTCAGATGAAGGGTTTAGAAGGAAAGTGGTTTGTTGGAACAAAGTAACCTATAAATAGTCATACTGGGAGGACAGATAGGCCACATTGCTAAAAGGCGCCTCCAACGAACAGGCTGAATGTTCCATAAATCAGTGTGAGGGCAGAAAGGGGGGCACACGTGTCGCCCACAGAGTCGATTTCAGCAGGGAAGAGGGGGGGGGGCCTGCTGATTAGTCTCCACGTCCGCCATTGTGACACAGCTCACTGAGGAAGGTCCCTTGTCATCTGGGCCATTGGTGTCGAAAAAGGGAAGGAAAAAACTCAGTCTGCTTTCTTTATGGGCTTACCCAGCCTAGAAGGCCACAGCAGGAAGGGCTTCTTTTTATTTTGAGGTTCAGGAAGATTGGAGGACAGAAAGCAAGTGTGTGAAATCAGAATAACCATTACGAACTCTCTAACTGAAACAGAAAGGAAGTCAGAGTCCCTGGGCCAGCTCTCAGCCACGAATATTTCATCTGCTTCAGGGCTCGGTTAAGAAAACAGAACTCAGTGAAAGGTCACATCTTCCACGGTGAGCCTTTCTAACTAAATATCAAATATCACAGTGCCCTTGGACAGAATCTACAATGAGACTTCATATAAGCCTGGAAAGAACAGCAAACAATACACAATGAGAAGTAGCTGAGCTCTGCAAACACGGCGCCTGGGCTGAGCAGTGGCCGCTGGGCAGCTGCGAAGGCAACTCTGGGGGCGTCATGGACTTAGTGTGAGCCAAGAGACGTCCACATGTAACCATTCTCCCCCATCCCCAGAAAATGCTCTGGGAGACCAGTGCTTGGCAAGGGATCTGCAGGACGTTGTGGCCCGTGCCTGCGGCCGGTGTCTGACCTCGAGGGGACATCTAACATCCCCAGTTCTGAAGCACGGTCCTGCTGACAGCAGGCGACGGGACTAGGTCTCACCCGGCCAGAGTATTCCAAGTAAGTTCTTCATACGAACTACATCTACACTCTTCTTGCCTTTTTTTTTTAATATTTTATATTTTTCATAGAAATGACAGCTGTTCATCAACCTCTTATAAATACCTCTTGTTACACAAATATCTAAGTTCTGGAGCTGCAGAGGGGCTAAGCATCATATCCTTACACATAAGGTCCAGAGGCAGGGAAACCGGGGACCATAACTGCATTGTGAGTTTACAGGTGGTACAAAGGGTTAACACACATGGTGGTTAACCAAAAGGTTGGAGGTTCAAGTTCACCCAGAGGCACCTCAGAAGAAAGGCCTGATGATCTTCTGAAAACTCAGCCATTGAAAACCCTTCGGAGCGCAGTTCTACTCTGACACACATGGGGTAGCCATGAGCCAAAGTCACCTTGAGGGCAACTGGTTTCGGACCTGTCTGTGTCTCTTAAAGACGCCTCGGCTTCCCCTTCCATCTGATTGACCCGACCCGCCCACACCTACACTAATCACGTGGCAGGGGGCATGAGCCTCCGCGGTTGGCTCAGACCAGTGGTTCTCAAACTTGACAGTGCATCAGAACCGCCAGAGGGCTTGCTGAAGCACAGACTTCCGGCCCCCTTCCCCAGGACACCTGATTCAGGTCTGGGGGGCACCTAAGAATCTGCATTTCTAACAAGTGCCCTGTGGATGTCGCTGCTGCTGCTGCTGCACACCGAGAACGTGGCTCAGACAAATCAACGCTCACCCCCTCGGGTACAAGGAAGAAGCCAAGCCTTCCCTGCAGTACGGTGGCTGTTTGGAGGAAGGGGAATAAATTCAGAACAGTCTAAAGTCTTCTGTTAGCAAGGAAAAGAGCGGGCGTGGCTATTAAATGGCGCCGGAATCTTTCTGGTTGGAAACCACCAAAGCCTGAACTTTTCACAATAAGAGGCGACCTTCCTGGTCCATGTTGATTCTGGCTTCCTGTCACCTGGTGAATGGCACTCAGCCCAGCTGCTCCCGCAGGCCCAAGGCTGGACCTGGTGCAGAGCTGAGCCAGGGACGAGCAAGTCCAATGTTTCGTCAGCACTGGAGCCCAGGCGAGGCCTGCGGGAGGCGGCACATCCGCCCAAGCACCTGGGGAGGCCTCTGCTGCCAGCCACGCATCTCCCTCCAGATCAGGGTCTTGGGGGAAGCACCTCTATTTTCTGATACAATATGTTACAATCAAAATTAAAAGGAAAAAAAAAATCAAGAGGTGATCTTGAACTGTTCCTTTCAACCGAAATAAGCCAGACTTTGTAAATACAGGCCGGCTGCAGCCACCGGCCTTCTCTCTGTCTTCTGTATGCATGCAATCACACCTCATAATTACGGTTATGCATGAGCCGGGCCAAATACTACTGCCCATCTGTGCTGTGAGGACACGGACTCTTCAGTCATCTGCTAATCTGACCTTCTCTCGGCTGCTTCTCACAAGGTAAGCTCTGTTCCCCGCACAGGTTTGATTCTCGTTAGTTTATGGTTTAATGACGTGTTGTTTTAGGAAGGAATGCCTGGGGTTGTTCAACAGAACCCAGAAGTGAAGTGACTGACGGGTGAGCTTTCTCCCTCAGATAACCCGAGTGGGCAGGACACGGAAGCTTATAAAGTGATGTGCATTGGGAGCTGTCAATTCCCCTCTGCCTTAAGTCTCCATTCAAGCTCCTGCATGAAGACTGCAGTCCATCCTGAGTACCTCGGGGATTAGGATGGGAGCATTAGCGGCAATGCAGTTTGGGCACTCAGCTTTCCAGAGGCTACCTGATCACCAGGGCCCTGGGTTTTTTTTTTTTTTTTTTCCCATATAAATATATATTTGAAGTGAGCCAAGAGGCACTTCTAATCTATGTGCCCTATTCTGGAGAACAGCTGTTTTGAAGACAGCCTCAATAACTCCATATACTGAAGGAAGAGAAGACAGACTGCACGCCACACGAATACTGTTTTCCAGCCAAAAGGCATCAGCTTCTTGGAATAGCGTGCTGTCGGTGACAAGTCCATCCGCTGTGCCTCCCTCCTGTAGATTTAGGCAGAATGTGAAACACCAGGGGAATAAACGAGAACAGAATAAGTGTTTGGTTTACCATGTACACAGTACTGGTCCACTTTCAGTCAAGTGATTCAGTTCTAGGTCTGAATTACATGAAGCACGGTGTCCGGATTATACGCAAACGGGCATTGTTCAGTGCCCAGGCCCATGTCTCCCAGCTGAGGCAATGCTCGGGGCTCCGTGTCTTTGACTGTGTGGACCAATGATGCCCTGCGGGGGCAGCCAAGTGCTTCTCACTTACCATCCCCAACGTGCAAGACTTCCCATTTCCTGCGGGTTATCACAGCCCAGGGAATGGGCCCAAGTCACCAGAGACGAGAAAACTAAAAGTGGGCCAGGGCAGAGGTGCACAGAGCAGGCAAGACCAGAAGTCATGGGATCCCTCTCAGGTGCTGTATTTTAATTGACTCATACTGCCATCGAATTGATTTGACTCCCAGCGACCCCGTGGGGTTTCCAAGGCTGTAAATCTCTACAAAGAAGACTGCCACATTTTCTCCCGCCGAGCTGCTGGTGGTTTCAAACCGCTGACCTTTCAGTTAGCAGTTGATGGCTTTAACCACTGCGCCACCAGGGCTCCCTATTTACCTGAAGTGTGCGTGAAAAATATAAGCTCTAGGTCTCTAATGTAGCTTTGACTAACAAGGATTTTGACAGACACTCAGCAGGGTTTCACCTACAATATAATTAGATCAGCCAAACTTTATAAATCTTTACAGACAGGTTTAAAATATAGTTAGCAACCTAAATTTCAAGTTCGCAGAATATCGAATCTCAGGGAGTATACCTGTGGAAGTTCCAGGCTGTTCTTCTGCCTGATTACACATTTATATTGGAGAGCACATACACAGATTTCTCGGTCAACAGAAATCTGCTTGGTTGAGTGGGTAGGAATCCCCTTCCTACATGAGTCCTGAGGCCACCCATTCATGGGACAGAACATCCTCCCAGGCCCTGATCCAGGAATGTAGCCACATGGGCAAAGCCATCAACTCCCTTGGGAATCCTGACAACTGGTCTATCCAGGGACAAATATGTTTCCACATTTCTGCCAGTATTATAATATATTCCCAAATATTCAATACAATTTATTACTTTTAGAACATCTCCCTTCTTCCCTCCCTCCCTTCCTCCCTTCCTTCCTCCCTCTCTCCCTTCCTTCCTCCCTCTCTTCCTCCCTCCCTTCCTCCCTTCCTCCCTCCCTCCTTTCCTCTTTCCCTCCCTCCCTCCCTCTTCCAAGGCATGTAAAGGTATAGGAAAATATATTATCACTTGAACTTAGATACAGCAAATCACAAATCAAATCAGAGGGCTTGCCAGGCCCCTAGCCCAGACCAAGCATTATCATTCTACAGCACGTAAATTTAACTGCTTATAGCTGAAGGAAGCAATTATAAACACAAACAAATATCATCAAAGAACACATTTTGAAAATGCATCAGATTTTATTGTTTTTGTTTCTGTTAGGGGCCGTCAAGTCGATTCGGACTCATAGCGACCTTATGTGTAACAGCACTAAACGCTGCCCGGTCCTGCACCATCCTCACAATCGTTATGTTTCAGCCCATTGTTGTAGCCACTGTGTCACTCCATCTCACTGAGGGTCTCCTTCTTTTGCACTGACCCTCTCCTTTACCAAGCATGATGTCTTCCTTCAGAAGGTGGTCTTTCCTGATGACATGTCCGAAGTAAACAAAAGGAAGCTTTGCCTCCACATTTCTAAGGAGCATTCTGGCTGTACTTTTTCCAAGACAGATTTGTTCGTTCTTCTGGCAGTCCGTAGTATATTCAATATTCTTTGCCAACACCATAATTCAAATGCATCAATTATTCTTCTGTCTTCCTTTTTCATTGTCCAGCTTTTGCATGCATATGAGGCAACTGAAAATACCAGGGCTTGGGTCAGGGGCACCTTAGTCATCAACGTGATATCTTTGCTTTTTAAAACTTTAAAGAGGTCTTTTGCAGCAGATTTGCCCAGTGCAATGCATCATTTGATTTCTTGACTGCTGCTTCCATGGGCGTTGACCATTGATCTAAGAAAAATGAAATCCTGACAACTTCAATTTCTTCACCATTTATCATGATGAAGCTGATCATCAGGCTTTTTTCCTAGTCTGCTTTAGTCTGAAAGCTCCGCTGAAACCTATCCACCATGTGTGACCCTACTGGTATCTGAGATACTGGTGAGAGCTTCTAGCATCATAGCAATATGCAAGCCCCCACAGTATGACAGACTGACAGACGAGTGGCGGCAAATTTCATTAAGAATACCTTATTCAAACACACCCGTAAGGAAAAGGACGAGTAATATTTATTTCAGGTGATTCCATTTTAGAAAAGCAGTCCAGGAGTGGAGGTTGGAGCCTAAGGAATGAGACTGGGTTTGAAGGTGGAAACAGCCTCAGCACTGAGCAGGTCTCCAAAGCCTGCGTGGCATGAGGGGAGTCAGAACTAGGAAGTGGCTGTAGGCAGGCACTGAGGAAGAGCCCAGAACCAAGGGAGACTGAAAGCAAGAGTGAGCTGTTGTGCCACCAAAAAGAGAGGACAGACCGGAGCACCAGGACCCCCACCAGGTCAAATCGGAGTCGGGACCGAGAGAGAACAGGGAAATGTGAGCCACAAAAACAAGCCACAAGGAGGCCAAGAGAGCGTCCACAGCAAACTAGGTGCCATCAAGTCGACTCTAACTCATGGTGTCCCAGGTGTATAAGAGTAGACCTGTGCTCCATAGGGTTTTCAATGGCTGATTTTTCAGAAGTAGATCGCTAGACCTTTCTTCTGAAGTGCCTCTGGGTGAACTTGAAATTCCAACCTTTCAGTTAGGGGCTGAGTGCTTTAACTGTGTGCACCACCCAGGGACTCCTTGCCCAGAGGGGTGATCTGTAAAGGAGAATGGCCCACAGGGCCTCTGTGGGTTCTACTGTGCATCTCCCTCTAGGCCGCTCCGGTCTGTTTTCAACAACAGAAGTTCTTCCTTGGAAGTGGCTTCGAGCCTCCAGTTTACAAATAGGTTGTATTTTATGGACGCTGTGAATCTTGGGCTCAACCAACATTTCCAACTCTCCTTTCCTCACCAAGGAGTCAAAGCTCCCTGGTGGTACAGTGGTTAAGAGCCACGGCTGCTAACCGAGAGGTCAGCAGTTCAAATCCACCAGCCGCTCCTTGGAAACTCTATGGGGAGGGGGATGCAGTTCTACTCTGTCCTCTAGGGTCACTCTGAGTCGGGATTGACTCAACGACAATGGGTTAAGCAATTACAGAGAACTTTCTGTCACGTATCTGTGTACTGATCTCAGTTGTGCTGCTCATCTGTCCTCCGCTTACCTTCCTTTCACCCCACCCAAGTCCTTCCTTCGTCTATTTCTGCAGACTTTCTAAAATCTTAGTAATAAGGACAGTTAGACAATTAAGTATACTTACTTTCTAGGGGTTCGTATTCCAGGACTCTGGCTTATGTCCACCGTTTGGAACTCACAGAAACCACTTCAAGTCTCTACATCACAGAAGCCTCTTTAAATTTACACTGTAAGCATCCTCAAGGGTTCTCTTTGCTGGCCATGCCTATTAGCAGCGGGGTTTCACCTGAAGCACAGCGAGTCATTCATCAGCAATCCTAACTCTTCAGTGAGCTAGATATAAAATCTGAGTTGCCATTTTTCATAAAGATTTCCCTCATAGTATCTTCCAACTTCTTAGTTATGCATCAAAGAATGATGTGATATAAAGTAGACTCAAGAAAAACCTGTGCAGATGAAACAGAATACTCAAACAGAGCTCCAGTCACAAAAATTACATGTCATTTTCTTGCAAGGTAACCAGTCCCTAAAGGAAAATTCTAGTTGCAAGACAGGAAAGCATTAACCCAAAGATGGCACTTGTTGAGAGAGGTCTGACTGTGACATCTGTCACCCATTCATCCCCAGGGTGTTTCAGCTCATCCAGGTGAGAGAGTGGAAATTCTCTTTTACTTCATCCCCCGGGGCCACCCGTTAGTGAGAGAGGACACTCCTCCAAGACCCAGGAATATGGCCAGAGAGTCAAAAACCATCAGTTCTGCTAGGAATCCTGACAGCCACTCCATCAGGGGTAAGAAAAGGAAAGGCTTCTCACTGATGTAAGAACTCCGCATCCAGAAGCCATGGCATGGTCTCTAAATACTCTGCACAGAGCGGGTGCTCAAAAAGCTTGTTGAATGAATAAATGTTGTTAGCTGGAACTACAGGTTCTGGGAGCAAGGCACCAGATGGCACACAACAGGAAGAAGAGGAGGAGGAGAAAAAGAATGAAATTCCGATTTCCTGAACACAAGCTGGCCTGAGGCAAATTTGTAAAACAGGCTTTGAGACTGAACTGATTTGGATCCTGGCTTCACCACTTACAAGCTGTTTCACTTGCCTTCCCCCTGGTGAAAAGGATAAACATCCCTGTTGCCTTCTAAAGCCAACACTCCCCTCTTCTTCTCAAAGCGATTGCTCTTGCCTCTCTCCTACACTGTCAGCTTCTCCCCGCCAGCTGGGTTATTCTGATAGCATTCAAAGATGCTACATAACCTCCAGTTTTAAAAATGATCCCCCAGGCGTGACATCTCTCCTATCACCATGCTATTCACTCATATACAACAGAAGTTTTCTAAAAGTTGCCAACCACTCCAATCATGTCTTCCCCTGTCTCTCCTCAAACAGCCTTTGTCGAGGCTATCATGGCCTTCATCTTGCCAAATCCTGTGGTCTATTTTCAGCCCATCTTACTAAGATCTGACCAAGGCAGATGCCCCCAAAAGTTGTGCTCCCCATTCCCTAGTAGGGAACCCATGCTGTGAGACTGCTGCTGAGCTAGAGAATACATTTCCCAGAAACCCTTACCTGCCCTGCCAGGTGCAGCCTCCTGGCTCTTGTCATTGGACAGAAGCAGATTATATAAGGTCCTGTAGGGCTAAACAAATCATTTCTTTTATAAGGATCAGCACAGAGCTGGTTCCTGTAAGGCAGAGGTTAAAGATGTCCCAAATGTCCAACTTTTCCAAGCTGCTGTACACTCCATCATCTCTGACATCGACTACTCCCTCTCCCCTCAGTACTCGCCCTCTGTCTGGGTTCCCTAATTTCTTGCAAAGTCTCACAGAACTCACAGACCATATAAAGGAAACGGTTCACAAGGTTTTGGAGGCTGGCAAGTCCCAAATTCTTGGGTCAGGTGTAGACTTCTCCTTGGCCCTCAGTATCTGCCCAAAGGCTCTGGAATTGACTCTCTTTTAAGGCAAAATTGGCCAATCCCCTTGGTAGGCCACAGTTACCCTATCACACAGTCACCTGGGTGGGAGTTACAATTGTGACCATGGCTAGAAAGGCCACGCACAAAAGTAATCAATCACACCACAAGGGCGTAGTGTGGCGTTTGGATTTTATTCTAAGATTAGTGGGACACTGTTGGATGGTTTTTAGCAAGGTGTTCTTTCTCCTCTGTGAACCTGCAAACCTCTCCCGGTCAGGGCCTTTGTACTCTTTCTTATTCCCTCTTACTCAAGATCTTCACGTGGCTGGCACTTCTCATCCTTCCAAGCCAGAGACATCTCCACTTACTAACCTACCTAAATAGCATTGCTCCCAACATCCCCTCATTCTAATTTACTTCTCTTCATAGTACTTACCACGGCCTGACAGTCTTCTATTCACTTATTTTCAAACTTTAAAATGCATCAGAATCACCCAGCACTTGCTAGAACTACAAACTTATGTCCCAAGTCCCCAGGGATTCAGTAGGTTGGATGGGTCCAGTAATCTGCGTTTAACCAAACAATTCTGTTTAAAACAAACCACAGATAGATACATGGACTCCTGGTCCAGCCAAAGGGGTGCTGCCTTCCACACTTGGCCTCCTGGAAGGTAGATGATGCATTTTCAAAGAGGACAAATCTCCGATAAGGGAGGAATCGTACCTAGTTAGTTCCTGAACTACAGAAAAACAGCCATCTGGTTGGGCAGCTCATTTCCCTGGCATGCTCCTGAACTATTCTAACAGCAAAAATTTCGTTTCTAAAACCCAGAAGTCATTGTGTGACTTTAGTATGTTACTTTACCTCAGTGGGCCTCAATTGTCATTTCTATAAAATAAGATGACTGCATTAGGTGTTATCTTTGGTCCCTCTCAGCCCCAGAGACACTTAACTGTAGGTACCCATGCTAGAGTGCTTATATATAGTCTTAAGCAATCACATCCAATAAGAAGCAAATGTTGAGAAATAGAGTGGTTTGTAACGAAATGGAAATTTCATGATAGGTCCCCAGAACTATGTTTAATGACAGTCCATGGCACCAAACTGTCATTTAAAGAAAGTACTTTCAAGAGCTGAGACTTGTAGAACTGCCCTGGAGTTCTGGACATTTGGCCGTTACATTTCTGTGCTTGCGAGTGCTACGAGCCTGGGCACTCACAACTGTACCACAAAAAAAAAAAAAAAAAATTGTCATTGAGTTGATACCGACTCATAACAACCCTATAGGACAGAGCAGAACTGCCCCGTAGGGTTTCCAAGGAGCGCCTGGTATATTTGAACTGCCAACCTTTTGGTTAGCAGCCATAGCTCTTAACCATTATGCCACCAGGGTTTCCTACCATGAAAAGGACATACAGAAAAATTAAAGCAGAAATGCTATGTTGCAAGTAATAAACTTCACAAATGTTCAACACCCCAGCTGCCAAACACAGAGAGATAGAGTCTTACCATTCTATTGATTACAACATTTCAAACAGCTCAATTTTTGTTAAGTTACTCAAGGAAGGGGAATTAATATGGGAAAAACTACCTTCAAAATGACAACATCAAGACAATGTGGATACGGGAAATAAAAAAAAGAAGTGGAGGAAATTGCTATCACTTCATTTATTCAGAAAATATTTGTTGAGTCAAGTACTGTGCTAGATACTGGAGATATAAAGATGGTTACAAATCGGTCCCTGTCCTCAAGGGACTGAAAGTATTCTAAGGGTCCATGTCTGTAAACAGACAGTAAACCAGTTGCCCTCAAGTCCACTCCAACGCATGGTGACCCCATGTATGCCAGAGTAGCACTGTGCTCCATAGGGTTTGCAGTGGCTGACTTTTCAGAAGTAGATTGCCAGGCCTTTCTGCCAAGGTGCCTCTGGGTGGACTCGAACCTCCAGTCATTTGGTTAGCAGTCAAGCACATTAACCACTGTACCACCCAGGGACTCCAAACAAACAATAGCAACACAGTTAGCGGTGACAGAAAGAAGACTGCAGTGGGGGAGGGCGCCAGAGCAGGCTCATCAGAGGAAGTGGTGCTTGAACTAGGACTGGAAGGATGCACAAGAATTTGCCAGGAGGATAAGAGAAGAAAAAAGGATCCCTGGCGGTGCAGTGGTTAAGCACGCAGCTGCTAACCAGAAGGTCAGCAGTTCAAAACCACTAGCCGCTCCGCAGGAGAAAGATGTGGCAGTCTGCTTCCGTGAAGATTACGGCCTTGGAAACCTATGGGGCAGTTCTACTCTGTCCTGTAGGGTCGCTATGAGTTGGAATCGACTCACTGGCATTGGGTTTTTGATTAAGAGACGAAACACCCACCAGGGGAAGAAAATAACACATACAGCAATGCTGGTCATGTCAGTTTATTCGTGTTTCTCTCGTAGCCACCGAGGTCAGCCTTGTACATGGACTGGCTTTGTGGCTTACTCTGGCCAGTAGAATGTCACAGAAGTGATGTGGGCCAGTTTCAAGCTCAGGTCCCACAGGCTTCGCACACTTCTGCTTGCTTTCTTAGTCCTGAGACAACCATGCAAACAAGCCCAGGCTAGCTTGCTGGAGAATGAGTGACACATGGAAGACAGCCATCCCAAACCATCCAGCTGCAGCCAATGGGCCAGCTGACCACAGGTGCATGACCAGAGCCATCCAAAGTCACAAGAACTCCCAGTCAACCATGGACTCATGAGCAATAGTAAATGGTTGTGGTTTAAGTCACTGGAGCACCTGGTGGTGCTGTGGTTAAGAGCTCGGCTGCTAACCAAAACGCTGGCGGTTTGGATCCACCAGCCCTTCCTTGGAAACTCTATGGGGCAGTTCTGTTCTGTCGCTATGAGTCAGAATGGACTCAACGGCAATGTGTTCGGTTTTTTTTGTTTTTTGAGCCACTAAGTTTTGGATCTATGAGGCAATAGATCACTGATAGAGCTCCTTCCATCTTGAGTCTACGATTTTATTAGATAGGGTTAGGAAAAACAAGAATGACATGAGTCCCAACTTACTGTAGTAACCAGACTCTCATGGAGTTCCCATGATTTCTTTTACGCCATCACGGTTTCATTTAGAATCCTTCGGTAACGCAGTTCTGATGCTCTAAATCCGCATCACAGATAAGCTACATCCAAACGCCGCATAGCAAATACGCTTTTCTTGTTATCGCTTCTGTATGTCAGTGGTCAGCACCTTTATCACCTCTGCTGCCTGTTCCTGATCAAATCCGGCAAATGAACCCGCAGTTATCTCACGGAGATGACGTCCCACGAGAGACCAAGGAGAAGAAAATTAAAAAAAAAGAAAAGGATTCCTTTCTCTCACCTGAATACATTCTACAATGAAGCACAGAATTCAGACGGGTTTCCTTTACTGCATATGTTGACTTTTACTTGAGACGGTGACCAGTTTGGATTGTTGTATGCAGCCTCCACTCTCACCTCCCGGCTTTAGGTACAAATATACAATGGTAATTTTCCATGACTGCGTTAAATTAAGGCCAAGTGGCCCATTGAGCCAATTTAATCATCTGAGTGCCCAACTGCTAGGTGTGATTTTAGGGTATCTGGGTATCACTACTGTGGGGTGACGGATTGCTTTCGTGTGGCCTTTCTCGCCATGGTCTTGTAACTCCCACCCAAGTGATTGGGTAAAAAAAAACAAACCCACTGCCAACAAGTTGATTCTGACTCATAGTGACCTTACAGGACGGAGTAGAGCTGCCCCATGCGGTTTCCAAGGAGCAGCTGGTAGATTCGAACTGCCATGGCACTTAACCACTGCACCACCAGTGATTGCGTGGGACTGTGAAAATAAGGTAATTGTGGCCCACCAGGGGGATTGGTCAGTTTTGCTTAAAAGACAGCCAATTCCAGAGGAAAGACAGGATCCCATCAACACCAAGGAAGAACAGCCAGGAGAGGACAGGGCGTCGGGATCCCTGTGATGACTGAGAAGCTCCTGAACCCAGGAGACAGAGAGAGAGCTGGAGAAGCGGTGGCAGAAAAACAATGGCAGGAGATGGTAAGGTGGGGTTCCCGGCCCACAGAGGGTGAAAGCTGAGTGCCTTTGGACAGGAAGTTTGCTGGCCAAGTAGGGTGCCTCTGGGCACTTATCAGCAGAGCTAAAAGAGCTTTGTAACTCTTGCCCAAGCAAGCAGCCAAGGGCCAGAGAGAGGCGTGCCTGTGAGCACAGCTGAGAAGCGGCTGTCCTGATGGAAGAACTGTATGTATCCTGAGCATTCCTGAACCTGAACTGTAACCTGTTACTTCCCTGATAAACCTCATAATTGTGAGTATGGTCTGTGAATTCCGTGTGGCCGCTGCAATCAATTATCAAACCCAGCAGAGACGTACAGAGTGCTGTAGGAGGGACGGTTTGTCAGGATTGGTAAAGATGGCAGAGACAGGAGGCAAGTCTGACCTCATAGGAATCAGCCTCGGGCTGTTGATCTTGATTCTCCATCTGCCTTGACAAGTTAGGGGAGGTCAGACACCAACGCCATGACATGGTCTCTCTACCTATGCCTCTTGTTGTGTTGTTGTTAGGTGCCATCAAGTTGGTTCCGCCTTACAGCGACCCTCTGCACAGGGGAACAAAACACTGCCCAGTCCTGTGCCATCCTCACAATCGTTGCTATATTTGAGTCCACTGTTGCAGCCACTGTGTCAGTCCGTCCCGTTGAGGGTCTTCCTCTTTTTCCCTGACCCTCTACTTTACCAAGCACGATGTCCTTCTCCAGGGACTGGTCCCTCCTGATAACACGTCCAAAGTTCATGAGACAAAGTCTCACCATTCTCACTTCCAAGGAGCACTTTCATTGTACTTCTTCCAAGACAGATTTGTTCCTTCTTCTGGCAGTCCATGGTACATTCAGTATTCTTTGCTACACCATAATTCAAAGGTATCAATTCTTCTTCGGTCTTCCTTAGGCATTGTCCCACTTTCGGTGCATATGAGGCGACTGAAAACACCACGGCTTAGGTCAGGCGCACCTTATCCTCAAAGTGACATCTTTGCTTTTCAACACTTAAAGAGGGCCTTCCCTTAGCTCATTAATTCTTTATGTGAATTAATGAGAAAATACAATTTGGAAACCAGAAAGTACAATTTTCCTTTTTAAGAAGAGAATATGAAATTTAAAAAAGCTTGAAGCCTTTTGTCCAATCTTGGTTAAAGGAACCTATCAGTTACAATTCAGTATAATCAAGGAACCTAGAACAGAAAGAATGCAATTCATGGTCCTAACAATTCTGTTTATTCAGTTTTGTGTTGCAAATTGCCTTTCTCTGGGCAGATTAAAAAAAGGGAAGGATACAGAATATTTATAACCCAGTAAGCTAAACAAAGAGCCTTGCTAACTGACCTATCAGGCTGGGGGCAAGGTTGTAAACAAGATAAAATTTGACCATGCTCTGCTCTTATTCACAAGTTCAAGATACTATTGTATTTCCTGTCATTCAGCTTTCTAATAAAGATGGCACATGTGACATAAGCTTTGTTCCCAAAACTCCACTAAACTACAGTAAGGAGATTTTTTTTCTTAAAAAAAAATATTAAAAAATATAAAACACATATTATAAAATTGCATAGAATTAAATACTCTCGCGCGCACACACGAGCGCATGTCAAACTGATAAAATCTGGATAAGGTCAGTGAATTGGATCAATTTCCTGATTCTGATAGTTACTTATATAAGATGTCACCACTGGAGAAACTGGGTGAAGGGTATATGAGATTTCTCTGTATGATTTCTTGTAATTGCATGTACATCTACATTACCTCAAAATAAAAAGTTTACTTCAAAAATGTAAACCTCTTCTGTTCTGCCTCCTAGAAATTCCAGTACTTCTGTTCTACCTCTTAGCGTTTTGCATGGTGCGTGGGATTTTAACAGTTCGCAAGCCCAGCCATCCAAGGCACAACAACTGGTCTCTATTCACCTGGAGCAACAAATATTTCCTGAAAATATCCCCTGAAATAGACCCTGAAGCCTTCATAAAACCAAACAATAGTTCAGCTTAACTAGTGAAAAATGTCTGCCTTGAGCATTGTGCTCTTTTAAGAACTATCTATATATATGAGATCAAATTGGCAACAGCAACCCGAAAGATTAGACAGGAACCTTAGGGGGCAGTGAGTTTATGTTAATGGGGGAGGAACAACTCAGAAAAGGAGGGTGAGAATGGTTGCACAACTCTAAGAATGTAATCAATGTCACTAAATGGTACATGTAGAAATTGTTGAATTGGTGTATATTTTGCTATATATATTCTCAACAACAACCAGATAAATAAAATTATATAAAAAAATAAACAGATAATCAAGGATTATCAAACATCTGGAGGAAAGACTTGAATATGAAAAATAAATATCAAAACACATAAAGCAGTATCAAAACACAAAAAAGCAACTTAAAGGAAATAGAAACTCTGCAGAGAAAAGAAAACATAACACAGTAACAAGCGAAATCACTGGTGTAGTTAGAGGATTAAAAGAAAACACTGCACCCATGAAATGAGAATTTAAAACAGAAATGCTGCCTTCCAATTGATCCCAACTCAGGAGAAATGAGAATATGATGCCTTAAAACAACGAACATTTAGAAAACTGACAGGGGCTCCTAGATATTAAAAAATACTACCTGAAATGAAAAACTCAATGGAAGAACTGAAGGGTAAAGACGAGCAAATTTTCCAAAAAGGTTTTTTTTTTTTTTAAGGGGAAGTGATGGAAAATAGGAGAGAAAATATAAGACAATTAGAGAACCAGTACAGAAAGTACACCCTCAGAATAACAGGAGTATCAGAAAGAGAAGAGAGAAAATGTAAGCCAAAAAACATCAACAAAATAATTTAAGGACATTTTCCAGGACTGGAGGACACGGGTTTCCAGACTGAAAGGATCCTGCCCCTGAGCACACATCACATTGGATAAAAATCAACCCATGCCAAATGACTTCATCATAAAATTTCAGAGTACTGAAGCTAAAGAAGAGATTCTATAACCTTTCAGAGATTTATATATCAGAATTGCTTAATCCTTAATATACTGGAAGATAGAAGGCTATGGGAAATGTGTTTAAAATTCTGAGGGTAAATTATTTCCATTTTAGAACTTCTTTACAATCCATCAATCAAGGGTAAAATGAAGACATTTTTAGACATGTAAGGTTTAAAAAAATTATCTCTCAGCACTTTTTCTAAGGCACTGGAAGGTCTATTACATCAAAATGTGGGAATAAGCCACAGAGGAAAAAAGCCCCACAGAACACCAAAAAAAAAGAGAGAAGCCCCAACACAGGAGGGGTGAAAGGGCTCTCCTGGACGATAAGAAAGGAGGATCTTAGAACAACAACAATGCAGAGGAAAATGGGAGCCCATCCCCATGGGCGCAGCATGAACAGAGAAAGACACTCTTCCTGGAACTGTCTTCCATTCTCAGTGGTTAAGAGCTTAGCTGCTAACCAAAAGGTTGGCAATTTGAATCCACCAGCTGCTCCTTGGAAACCCTATGGGGCAGTTCTATTCTGTCCTATAGGGTCACTATGAGTTGGAATTGACTTGACGGCAAAAAACCTGTTAAACCTGTTCTCGTTATTACAGTGCCGAGTAGCCCTGCCTGTCACACAGGAGACTGGGGTTCGATTCCCCAACGACAGGGAGGCAGACACCATTTTTGGAGCCTTGGTGGTGCAGTGGTTAAGAGCTCAGCTGCTAACTAAAAGGCTGGCAGTTCGAATCCACCAGCTGCTCCTCAGAAACCCTATGGAGCAACTCTGTTCTGTCCTATAGGGTTGCTATGAGTTGGAATTGACTCGACAGCAGTGGGTTTGGTTTAGCTTTTGTTACACTGTAAACAATGTGCTTCACCAAGAAGTCAACCAAGAAAGAGGAGGACACTTGGGGTAGGAAACAAGGGAATCCAACTCAGGAGACGAAGTGCATCCCGAGGGTGAAGCAGCAGGCTGTTCCATGATGTCATCTGTGCAGCAGAGCTTGGGTCCTGCAGTCTGTAGCAGATAACAGAAGTCTCCAGGAAGTCTCCAAGAAAATCACCTGATGTGACGAACTGTGAAATTCTGTGTTGAGAAACTACTGGAAGGTGTAGGAGGAATTAGCAATAGTTTTTGTTGTTAGCTGCCACTGAGTTGGCCTCCAACTCATGGTGACCCCATGCACAAAGGCACGAGACATTGCCTCGTCCTGCCCCATTCCCGTGATCAGCTGCAGATCGGACTGTTGTGATCCATCAGGTTTTCATTGGCTGATTTTCTGAAGTTGATCACCAGGCCTTTCTTCCTAGTCCATCTTAGAACCCCGTTCAGCATCACAGCAATATGCAAGCCTCTACAGACAGATGGGTGGTGGCTGCGCTTGAGGTACACTGGCCAAGACTCCCGCATGGAAGGGGAGAATTCTACCACTGAACAAGAAAGGTTAGATGGTTTTGCTTTTATGAAACCTACTTTCTGTGGAGGAGACTGAAAATAAATAAGCAAATAAAAAGAACAAGATACTTACAGATTATGATAAATGTTGTGAAGGAAATAAACAGTGGGAAGCAATCGAGAGCAGGTGCGAAAGGGCTCATATAAATGGGGTGGTGAGCTTGGCTTCTCTGAAGATTTCAGTTACCTGTGGAGGAGCATGCCCACAGGCCCCAGGGCACCAAGGTCCGGGATCAGAACGGGCATTTTGACATGTATGAGGTTGTGACCACCACAGAGGAACAGTGGATGGGGAAGGAAACCTGGAGGGGGGGTACTTAAGAGGGAAGATGAGCAGGGTAAGCTTAACCTACTTCACAATTTTACTGACTGCACTAGCTCTCTGCTAAGAAGCTCTAGCAACAACACAACAGCACGACAGACTCTCTAATAATCATATGTCGTTGTTGTTGTTGTTAGCTGCTGTCAAGTTGGCCCCTGACTCATGGCGACCCATGAACAAGGGAACAAAATGCTGCCCAGTCCTCACCATTCCCATGACTCACTGGGGATCGGAACTTTGTGATCCACAGTGTTTTCATTGTTGGAAGGAGATTGCCAGGCTTTTCTTCCTACTGTCCTAGTCTACAAGCTCTGCTAAAATCTGTTCAGCAACATAGCAACACGAAAGCCTTTACTCACAGACACGTAGTGGCTGCGCATGAGGTGCTCTGGCCAGGAATCGAACCCGGGTCTCCCACATGGGAGGCAAGAGTTGCACCACTGAACCACCATTGCCCCCAACAACAGAAGTATAAATTGCTATCTTTGATTTTGTATCTTTTTATCTTTACATTTAACATGCAAGAAAGGCCAGTAAAACAAAGCACTTAATTTCCTGACAACCACAAAATATCCAAGAAAAGAGGAGAACGACTTCGTATTTGTGTGTCAATTCATTATGTATTCCACATGCAAATACAGTGTGTGTACCTTTGCTTGCTAGAGAGATCTCAATACAAGATAAAATTCTCCAAGTTTATTACCATTGCCACAACCAATATTTTTGATGAAAATACCTGTTTCTCAATGATCTTATCTCTGAAATGGGAGTAATGACCTCTCTTTTCTCCCACAGGTGTTGAAACTTAAGGAATGTTTAATGAACTTCCTACCTGCCTCAAATCAAGGTCTTATGAGACCTGAACACAAAGTATTATTGTAAACATGTTTCTCAGTAACCTCATTGTTAGCTGGTTTATAACCTGAGCATTTATGCATAATTTCACGTATCAACACACTGTTCCTTCTTGACAATTTTAGACCACAGACAAGGATATATCCGTGAGTTGACACAAAAAAGCAGTACCATTTGGAAAAATTACCCACGTTTTTTCTAGAGCCAACTACTGGGACTTGACAATGAGGAGCCACGAATTTTCAGTGTAAACAATTCATCTGAAATAGGCAAAACTGTTAACTAAAAATAAGAGGAGAATGCATCTAAAAGCTCTAAAGTAGCTGTAGAATCATGTGAATTCTACCAAACCCTCCATCAAGGTCTGAGGCTAAAGGAACTTGTTGTGCGTTTGGCGATATGCCATTTGTTAGACGCCAAGCCATGCCTTTACGATGTCTCTGGGCCTGTCAGAAATGGTCCAATTATCCTGAGTACCCATAACCAAACCAAACCTGTTGTCGTCGAGTCGACAGGGTCCCATAAGGTTTCCAGGGAGTGGCTAGTAGATTCAAACCACTGACCTTTCGGTTAGCAGCCGAGCTCTTAGCCACTGGGCCACCAGGGCTCCTGTGCACTGCCTTCTAGACTCCCTGACTTCACGGCTGTGAGTGCTTGCTCAAACGTACATCCTCACCTCACCTTCTCAGTTGTGCTTCCACCTTCCCCTCCCCGCAAAGCCCCTGAGGCTAACAGTCTCCATTCATTCATTCAGTCCAACTGTCAGTCATTCTTATTTATTCCACAAGTATCTATTAAACCCCTACTCTGTCCCTACTCTGTGCCAGGCAGAGCCCTGGTGGCGCAGTGGTTAAGAGCTCGGCTGCTAACCAAAAAAGGCCGGCAGTTCGAATCCACCAGCCACTCCTTGGAAACCCTATGGGGCAGTTCTACTCTGTCCTATAGGGTCGCTACGAGTCAGAATCGACTTGACGGCAGTGGGTTTTTTGGTTGTTTGCTGTACCAGGCAGTGTTCTTGGAAACAGGGATACAGCAGAATATGACAGAAATGGGCCTGGCTCTGTTAGCGCTCCCACTGTGGTGGGGAAGACAGACTGCACACAGGTAAGCAACCACGAAGAAGGTGACATATGAGGTAATAGGATTGGGAATGAGTGGAGAAGGGGGTATAGCTTTAGACTGAGTAGTCTGGGAAGGCCTCTTTGAGGAGGTGACATTTGATCTGAGACACAAATCATGGGAAGGCAACAGCCACTTGAAGGGGGTAGGTAAAGCATTCTAAGAAGAGGGAAGCACACGTGCAAAGGCCCTGAGATGGAAAAAAAGGGCAGTAGAACTGGATGCAAATAATTTCCAATCCCCCAAATCATTTTTTTTACAAATTACAAAACAGTATGTATAACATCGGTGTGTCTGTGTGAGTGAGTGTGTGTGTGTGTGTGTGTATGTGTGTGTTAAAGACCTGGACAACTATTCCATAGAAAAATCCTGATCAAAAAGGGGAAACTACAGAACAGAACTTAAAATTCTCATGGACTCCAGACTTTCTGGAGCCACGGACGGTGAATAAACCCCTGAAACTATTGCCCTGAGATAATCTTTAAACCTTAAACCAAAAATATTCCCTGAAGTCATCTTAAAACCGAACAATAGTTTAGCTTAACCAGTACAAAAAAGGTCCGCCTTGAGCATTACGCTCTTTTAAGAACTATCTATATGGGATCAAATTGACAACAGCAACTCAAAAGATTACTAAATAGAACCTTAGTGGGCAGTGAGTTTATGTTAATGAGGGAGGAACAACTCAGAAAAGGAGGATGAGAATGGTTGCACAATTCAAAGAATGTAATCAATGTCACTAAATTGTACGTGTAGAAACTGTTCAGTTGGTGTATGTTTACTGTGTATATTCTCAATAATAACAAAGTAAAAAAAAAAGTCTGGAGGGCTATTCCTCAAAATGTCAACTTTTCTGGGTGGTAAAATTCTAAGTAATTTTTACTTTCTTCTTTATATCCACAGTCAATGCCCATGGAAGTTGTTGTTGTTAGGTGCTGTCAAGTCAGTTCCAACTCATAGCAATCCCGTGTACAACAGAATGAAACACTGCCCGGTTCTGCACCATCCTCACAATCATTATGCTTGAGCCCACTGCTGCAGCCACTGTGTCAGTCCATCTCTTTGAGGGTCTTCCTCTTTTTCGTTGACCCTCTACTTTACCAAGCATGATGTCCTTCTCCAGGGACTAGTCTTTCCTGATAACACGTCCAAAGTACGTGAGACAAAGTCTCACCATCCTCGCTTCCAAGGAGCATTCTGGTGTATTTCTTCCAAGACAGATTCGTGCATTCCTCTGGCAGTCCGTGGTATATTCAGTATCCTTCGCCAACACCATAATTCAAAGGCATCAATTCTTGTTCGGTCTTCCTTGATCATTGTCCAGCTTTCGCATGCAAATGAAAACACTGTGACTTGGGTCAGGCGCACCTTAGTCCTCAAAGTGACAGCTTTGCTTTTTAACCTGATTCAGCAGATCTGGCTGGAGCTTTGGCATCTGTGTTCTTCCAGATCTCCCCCACGTGATGCGGCCGGTTCGGGAGCCCAGCTTTACAGGAGCAAAGTTGGCGGGCTCTCAGCTCAGCGATACATCCTAGAGCTAGAGCTTAGCAGGAGCGAAATGGCAGCCAGCACCCAGAGCTGCTGCTTTCCTGCTGAAGTGAGAACGTTTTCCGGAACAAAGAATCTTCTTCAAATGAGCTGAAAAGGGCTTGGCATAAAGGATACTTTGCATTTCCAACCTGATGCCTCATCAGAATCACTTGGAGAATTTTGCTGTTGTTACTATTATTGCAGCTGTTGTTATTTTTATCATTATTGTTTTAACAGCGCTCCAGGCCCCACTCTCGGAGGGTCTAATTCAGTATGGCTAAGATTCAGTCCAAGAATCTCCATTTTAACCATCCCCAGGGGTTCTGATGATCAGCCAAGTTTAGGAATCCTTGATCTGGACGAAACCAAAATCAAACCTGTTGCCGTCGAGTCTATTCCGACTCATAGCCGCCCTACAGGACAGAGTAGAACTACCCCATAGGGTCTCCAAGCAGCAGCTGGTAGATTCGAACTGCCGACCTTTTGGTTAGCAGCCGAGCTCTTAGCCACTGCAGTCCTAAAACTTTACAGTGTATATACCTCGTAGAAAGAGCTCTGGTGGCACAATGGTTAAGAACTCCACTGCTAACCGAAAGGTGGGTGGCTCCATGGGAAAAAAAGACCTGGTGATCTGCTCCAGTAAAGGTGACAGCCTAGGAAACCCTATGGGGGAGTTTACTCTGTCCTATAGGGTCGCTGTGAGATGGAATCTACTCGACAGCACACAACAACAACACACCTCTTGGGTACTAATTACATATGCACGTTCCTGGCCCCACTTCCAGAGATTCTAATTCAGTAGCTGGAGAGAAGCGTAGGAATCTGTATTTTTGATAAACAGCCCAAGCAATGATGTTGCAGGGACTCCAAGGACCACCCACTGAGAAACAATGATCTAGAACAACCACCCACCCATCCCCTTTCCTAAAACCCACTGAGCTAACCAGTAGCCGCACCTCACAGAAACCTTTCATTCAAAAGGAGAGAAGTAAAAGATTTTATGTTCATATTTCTTTAAGATGCGCTAAGGTAGGGCAACTGGAGCTCTTGTGGCACAGTGGTTAAAGTGCTCAGCTACTAACTGAAAGGTCAGCAGTTCAAACCCACCAGCGACTCCACGGGAGAAAGATGAGGCTTCCGTAAAGGTTACAGCCTTGGAAACCCCATGGGGCAGCTCTACTCTGTCCTATAGGGTCACTATGAGCCGGAATCAACTCGACAGCAGTGGGTTTGGTTTGGTTCGGTTTGGTTTGGTTTAGGGCAGGGCATCAGCTGTGGCCTTGTTCCTTTTCACAGGCTCGAAGCAGACCTGGCAAAAAGACCAAACACAAGGACCAGCCCATGGGCCACCAACCTCAGGAGCTGAACTGTAGTGAAAGACTTTCACCCAGGAAAGCTGGATATGGACCAAGCTGGAGGGGAGAGAGTAATTCATTGCTGAAAAGCAAGGCCAAGTTTAGGGCACCGTGTCAGGTATTGCTTCCTAGGGCAGCATGAGACTGTAGAAGAGGGATGGAGAGACAGATTGGGACCGGAACAGAAGAGGATTTGAGGCGGGATGAAGAGTTAGGCTGTAGATGCCGGATGTGAGCAGAGCAAAGCTGCTGGTTGCTCAGTTTTCTGAAATGTAGGCCAAGTGGAGCAGCTTGATTGAAAAGGCCCCAGATGAAGCCAGACACACATGAACTAGAGAGACTGCCGGTGTTTATGAATTTAGCAAGCGTACTTTCTACCAGCAAACGGGATTTTCTGAGGCACATTTTTGAATCTTGCACCCCAGGCTGGTGTTTTTGACTGAAACACTTAGCGAATGTGCCGAGCTCCCCGCGGGCACCCACATCTGCCATAAGCATGCTGTTCTTGCTCATTGCTTACGTGGTAAATGTTCCCATGAAGAAACTAACAACTAGAAAATCAACATCTAGCAGTGCTGGTACACATGAAGAGAAAGAGATCTAAGACGGTAATGGTTACATTTCTCATTATCTATTAGCAAACTCCGCTGTATGTCAGCATCTCATGTGAGTTTGGATACCATGAGTCTATTTTCTGAGGAAAGCATTAACTGTTTAAGCCTAACTCAACCTCCTCCATACTTGCACCCATGTAGCTAAATGTGATTGGAGCAAACTCACAACTGTATTGACAAGTCTTACTTTAAACTCATGACACAGATCTTAGGGGGCTCTTAATGGTGGCCGGAAGTCATATTCTACCTCCCTAGTCCATTCTCTCTCCCACTCTCCCTGTGACTCTTCATATCTTGTTTCTCTCTTAAACCTCCAAGACACCCAACCCATCCTGCCTCCTGTCTGTTGACCTTACTTCCTATTTCACCGAGAAACAGGAGCCGTGGGAAACCCCCACCACCACTTCTCACCTTCCTTGGCAAGGATGTGCATTTCCTCTCTCTTCCTTTCTGTGACTGTGACTATGGATGAACCACCATGCTCCTAGACAAGGTCTAACCCTACAATTACCTCTGAGTCCCATTCCCTCTTGTGTGCCTAAGGAAATCACTCCAATGGTTCTCCCTTCTCTTGCGGGCAGTGTCAATTCACCGCTCTCTCCTGGACCTTTCCCATAAGCATACGTAAGTGTTTTGATAGAGTTGATCACTCTCTCCTCCTTCAAACACTTACCTCACCTGGATTCCAGGTGTCCTACTCTCCTGGTTTTCCTCCTACCTCAATGGCAGCTCCTCCTCACTCTCCTCTGCTTCTTCCTCCTCGTCTCCCCAGCTCCAGGTCTCCATGCCTGGAACTCTTCTCTTCTCTGTCCACATGCACTCTCTCAGTGGTCCATCCAGTTCCAGGATTTTCAATACTATCTATGAGCTCACACCTCCCTACTTTCTATCTCTAGCCCAGTTCTCTCTCTTACTCTCCAGAATCGCAACCCCGATAGCCAATTTGACGCTTCTACTCAGATGTCTAATGGTTATTTTCGATTTCACAAGTTCAAAACTGGACTCCCACTCTTCTTCCCAACACCCCTTCTCCACAGTCTTCCCTTCTCAGGTACCGTCACCCTGCCAGCAGCTCAAGGTCAAACCCTGGATACATCTTTGACTCCTTTCTTTTGCTCATTCCTCACATCCAATCTATCAGCAAATCCTCCAGCTATTTCTTCAAAAGAAGATTCAGAATTTGGCCCCTGGTCACCATGTCCACTGTCCACGCCACCTCCTTCCTCACCTGGAGGATAGCAGGAGCTTCCTAGCTGTGCCTTCTGTGTTTGCTCCTGCCCCTTCTCACTATATTCTCAGCCCGGAATCCTAAAGCACAAACAGGTCAGATCACTTCTCTGCTTGAACGTGTTCCCATGCCTTCCCACCTCACTCTGAGAGAAAGCTAAAGTCCTTAAAATAGCCCACAAAGCCCTACACAATCTGGCCTCTGTCACCTGTCTACTGTCATTTCTTACTCCTCGCTTCCTCCCTCTAGCCACACCTGCCTCCTTGCTGGCCCTTCCATTCATCAGGCACATTTGTGTCTTACCCATTGCCGACGAGTCGATTCCAACTCAATAGTGGCCCTACAGGACAGAGTAGAACTGCCCCATAGGGTTTCCAAGGAGCAGCTGGTAGATTCCAACTGCTGACCTTTTGGTTAGCAGCTGAGCTCTTAACCACTGTGCTACCAGGGCTCCTACTTCTGTCTTAAGGCTTTGTAATTGCTGGACTCTCTGCCCAGAGTGCTCGTCCTTCAGATCTTGGCATGACTCACCCCCTACCTTCTTCAGGTCTCTTCAGACAGCATCTCCTTGGTGAGACCCTCCCTGACGGCCCTATTTAAAATCACAGTCCCCTGGTCTTCCATATCCTCCTCCCTGATTTTATTTTTCTCCTTAGCACTTACCACTATCTATTACATGTTTAAGTTATTATTATTCTTTCCTGTATTCTTTGCCACCCATGTACGCTCCACAAAGTCAGGGACACCTAGCTGTTTTGTTCACTCCTGCCTATGCTCAAAAATGGTGCCTAAAACAATGCCTGGTGGGACTGAATGCACTGTTATTTTTTGAATGACTGTAAAAGAATTCAACTTCTGCAGAACATGGATCAGCCTCTAGAAGAGATGACCCAACCCTAAGGTGGAAACCAATGCGGTCCCTCAGCTTAAGGAAGGGAAGTCAGAAAGCCAGAAACAAAGAAAAAAAAAATGAAAGAAAACTTTTTCTTTACAGTTTCTGTGTTTTTCTGAAAACCAAATACTTTTACATTATGATTTTATTTTTAGAATGGTGTCTATGGTATTTGGGTATTACTGCCTGCCCTTTGTCCTCCCCAAATGGTTTATAAAACCTCAGCAGTAGTTAGAGATTTTAAAAGAAAATTCACAGTTCCAGGTGGAAATTCCCGTACACTCAGGAAAAATATTACAGTACATTCAGAAATGAAAAATAGGCATTCCATTTCTTCCTCCTGGGCATTCACAAGGACAGGAAAATAATTCTATGCCTTCTTCCCACGTGGGCTTCTGCATGTTTATCAGCTGTAGAAGTCTGCGGCTGTGTCTCTGCCTTCTTGGCTACGCCTGAGGTCTAGAACAGTACCAGACCCGTTTCTAGAACAGTGCCAGACCCGTTTCTAGAACAGTGCCAGACCCGTTTCTAGAACAGTGCCAGACCCGTTTCTAGAACAGTGCCAGACCCGTTTCTAGAACAGTGCCAGACCCGCTTCGGCAGTTGTTTATTCTCACGGAACGAGAAACAAGAAACTCCTTGACTTCTTTGCACAAAAGGGTCAGGACAGAGAACAGCAAGAGCCAGTCCAATGGTTTAGCTCCTCTGGACTTCGAGATCCAGAAAGGAAGTACAAATAAGTATTCAGCATTTCTTTATTGAGGGTCAAATTGACAATTTACCAGAATTCAGAATAGTTCCACCTATATGCTGGCTTCCTTTGCATATGTTCACCACCCATATAAATCAAATCTGCATTTCTATTTAACCAATAGGGGTGAGGGGGGTTATAAGAAGAGCAGAGGCAAATTACCTACCTAACCTCATAGCTCCAGGTAACTACTGCTTCCTATTACATCTAAGTAATACTATTGACAGGGGCAGTGGTGGTACAGTGGTAGAGTTCTTGCCTTCCATGCAAGAGACCGGAGTTTGATTCCGAGACAATGCACCTCAACGCACCCACCACCAGTCTGCCAGTAGAGACTTGCATGTTGCTATGATGCTGAACAGGTATCACTAGAGCTTCCAGATTAAGACAGACTAAGAATAAAGGCCTGGAGATCTACTTTCAAAACATCAGCCACTGAAAACCCTACAGATCACACCGGGCTGACCTTTGTTGTGCATGTGGTAGCCCCAAGTCCAGGGCCAACTCTCCTGCAGCTAGCAACAACAATAACAACACTATTGACTGGCTGCTACACGCTGAAAGCCAGTACTTAGAACCAGGACACTGGCTAAAAGACCACTTCCTTCTTTCCTGTTTTCCTTCCTTCCTTCCTTTCTTTATTAATTATTATTATTTTTGTGACAGCATAGGTACATAGCTATGACTTCATATTTGGAATTCGGGCACCCCAAAGATGCCACTTCTTCTCCCTTCCTTCCTCCTGCAGCAAATGGCTTTCAGTCACAATTTCATACTCCATACTAGGGACAAATTCTTCTCTCAGAAGTCAGCTGTAGGGAAAAAAAAAAATCTTTACCTTGGTATGCAATACATCTTTTAAACAACCTACCAATGAATATTGTGGTCACAAACTTCCCAGGCTTCATCAGGAGATTTGCTACCCAAAATCTTCAGAACAGAGCTTTCAATATATAACTCCTTAAAACTATATAACCCTATAAAACAGTCAATGAAAATGTGATAAAACTTGAACAGCCCCTCAAGTGATTTCATCTATGAGCTGGAATCGACTCGACAGCAGTGCGTTTCAAGTGATTTATTGAACTGAACTCTGAATTTAAGCGTTCACTAAGACCGTCACCATAGTGAGACAAATAGGTAAGAAAAGCAGTGTTGGGTGGTGAAGCGTAACATGTTTTTGATGTGTTGATATGTATACATGTTTACATATCACAACTAATGTCCATAAAATGACTCAGTTCACAGATTACAGAATTCTTTAAAATTTCCTATTTTGACTATCAAGTGAACAAAGCAAGTCAACTAATTTTTTTCACAGTATTTGTTACTTGCTGGATTAAATCAACAAGTTCTTTTGCTCTTACATAAATAAAAGAATCAAAGTCACGTGAAATGATACTAAAAACTACCGTGAGAATGAGAAAAGCTGATTTACGAATTTTCAGACCCATAAAGCTGCCTCCTAAAACCAGAAAGCATATGCCTTAAGATTCTGTGGCTTCCTGGATGAGCTCTTACGCTAAAACCCACGCCTTATTCTAACACACTGCATCACGTGGGAAAAGAATCAACAGGGGCATTTACTCAGAGTAACACTTGGCACTATGCCAGAATCACACTGGCGTTCTTTTAACCTTCTGCTGCTCAAGCACCTGTAAGCTATCATCATGGAAACAGGGAGCCAGGAAATAAAACCTTACGGAAATTGTCTTCTCATTGTACCATAGTCTTTGGAGTCCAGGTCTACCAAGGCCCCTGAGCAGCCATGAAATGACTGAATATTTGTCTCTAATATGAAGAATTTTTCTCTCCCAGCTTTCCCCATCTCAGTAAACAGAACCATCGTGGATTCCATTGCTCAGACAAAAACTGCAGCATTCACCCTTGTTCTTCCCTTGCCTTCACTCCTCACATCCATCCAATCCATCAGGAAGTCTTGCAAACCATGTCTGGGATCCACGCATGTCTCTCTACCCCTTACCCCAACCTGGCCCCACCCCTGTCATCTCCAGCACGGACTGCAGCAAGTGACCCCGCCTCCACACTTGCTCATCTCCAATCCATTCTCCACATAGTAGAGAAAACGATCATTTTAAAACACAAGTCAGTTCATGTCACATCCATGCCTCAAAATCTTTACATGGTGGCATACAGGTAAAGATGGTAGGTTAAACACACATATCGAATTTTACTCTTTCCTGAAGCCCCACTAAATCTTCAGTAAAGATAGGGAGATGGTGCCCTGGTGGCACAGTGGTTAAGCGCTCAGCTGCTAACCAAAAGGTCGGCGGTTGGAATCTACCAGCCGCCCTTTGGAAACCCTATGGGGCAGTTCTACTCTGTCCTGTAAGGTTCACTATGAGTCAGAATCGACTCGACGACAACGAGTTTGTTCTGGTTTTTTTATAGGCCTAGACCCAGACCCAGATTCAGACCTAGACACAGACATACAGTTTTGCTGTTTTGTTTTTTTAAAACATAAACACACAATGACGGGGAAACGACAAAAGAAGACCACAGTAATAAATTGGAAGCTGGGAAGCAGTGGAAAGTGTGAAAGCTGATGGTGGACCTGAGAAAGCAGAATCCCAAGCTGGGAAAGCAGGAAAACTAAGAAACAACATGATTTACACTGCAGAATCTAGGTACCTCAGCAACCGCGGAATCTAGGTACCTCAGCAACCGCGGAATCTAGGTACCTCAGCAACTGTGGCATCCAGGTACCTCAGCAACGCAGAATCTAGGTACCTCGGCAACTGTGGCGTCCAGGTACCTCAGCAACTGCGGAATCCACGTACCTCAGCAACCATGGAATCTAGGTATCTCAGGAACCGGAGAATCTAGGTACCTCAGCAACGCAGAATCTAGGTACCTCAGCAACACAGAATCCAGGTACCTCAGCAACGCACAATCTAGGTCCCTCAGCAACTGTAGAATCTAGGTACCTCGGCAACGCAGAATCTAGGTACCTCGGCAACGCAGAATCTAGGTACCTCGGCAACGCAGAATCTAGGTACCTCGGCAACGCAGAATCTAGGTACCTCAGCAACCGTGGCATCTAGGTACCTCGGCAACGCAGAATCTAAGTACCTCAGCAACTACGAAATCTAGGTACCTTGGCAACTGCGGAATCGAGGTACTTTATCAAGCGGAGATAAAACAACAATAACAACAAAACGGGGATATAAAACAGAAACACAGTCCAAAGCTGTTTAGGAAGCCCCTCCCTTATTCCCTGTGACAGGGAAACTGTCTTATCTCCCTGACCACTCCCCACCTAATCCTGGCACAAAGACCAGAGGTTTATTCTCTAGAAAGAATAAAACATGGGGTCCCTCAGCTGGGGAACTTCATGCACAGTTTAGGGCAAGTGTACCTGCCATGGATTGAATTGTGTCCCCCCAAAATATGTGTCAACTTGGCTAGGCCATGATTCCCAGTGTTGTGTGGTCGTCCTCCATTTTGTGATATGTTGTAAATCCTAGCTTCTATGCCTGTGGTTATAGTCCCATTCAGGAGTGAGCTGTCCATTAATGTTAATGAGGCAAGATTAGGTCATGCTAGTGAGGATTAAGGTGGGATACAACACCCTTACTCAGGTCACAGCCCTGATTCAATGTAAGCGAAGGTTCCCTGGGGTGTGGTCTGCATCACCTTTTATCTTACAAGAGATAATCAAGCAGAAAGGGAGGGACCTCAGTACCACCAAGTAAGAAGAGCCAGGAGCTGTGGTCCCTGTGCTGAGAACCTCCTAGACCAGGGGAAGATTAACACCAAGAAACATGGAAATCACATGGAGACACAAGAGACACCAGGCCCACAGATGTAGGCAGGAGACAAGGACTTTCCCCCAGAGCCAATAGAGAGAGAAAGCCTTCCCCTAGAGCTGGCACCCTGAATTTGGACTCCTAGCCTCCTAAACTGTGAAAGAATACCTTTCTGTTCATTAAAGCCATCCACTTGTGGTATTTCTGTCACAGCAACACTAGATAACTAAGACAGTACCATACAGAAATGAAGAGAAAGTGAATCCTTGGATACTGTATACTTAGGTTTCCCAGCCCTTTTGCAGGCCTTTACTCCCCAGAAAGAGACTGGAAGATACTTACCCCAGGAATGTGACCAGTGGAGAAGAAAAACCTAAAATTACTAACAACAGGGATTTCCCTACAAAAAAGCCCGGACAGACCACCCTACAACAAGCTTAGAGTTAACAAGCCCCTTCCACATGCTCAAAGCTTCTAATTAGCTTTTAGGTTATCCACTCTGAAACATGAGCAGACAACCAAAGATTAAAACCAGTTACCATCGAGCTGACTCTGACTCATGGCGACCCCATGTGTGTCAGAGCAGAGCTGTGCTCCATAGGGTTTTTGATGGCTGACTTTTCAGAAGTAGACTGCCAAGACTTTCTTCCAAGGCACCTCTGGGTGGACTTGAACCTCCAACCTTTGGTTAGCAGCTGAATACGTTAACTATTTGCACAACCAGGGACTCCCAACCAAAATCACTAGCTACTTAAAGAAAGACTCTAATATGAAAGACAGGGACAAAGAAAGAGGGGGAAACCCCTCTCATTAGCATCCTCAGAGAGCTAAGAGAAGATGAAAAGAAATAAGAACAGGACATCATTTACCAAAAAAAGAAAGGCACATAAGAGGAAAAAAGGGGGAGAGGGCCCCTCTGGACATTAACAACAGGACAGGAGAGACAAAAAACTCAATGGAACATTCTGAAGGTAAAATTGAGGACATCTCCCAGAAAGATAAAAAAGACAAAGAAACAGCAAATAGAAGGAAAACAAGCAATAAATATATTAGACTAGCAGCTCAGGAGGTCCCACGTGTAAATTACAGGACTTCTAAAAATAAAGAAGAAAAAACAGAGGATGAAACTGACAATGAAATAATTTATGAAAATGACCCAGAAAAGAGTAATGAGTTCTTAGAATGGAAGGGCCCACAAAGTGCACAGGACAATGGAGAGAACTAGATTTACAGCATTCAACATGAAATTTCAAATTACTAGGGAGAAAAAGTAGATCCTAAAATCATCCACAGAGAAAACAAAAAACAAGTTATATACAAAGGATAAAGAATCAGAATAGTTCTGGATATTTCAACAGCAACACTAGAAGGTAAGGATGATGGTTCAGTACCTTCAAAATTCTGATGGCAAATGATTTCCAGCCAACTGATGTCCATACCCAGCCAGATTATCGATCAAGTGTGAAGATAATTTCAGACAGGCAGAACTTCAAAAACTTTACCTTCCACGAACTCTTTTTCTGGAAGCTACTGTGTCAGGACTGCATCCTTTCACCATACTTATTCAATATGTATGAAGTCCTGGTGGCACAGTGGTTAAGAGTTCGGCTGCTAACCAAAAGGTCAGCAGTTTGAATCCACCAGCTGCTCCTTGGAATCCCTATGGGGCAGTTCTACTCTGTCCTATAGCATCGCTATGAGTCAGAATCAACTCAACAGTAATGGGTTTGGTTTTTTTGGTTTATTCAATCTGTATGCTGAGCAAATAACCCTAGAAGCTGGACTATATGAAGCATGTGGCATCAGGATTGGAGGAAGACTCATTAACAACCTGCAATATGAAGACGACACAACCTTGCTTGCCAAAAGCAAGGAAGACTTGAAAGCACTCACTGATGAAAATCAAAGACTACGACCTTCAGTGTGGATTACACCTCTATAACATAAAGAAAACAAAAATTCTCACAACTGGACCAATAAGAAACATCATGATAAACAGAGAAAAGACTGAAGTTGTCAAAGATTTCATTTTACTTGGATCCACAATCAACACCCATGGAAGTAGCAGTCAGGAAATCAAACGACGTATTGCTTTGGGCATATCTGCTGCAAAAGATCTCTTTAAAATGTTAAAAAGCAAAGAAGTCACTTTGAGGACTAAGGTGCGCCTGACCCAAGCCATGATATTTTCAATCACCTGATATGCATGTGAAAGGTGAACAATGAATAAGGAAGATCAAAGAAGAATTGATGCTTTTGAATTATGGTGTTGGAGAAGAATATTGACTATACCACGGGCTACCAGAAAAACGAACAAGTCTTTCTTGGAAGTACAACGATGCTGATTTTATGTTCAAAGCAGGGCTTCGAACCTGTTTGTGTCAGTTCAAACCACTGCTAAAAATTTGCATTTCCACCCCCAGATATACGGAATCAGAATCTACAGTTTAACAAGATCCCTAGGTGATTCTTATGTATAATAAATTTTGAGACCCACGGCTCTACTAGTGGTTCTCAGAACTGGTCCCTAACCAGCAGTACTAGCATTCCCTAGGAACTTGTTAGGAGCTCTGGTGGCACAGTGGTTAAGCATTCAGCTGCTAACTAAAATGTCAGCAGTTGGAATCCACCAGCTGCTCCTTGGAAACCCTATAGGGTAGTTCTACTCCTTCCAATAGGGTCGCTACAAATATAAGGTTGCTATAGGTTCACTATGAGTTGGAATCGACTCAACGGCAGTGGTTTTTTTTTTGTTTGTTTGTTTAGGGGAACTTGTTAGAAATGCAGATTCTCAGCAGGGGTTCGAATCTGAACGAACTGGGTTTGAAGCCCTGGTTCAAAGCACATGGTGGGGCTGGATATAAGGGATGTGTGCATTTTTGTGAATCACAACATCCAAGGTTTTAGCTACCTACCAGCTGTCAACCAGCACCAGCTTCTTTCTTCCTACCCCTTTCACTGAGGCAGGGGGAGCCTCCTTCACCAGCACAGTGCCTCACGAGGCACCTGGGCTCAACAGAAAATGTGTAGAATGGACAAATGAACACATTCACAGTGGAATCAAACCACGGCGGATACAAAACATTAAAAAAGGCGGAGGTCATTTCTGATGTTCAGTTTCAATTTATGCAACAGAAAGGTTAAGTTTAAAACTGTTCTACCGGCGGTCTGGCACCTTCTCTCCTGTGTCTCTAAGGTCCCATCCTATCTGCAGTTGCTCCTCAGATCAGTAGCCGACTCGGTGCTTCATAAGACTTGTACCTGTTGACATGACAGAAGGGGCCGGAGGGGAAAAGTCATGTCTGGGCAGAAAAGCCCCATTCAAGGAGGTCCCTCCTTACACAGTTTGCCAAAGAACTCTGAAAAGGGATGGCACCCTGGAAGGGGGCTGGGGGTGAGAACAGACCTTGCGTCTGCTAATGCTCCTGTTACAAGGAGACAAGAATGACTCGATGTCAGAGTGACCTGCATTCAAGGTCAAGGTCACCCATCTCTATACTAACTGCATGACCAAAAGCCAGTCTCCTAACATCTCTGAGTCCTATGTTCCTCCTTTCCTAATAGGGGATAATAATGCCCATCTTACTTATATTGTCTGTCACTGAGAGAAGCAAGCAAGAATCATACGCTAAGCTGCATGTAGAAATACATATATTTACATATTTATTTTATATACATTTTATAAACATACTGTATATTCTCTATATATTTTATGTTGTTGTTATTGTTGCTGTTAGCCTCCGTCAAGTCAATTTTCGACTCCTAGAGACCCTGTATGGCAGGGCAGAACTGCCCCATACATAGGGTTTCCTAGGCTGTAATCTTTATGAGAGCAGATCGCCAGGTCTTTCTCCCGAAGAGCAGCTAGGTGGGTTTAAACTGCCAACCTTTTTGTTAGCAGCCGAGCGCTTAACCATTGTGCCACCAGGGCTCTTTATATATATGTGTGTCTGTATATATATATATATATATATACAGACACACATATATATAAAGAGCCCTGGTGGCACAATGGTTAAGCGCTCGGCTGCTAACAAAAAGGTTGGCAGTTTAAACCCACCTAGCTGCTCTTCGGGAGAAAGACCTGGCGATCTGCTCTCATAAAGATTACAGCCTAGGAAACCCTATGTATGGGGCAGTTCTGCCCTGCCATACAGGGTCTCTAGGAGTCGAAAATTGACTTGACGGAGGCTAACAGCAACAATAACAACAACATAAAATATATAGAGAATATACAGTATGTTTATAAAATGTATATAAAATAAATATGTAAATATATGTATTTCTACATGCAGCTTAGCGTATGATTCTTGCTTGCTTCTCTCAGTGACAGACAATATAAGTAAGATGGGCATTATTATCCCCTATTAGGAAAGGAGGAACATAGGACTCAGAGATGTTAGGAGACTGGCTTTTGGTCATGCAGTTAGTATAGAGATGGGTGACCTTGACCTTGAATGCAGGTCACTCTGACATCGAGTCATTCTTGTCTCCTTGTAACAGGAGCATTAGCAGACGCAAGGTCTGTTCTCACCCCCAGCCCCCTTCCAGGGTGCCATCCCTTTTCAGAGTTCTTTGGCAAACTGTGTAAGGAGGGACCTCCTTGAATGGGGCTTTTCTGCCCAGACATGACTTTTCCCCTCCGGCCCCTTCTGTCATGTCAACAGGTACAAGTCTTATGAAGCACCGAGTCGGCTACTGATCTGAGGAGCAACTGCAGATAGGATGGGACCTTAGAGACACAGGAGAGAAGGTGCCAGACCGCCGGTAGAACAGTTTTAAACTTAACCTTTCTGTTGCATAAATTGAAACTGAACATCAGAAATGACCTCCGCCTTTTTTAATGTTTTGTATCCGCCGTGGTTTGATTCCACTGTGAATGTGTTCATTTGTCCATTCTACACATTTTCTGTTGAGCCCAGGTGCCTCGTGAGGCACTGTGCTGGTGAAGGAGGCTCCCCCTGCCTCAGTGAAAGGGGTAGGAAGAAAGAAGCTGGTGCTGGTTGACAGCTGGTAGGTAGCTAAAACCTTGGATGTTGTGATTCACAAAAATGCACACATCCCTTATATCCAGCCCCACCATGTGCTTTGAACCAGGGCTTCAAACCCAGTTCGTTCAGATTCGAACCCCTGCTGAGAATCTGCATTTCTAACAAGTTCCCCTAAACAAACAAACAAAAAAAAAACCACTGCCGTTGAGTCGATTCCAACTCATAGTGAACCTATAGCAACCTTATATTTGTAGCGACCCTATTGGAAGGAGTAGAACTACCCTATAGGGTTTCCAAGGAGCAGCTGGTGGATTCCAACTGCTGACATTTTAGTTAGCAGCTGAATGCTTAACCACTGTGCCACCAGAGCTCCTAACAAGTTCCTAGGGAATGCTAGTACTGCTGGTTAGGGACCAGTTCTGAGAACCACTAGTAGAGCCGTGGGTCTCAAAATTTATTATACATAAGAATCACCTAGGGATCTTGTTAAACTGTAGATTCTGATTCCGTATATCTGGGGGTGGAAATGCAAATTTTTAGCAGTGGTTTGAACTGACACAAACAGGTTCGAAGCCCTGCTTTGAACATAAAATCAGCATCGTTGTACTTCCAAGAAAGACTTGTTCGTTTTTCTGGTAGCCCGTGGTATAGTCAATATTCTTCTCCAACACCATAATTCAAAAGCATCAATTCTTCTTTGATCTTCCTTATTCATTGTTCACCTTTCACATGCATATCAGGTGATTGAAAATATCATGGCTTGGGTCAGGCGCACCTTAGTCCTCAAAGTGACTTCTTTGCTTTTTAACATTTTAAAGAGATCTTTTGCAGCAGATATGCCCAAAGCAATACGTCGTTTGATTTCCTGACTGCTACTTCCATGGGTGTTGATTGTGGATCCAAGTAAAATGAAATCTTTGACAACTTCAGTCTTTTCTCTGTTTATCATGATGTTTCTTATTGGTCCAGTTGTGAGAATTTTTGTTTTCTTTATGTTATAGAGGTGTAATCCACACTGAAGGTCGTAGTCTTTGATTTTCATCAGTGAGTGCTTTCAAGTCTTCCTTGCTTTTGGCAAGCAAGGTTGTGTCGTCTTCATATTGCAGGTTGTTAATGAGTCTTCCTCCAATCCTGATGCCACATGCTTCATATAGTCCAGCTTCTAGGGTTATTTGCTCAGCATACAGATTGAATAAACCAAAAAAACCAAACCCATTACTGTTGAGTTGATTCTGACTCATAGCGATGCTATAGGACAGAGTAGAACTGCCCCATAGGGATTCCAAGGAGCAGCTGGTGGATTCAAACTGCTGACCTTTTGGTTAGCAGCCGAACTCTTAACCACTGTGCCACCAGGACTTCATACATATTGAATAAGTATGGTGAAAGGATGCAGTCCTGACACAGTAGCTTCCAGAAAAAGAGTTCGTGGAAGGTAAAGTTTTTGAAGTTCTGCCTGTCTGAAATTATCTTCACACTTGATCGATAATCTGGCTGGGTATGGACATCAGTTGGCTGGAAATCATTTGCCATCAGAATTTTGAAGGTACTGAACCATCATCCTTACCTTCTAGTGTTGCTGTTGAAATATCCAGAACTATTCTGATTCTTTATCCTTTGTATATAACTTGTTTTTTGTTTTCTCTGTGGATGATTTTAGGATCTACTTTTTCTCCCTAGTAATTTGAAATTTCATGTTGAATGCTGTAAATCTAGTTCTCTCCATTGTCCTGTGCACTTTGTGGGCCCTTCCATTCTAAGAACTCATTACTCTTTTCTGGGTCATTTTCATAAATTATTTCATTGTCAGTTTCATCCTCTGTTTTTTCTTCTTTATTTTTAGAAGTCCTGTAATTTACACGTGGGACCTCCTGAGCTGCTAGTCTAATATATTTATTGCTTGTTTTCCTTCTATTTGCTGTTTCTTTGTCTTTTTTATCTTTCTGGGAGATGTCCTCAATTTTACCTTCAGAATGTTCCATTGAGTTTTTTGTCTCTCCTGTCCTGTTGTTAATGTCCAGAGGGGCCCTCTCCCCCTTTTTTCCTCTTATGTGCCTTTCTTTTTTTGGTAAATGATGTCCTGTTCTTATTTCTTTTCATCTTCTCTTAGCTCTCTGAGGATGCTAATGAGAGGGGTTTCCCCCTCTTTCTTTGTCCCTGTCTTTCATATTAGAGTCTTTCTTTAAGTAGCTAGTGATTTTGGTTGGGAGTCCCTGGTTGTGCAAATAGTTAACGTATTCAGCTGCTAACCAAAGGTTGGAGGTTCAAGTCCACCCAGAGGTGCCTTGGAAGAAAGTCTTGGCAGTCTACTTCTGAAAAGTCAGCCATCAAAAACCCTATGGAGCACAGCTCTGCTCTGACACACATGGGGTCGCCATGAGTCAGAGTCAGCTCGATGGTAACTGGTTTTAATCTTTGGTTGTCTGCTCATGTTTCAGAGTGGATAACCTAAAAGCTAATTAGAAGCTTTGAGCATGTGGAAGGGGCTTGTTAACTCTAAGCTTGTTGTAGGGTGGTCTGTCCGGGCTTTTTTGTAGGGAAATCCCTGTTGTTAGTAATTTTAGGTTTTTCTTCTCCACTGGTCACATTCCTGGGGTAAGTATCTTCCAGTCTCTTTCTGGGGAGTAAAGGCCTGCAAAAGGGCTGGGAAACCTAAGTATACAGTATCCAAGGATTCACTTTCTCTTCATTTCTGTATGGTACTGTCTTAGTTATCTAGTGTTGCTGTGACAGAAATACCACAAGTGGATGGCTTTAATGAACAGAAAGGTATTCTTTCACAGTTTAGGAGGCTAGGAGTCCAAATTCAGGGTGCCAGCTCTAGGGGAAGGCTTTCTCTCTCTATTGGCTCTGGGGGAAAGTCCTTGTCTCCTGCCTACATCTGTGGGCCTGGTGTCTCTTGTGTCTCCATGTGATTTCCATGTTTCTTGGTGTTAATCTTCCCCTGGTCTAGGAGGTTCTCAGCACAGGGACCACAGCTCCTGGCTCTTCTTACTTGGTGGTACTGAGGTCCCTCCCTTTCTGCTTGATTATCTCTTGTAAGATAAAAGGTGATGCAGACCACACCCCAGGGAACCTTCGCTTACATTGAATCAGGGCTGTGACCTGAGTAAGGGTGTTGTATCCCACCTTAATCCTCACTAGCATGACCTAATCTTGCCTCATTAACATTAATGGACAGCTCACTCCTGAATGGGACTATAACCACAGGCATAGAAGCTAGGATTTACAACATATCACAAAATGGAGGACGACCACACAACACTGGGAATCATGGCCTAGCCAAGTTGACACATATTTTGGGGGGACACAATTCAATCCATGGCAGGTACACTTGCCCTAAACTGTGCATGAAGTTCCCCAGCTGAGGGACCCCATGTTTTATTCTTTCTAGAGAATAAACCTCTGGTCTTTGTGCCAGGATTAGGTGGGGAGTGGTCAGGGAGATAAGACAGTTTCCCTGTCACAGGGAATAAGGGAGGGGCTTCCTAAACAGCTTTGGACTGTGTTTCTGTTTTATATCCCCGTTTTGTTGTTATTGTTGTTTTATCTCCGCTTGATAAAGTACCTCGATTCCGCAGTTGCCAAGGTACCTAGATTTCGTAGTTGCTGAGGTACTTAGATTCTGCGTTGCCGAGGTACCTAGATGCCACGGTTGCTGAGGTACCTAGATTCTGCGTTGCCGAGGTACCTAGATTCTGCGTTGCCGAGGTACCTAGATTCTGCGTTGCCGAGGTACCTAGATTCT